>NC_056747.1:410502145-410689645 GCF_019279795.1 Protopterus annectens | reverse complement strand
TCTGAATGAAGATAGCCATACAGCATAGAATGGGAAATTTACAGTTTTCCTCGCTGTAGTGTGATCCTCAAGTTGGTATATTTAATTAGCAAGGGGGATTGCCCCCCTCCAAAAAAGTAAAAAGAAACTTGTTTTGATTTAATTTCTTTTATGTAATGTTTGAAGTTCAAAATTTCATTCATCTGGTCCTCGGCCATATGACGTTCAAAGTATTGCAACTTCAATCATCTGAAGTAGACCCATACATATTACATATTATTTTACATATACATATAGATAGATATGTATACACACACAAACATATAAACACATGCATGTACAGATCATGTATCAGAAAAGTGGCCAAAGTAATCTTAAAGAGGAAAAACACACACAAGCTATATACTTACTTGCAATTTATTTTGCTTTTCCCTCCTTCAAATTCAGACCGCTTTCCCCATCGCTTGGGCAGGGCCAATACAGTCAGTCCCTTGGCACCAATAAGAGCTACGTAATGCTGTGATGGGTTCACCAGAAGATAATCAACCTCAAACAAGGGTGGGTTTATACAAAGTAAGGTCTGCAAAACAAGACAAGACAGCAGATTTTAAGTGAGGAAGGAAAGTTTCGTATGAAGTAATAAAACTAGATATATTGGCAAATTATATTTTGCTTGGCTTCTACCAACTAATGATGCAATCCTGGAAAATCACTTGATAATTCATTTCTAAGGTGGTCTAGGTCTTACATACTCCAAAGATTAACCACAATCTTAGAAAATCCTTCTAAACTTGTTAACTACCTCTCCACAAAAGAAGCAGTCCTACAAAAATATGTTTAACTTACCATTGTATCAAGCATTGTTTTTCATAAAACAACATCACTGATGCTTTTAATTTACCATTTTATCCCTACCCCTATCAACACAATCTGGCATAATTACAAATTTTGAAAAGAAGTCTGCAATGCTGGCCCAGTGAGGTGCACATCCTTCTCTTCCACACATATTAACTCAATTACTGTACAGAATGCTGTTTTGCAGTATAAACAGCCTTATATTAAACCTTCTGTCTTACTGCATTAACACCTAAACTAAACTCTCCAAGATGACAGCACTGCAGCAAACCAAAACTAATCTCATCTCTATTATAGCCACTCATCTCCATCCTCCCAAGAGGCCTATCCAACACCCAGATCCACTAGACAAACAAAGATTGTGGAGGCTAAAAATCAGCTCTTCATCCCTCAACCCCATGCAGCCAACAGTCTAATGCAATTCTAACTTCAAACACTCCACAAGTAAACAAATACCTTTCATTTATAACCCTTTTTATGGGATAGTGTCCCCTGCATCTGATACTAAACCTGCTTATAAGGTTCACAGATTAGTACTAGGCTTATTGCCTTTGTTGGCCATTTTAAGCCTAGCCAATTACCCCATGTGAGAATTAAACCCTGCACCTTGTGTCTCCAAGGTAAACACCTTAACCATTCTGCCATCCTCCCATAATATTTCCAAGTTTCACGTCATTTCCTTTAAATCTCCCATTTCTCATGTAGAACAGCTCATTTTTAACTTTATCTGTGAATCAAAATTTCAGAGAAAGAAAAAAAAAGGCAATTTGATAAAATTCCTATTACTTAAATAATACATACTTGTATTCCCACCCAGTTGTGATAGCTAGTTTAAAATTAGGCCCATTTCATTTTACTGCAGAGCACCCACCCCGTGTGGCACCTTGTTCTTCAAATATAAAAAAGGACATGGTTATTTAAATACGTAAGCTGTCATTAGCATGCAGTAGCACCACAGAACAATACGTGAATTACCAAATTATTCATAGATTATATAAAGGAGTGTGTGTGTATTTAACTGAAACCTTTGACACATCCCATAACTACATGAAAACATGCACCAATAAAAACTAAGAAAAAGAGGCAGTATACTGAAGTAAGATGAGACACCATCTCTTTTCTACTTATTAGTTAAAAAAACAGAAATCTAAGTAATGGGCAGCGGAAGGGACCAGAGTTATAAGAGAACATAGAACTTTATTTATAAATCATAGCTAGTGAGTAGAATAAAATGAAAACAGTTTTAGAACATGGCAGAAATAAGAAAAAAAGATATGGAAAATAACTTAGAGGAGTTGAAAAAGGGTGACATAATCACAGAAGGGGAATTTCAAAAGAACAATAATAAAGAGCAACCACGGAGTGCTAAAGGGAAAATAAGGGAGTATTTGGATAATATGCATGAGTTTAAAAAGGTTTCTGTTACTCAAAATAGTTTCACAACTTCAGAGCACAAAAACTTCTAGTACAACAACTTAGGCAACAGAAGTGAAAAAGGTTGGAGCCAAACACTGGCAATATAAGAAAAGAATCCTACAGGGATAATAGAGATATTTTGGAAAAACTCTGAAAATGTCAATAGAGAAAACAAATAGAAAAACCGAGGCAAAAGCATAAATGGAAATATTTATGGACTACTTAATTATGTTAAGGTTAGAAGAATATCAGGCTCAACAATTAATAGCTTAGACAGGAAGGAATTAGATGCAAATGGTGATGTATAATTAATCAGAAGGAAGCCTCCATTAACAAACAGTATTCCTGTTAAAAAATCAAAACCACCAAAAGAAAATAAAGTAAAATAACAACTCAACACGACCTATGAATACACACTTTATTAAAGGACTTGGAAGGCTTTTGGCTGAGGCGCTAAGTCTAGTGTGTGTTCATAGGTCGTGGTCAGTATTCCTGTTAAAACTGAAGGAAGAAATTATAAAAGATCTAGAAGATTTTGTTTAACAATATTAAAAAGAAAGTAGGAGGAGTGAACCAGCATCTCCTTTTTTATTTTTTAATAAACATCTTTATTAAATTATCACATATATCATTGGCAATCTTACATTTATATACATGAAAAACAATAAATGACACCACTTTAGTTGCAAACATTATACGCCAGACACCATTGAAACAACTGTGGTTGTAAACATTATACATCACTTATAATCTATCCAGTCATTGTCAGTTAAGCATTACATGGCTCATTCAAATCCTGCCTCAAACCCAGTCCTTCACTGCGTATATTTTCTCACAATTCCCATTTTTTCCTATGTAGTTTGCTCCCTCCCTTTTCTCAAGATCCCAATTCCAGTTGTTTTCTCTCAATTTCTATATTTACTACTTCAAGTAAAGTTGGACTATACGTTTGATTTCCATTTTCTAGTAATTGCTTTTTTGGCAGCCACCATAATTAGACTCACCAAGGCTTTACTATGTCTAGGTTATTCAGATTCTGCATTACAGCTCAAAAAAAAAAAAAAAATCTCCCCAGTTAATCCAAACCGCTCATCCAGCATTTCCAGCAGAGCAGGGAATCCCTAAAGTCTGCCAGCTCATTACACTCCCATAAAAATACGTTTCCAGCCACCTCTTTCTTGCCTAGAACATCTCCAACATTTGCTATTCACCTGAGGAAAAATTCTTTGGAGTCTACTTGGAATATAAAAATATCTATGTAAACACTTTGGGGCAAAGATCCTAAATCTTCTAGACTTTGTTGCATATTTGGGAGATATACATTTATCCCCCACTGCCTCTTTCTGAATTGCTTATACATTTATCCCCCTCATTTTCTCTGTGAAATGCTTATCCAGTCTCTCTTCCCAATCCTTTCTAAGCTACTCTCATTGATTCTTACAATCATCATGCAATATTTAATATGGTTCACTAAATTATTCCTTTAACAGCAGCTTCTGTTCTAGATTCTATTAAAAACTTTACCAGTGCTGGTCTTTTATTTAGGATTCCCCTATTTTTTTTTCTATTTGCATATACTCTGATATTGGTCCTTCATAGGGAAGGCAATCTCGAACCTGCAGTCCAAATAAATTCTTGGCTTCTTTCCATTCTACTACCTTAACCTTTCTAGTTATTTGCTCCCAATCCCTTGATTCTTTTGTCAGTTTTCTCCAATAAAATTCCACCCCCTCTTGTCTATTATCTGTATTTCTAACCATAGTCATCCCTATTGGCAGAAAGACTTCTCCATTCTTGTGCTGGTTTAGTTCTTAGAATCATCATCTTCTTTCAGCTGTTCCCGTTAGGGGTTGCCACAGCGGATCATCTGTTTCCATTTCTTCCTGTCCTCTGCATCATGCTCTTTCACACCAACCACCTGCATGTCCTCTCTCACCACATCCCTAAACCTTATCTTAGGCCTTCCTCTTTTCCTCTTACCTGGCAGCTCCATTCTTAGCATCCTTTTCCCAATATACCCAGCATCCCTCCTCAGCACATGTCCAAACCAACGCAATCTCGCCTCTCTTGCTTTGTCTCCAAACTGTCCAACTTGAGCTGACCCTCTAATATAATGATTCCTAATCCTGTCCATCCTAGTCACACCCAGTGCAAATCTTAACATCTTTAACTCTGCCAGATCCAGGTCTGACTCCTGCCTTTTCGTCAATGCTACCTTCTCCAACCCATATAACATAGCTGGTCTCACTACCCTCTTGTAGACCTTCCATTTCACTCTTACTGGTACCAATCTGTCACAAATAACTCCTGACACTCTTCTCCACCCATTCCACCCTGCTTGTACTCTCTTCTTCACCTCTCTTCAACACTCAACATTACTCTGAACCGTTGATCCCAAGTACTTAAACTCATCCACCTTTACCAACTCTACTCCCTGCATCCTCACCATTCCTCTACCCTCCCTCTCATTTACACACATATATTCTGTTTTAGCCCTGCTGACCTTCAATCCTCTCCTCTCTAAAGCATATCTCCACCTCTCCAGGGTCTCCTCAACCTGGTCCCTGCTCTCACTACATATCACAATGTCATCTTTAAACATCATAGTCCACGAGGCCTCCTGTCTAATCTCATCTGTCAACCTGTCCATCACCACTGCAAATAAGAAAGGGCAGAGAGCTGATCCTTGATGTAATCCCACCTCCACCTTAAACTTATCTGTCACTCCCACCGCAGTCCTCAGCAATGTCACACTACCCTTGTACATATCCTGTACCACTCTTACATACTTCTCTGCCACTCCCGACTTCCTCATACAATACCACAACTCCTCTCTAGGCACCCTGTCATATGCTTTCTCTAAGTCCACAAAGAAACAATGCAACTCCTTCTGACCTTCTCTGTATTTCTCCAACAACACTCTCAGAGCAAATATTGCATCTGTAGTGCTCTTTCCTGGCATGAAACCATACTGCTGATCACTAATCATCACCTCCCTTCTTAACCTAGCTTCCACTACTCTTTCCCATAACTTCAAGCTGTGACTGATCAATTTTATCCCTCTGTAGTTACTGCAGCTCTGCACATCACCCTTATTCTTAAAGATAGGTACTAATACACTTTTTCTCCACTCCTCAGGCATGCTCTGACTTTCCAAAATTTCATTAAGCAATCTGGTTAAAAATTCCACTGCCACTTCTCCTAAGCACCTCCATGCTTCCACTGGTATGTCATCTGGGCCAACAGCCTTTCCATTCTTCATCCTCTTCATAGCTGTCCTTACTTCCTCCTTGCTAATCTGCTTCACTTCCTGATTCACTATCCCTACATCATCCAACCTTCTCTCTCATTCTCTTCATTCATCAGCCCTTCAAAGTACTCTTTCCATCTACTGAACACACTCTCCTCACTTGTGAGTACGTTTGGTTTAGTTCTTAGAATACTCCTTGCTATTTTATGAATATAATACTCTGTATGATTTTTGTTGTCCTTCTTAATTGTCTGCATCCAAAATCCCAATCTCTCCTTATTTTTTGAGCTTCCTCCCTGTACCAACATTCCTTTCCACTATGAATTATAGTTTTCTGTTTCTGATATGAGTAAGAGACTTAACTGTGTTGCTCTAAAATACCCCCTCAAATTGGGTAATCCTAGTCTGCCTTGTTCAATTGGAAGAATCAGCTTTTCCTACTTTACTCTTGCCATATTCCCTTCCCAGATAAAAATCCTTCAACTCTTTTTTTAATTGCTATCCACAGCTTCTCCTCTGGTTGATAAAAATATGTCTGACCTGTCTATAAGTCAAAAGGGACTAAAAACATTTTAATTGCTGGTAACTTAGTATCCATATCCATATAACAAAGCTTCCAGTTTCTCAATTTTTGTATCATCTTCTGTTCAGTCTCTTCCCACATATCCTTAGCTGCCACAACAGTTTTATTTCTAATTCATACTCCTAAATACTTCATTTATGTCCCCATAAATATGGATTTGGTTAGACCAATTCATGTGTGGGTACATAATTTACTGCTATTCCCTTTGTTTTAGCTTCATTCATTTTGTATCCAGAGAAGATTTGAAACGGTCTTAATTTTTTCCACAACACTGTAATGCCCCTTTCTGGTTTTGTCATGTATAAAATATCATCATCTGCAATTAGAGCCAGCTTTTCCTGACTACCATACCCATTTTATCCTTGAATTTCTGAGTCCCTTATTTTATTTGCCAATGGATCTAAATATCATGCAAACAACAAAGGGGAAAGCAGATAACACTGCCTAGTTCCTCTACTCAAGCAGAAGTCATCAGAGAAGACCCCAACTAATTTTCACCTCCGATCCCTCATATAGTCTTCTAATCAACCCTATAACTGTATCAGGGAAAGCAAATGCTTCCACTGCCCTGCTGATGAAGTCCCAGTCTACTCTGTCAAATGCTTTCTCTATATCAAAACCCACCAATAAAAGTGGTAATTTCTTACATTCTGCTCCTCTGGATCATCAATGTTCTGTTAATATTGTCAAAGGTTTGCCTCCCCTCCACAAAACCACACTGATCCATATCGATCAGTTTTAGTATCACTTTTGCCATTCTTTTGGCCATTATAGGCAAACATTTTATAACCATGGTTTTGTATTGAAATGGACCTGTATGAAGCTGGATCTGATGGACCTTTACCCTCTTTAGTTATTACTGCTACCATCGCCTTCTTCCAGGATGCTGGTACTTCTCTTCTTAAAATGCTGTTAAACAAAACTTTCCAGATCTTTATCAGTTTTTCCCTCCTAACTTCCAAACTTCCACAGGAATACCATCTATCTATTCCTGGGGACTGTCTGTAGATTGGTTATACATAGCCATTTTGATCTAATCTCTTCATACCCTGTTAGTAATTGATGATCTCATCTCTTCCTATCCTGTTAGTAATTGAGCCTCATCTACCTGTAACTGTGGCATGTTTAATTCTTCCACAAACATTTACATTTATAGCCTTTCTTGATTTCCATATTTCTCTGCTTTATACAAACTTTCATAAAATCTCCAAAATATTTCTAATACTTCTACAGGATCTCATTATCTTCCTTGTTACAGGTTCCCTAAGCTTGGTAACAGCCTTTTCCACTCTCTGTTGCCCGAGTTGTTGTGATAGAAGTTTTTGTGCTCTAGAATTATTATCAAACAACTGTTGCTTAACAGCAATCTTTCTAAACTTGCGCATATTATCAAGGTAAACCCTTTTCTGTTTAGCATTCTGCAGTTGTTCCTTTTCTGCAGTTGCTCCTTTTCTACTTCTGAGAGATTCCCCCTATTTTGCAATACTTTAACATCTGTCAGTCCCTCTAAATAATTCTTGATACTCCTTAACCATAGCTCCCTTTCCTTTATTTCCACCCTAGTTTTAAACTCCATTTTAATTTTATCCCACTCCCTAGCTATATTTTCAGAAGAAATTTTTATCTTCTCTAGTAGCTCCTGAATTAATTCCAAAATCCATTCCTTAAATTCTTCTCTTTTCAACAGATAGGTGGGAAAGTGCCAGTGTCTCATTTTTATTTCATTACTTTGCATTTTTATTTTAGTTATTATTGCCACATGATCTGAAATAGTTACTGGGTGCATTTCAAGACCTTCAATTAAATTCACATATTCCTGTGAGATATATAAATCATCTAGCCTAGCCCAGTTTTTGTATTTCGGTGAATAATATGTAAATTCACTTCAAACTCCTAGTAATGAATTCACATCTCCCATGCGAAACATTTTCAAAATTTCTTCAAAAATCTACCCTCTTTTGTTAGATTTTCCCCTTCTAGGCCCCCAAGTCATATCTTCACTGTTGCAAACCAAATTCCAGTCTCCACCTACATGTAATAGTCCTTGCTGAAAGCTGATCATTTGTCCCAGAATTTTCTTAAGCTCCATTATAGCAGTTTTATGTGGAATGTAAATACATGCCAGTGTAATCCTCCTCCTTAGCCAGTAGTCCGTTAGTACGATGTATCTTTCATTATCTTTTTTTCCCCCTCTTCTATCACTATTGGAGCTCCTCTTGCAATTAACAGAAGTACTCCTCTTTTCCTTTGCCCCAGATAGTCCGCTGAATAACCATTCTGAAAACTTTTCTTTAACAAATTCACATGTTCAGTTCTTTTCAGGTACGTCTCCTGTAGCACAGCTCAACATTTTTATAGTTCACTGCTCTCTTTTACATATTTATCTGCAAGACCATTCAGACTTGAACAACATTACAGAAAGCATCATTTTCTTATATAGTTATTACCACCGTTTTTGTACAATTTTTTTTGCTAAATGTCTAGTTCCAACTTTTATGTTACATACATATACTGTTTGGCAGATTGGTCTTTTATACAGTTGTTTCTTGCCATATCCATTTGCAGCTATGCCACATTTTACATAACTTTTCGTTTTTTTGAAAGCCCTCAAACAGCACAACCAACCGCACCTAAAACCTGCTAACTTAATAACAAACACCCACAACTATGTACATCTTCAAATATTGAAGTTTATGCTTCCTGTACGAACAAAAGTTCTAAGCTGATAGCTGCACAGAAAGGCTAGAGTTAACCAAAAAAATAAGAAGTTATGTACTCACCATAATGTTCTATGTTTGATGTCCATCTCGCCTATATTCATGCTTTTTGGGTTTGGAGCTGTTCTCATCTCCAACTCGGCCAAATACTTAAGCTCGAGAGCTTCCACTGGCTCGAGGCGAAACCCCTATCCCATGATGCTCTGGGCCAAATCCACAGATCTTGTTTGCAAGCGAAAGACAATCACAGCAATTTTGTATATATATATATATATATATATATATATATATATATATATATATAAATATCTTAAAAGGACAGGAGCAGAGACGCCAAACCATCAAAAAACTATGTGCATAGTACACAGTTATCCACCAGTTCCTCCAGGAAAACAGGATGGGGGAAGGAGGGTGGGACGCAAGAATATAGGCGAGATCGCCAACAAACATAGAATGTCATGGCTATCTCGCCATAATTCTTGCTGTTTGGGACAGCGCCCCTAGCACCTTTATCCTAGGGTGGCTCCGTAAAAAAAGACTCTCTAATACAGTGGATCCAAAGGAGGACCTGTTCTGGGAGGCCACATCTACTTTGTAATGAGTGATAAAGGTTTGAGGTCTCACCCAAATTGCGGCTGCACAGATAGAATCAATAGGAAGTCTAGCTTGAAAGGCAGAGGATGTTGAGACTGCTATAGCGGAATGTCCTCTTACCTTCCCTGGTAGATGCTTACCCTGCTTATTGTAGCAGAAAGAAATGCAGTCAGTAAGCCACTTAGATAAGGTTACTTTGGAAAATGACAATCCTTCCTTTTTGTCCGAAAAGGGCACAAAAAGCTGGTCGTATTTCCTGAAATCTTTTGTCCTGTGAAGGTAAAAACATCTATGAACATCCAGCTGGTGCAATTTATATTCTGCCTTGTCGCTACAGTTTGGAAAAAAAGACTGGCAATTCAATGGAAAGGTTCAAATTATTCTCTGAACAGACTCTGGCAAGGAATGAGGGATTAGTTCTCAAGGAGACCCTATCCTTGTGAAAAATGATATACGGAAGAGGAGTAGAGAGAGAGCTTGTAACTCCGATACCCTTCTGCCAGATGTTATGCCTACTAAAAAGAGAGTTTTCCAAGACAAAGACTTCAAATCACAAGATGATCCAGGCTCAATTAGCGAAGTTAGCATAAGATTTAGGTCCCAAGGGACTGGTGGTTCTCTGATTGGGGGTCTGAGTAAGAAGGTACCTTTGAGGAAGGCCTTACATAACCTAGGAGACAATCGGGACTCCCATTTCTCCAGTATGGAAATTAGAATGGCTGCCAGTTGATCCCTAATGGTAGCTGCAGCAGCTCCTTCTACAAACAGTTCAGTAAGAAAGTCTAAAAATTGTAGATATGAAAGCTGTAAAAGGCTCTATGTTCTGTTTTGCAGCCCATGAAAATCTTTACCATTAACTGCAGTATAATTTCCTTGTGAATGGTTTATAGGAAGAAATGAGAATACAACTCTCTGTAGGGGAAAAGGAGCAACACCTGGCTATGCACAGAATTGCAGCAGCCATGCCGTCAACTTGAGGGTTTGGACAGATGGATGGAACTCCCCAAAGAATGGGTCAGAAGGTCTGGAATTGAATCCAGAATCCAAGGTTCTTCTAGCATATGGGTCTGGAGAAAGGGGAAGCAAACTTGACGACGCCAGTAAGGAGCAATGAAGATCACAGTCCTTTTCAACAGTCTGGCCTTCTGAATGACTTTGGGGATTAGAGGAAAGGGGGGAAAGGCATAGAGTAATCCAAGGGGCCAATCGTGAACCAGTGCATCCCTTGGTGACTTCTCCGGAGGGGGAATGAGGGCAAAGTAGTTGCTGCATTTGGTATTCATGGGCGTGGCGAATAGGTCGCAGAAAGGCTGCCCCCATTTCTGGAAGATCACTTTCACAATCTCTGGTTTCAGGGACCACTCGTCAGGCATCAGAATCGTTCTGCTGAGCTTGGCCGCTATCATGTTGGATTTTCCCACAATGTGCGTTGCTAACAGAAAACGTTGAGAAGCAATCGCCCATTGCCAAACTCGTTGTGCCTCATGACATAGTGGGTAAGATTTGCTTCCTCCCAGTTTGTTTATATACTACACTACTGACGTCTGTGTGAATTGCAACTGTTCCCATGGAAAGAGAGTCCTGAAATGCTTGCAACGCATAAAGCACTGCTCTCATGACCAGAATGTTTATGTGCAAGTGGCTTTCATGATCTTGCCATAGTCCTTGGACTTTCATTCCCAGATAATGCCCCCCCCCCCCGATCTGGAAAGCGTACGTGATCAGTACCACGTTTGGTTGAGGAAAAACAAAGGGACGGCCCTGATACAATTGGTCTGTCTGCAGCCACCAAAGATCTTTTTTGCATGACTCCGTGATGACAATCTGATGTGAGAGAGGAAGATCCTGCATTGCCCACTGGGCAAAGAGTAACCATTGTAGAACTCTCATGTGTAGATGTGCTAGTGGGACTAGGAGATTAGCTGCTGGCATGGTACCCAGAACTTGTAACACAAATCTGGCTTGAACTCTTCTCTTTGCCATCAAAATCTTGATTTGCTGGTGAAGGGACTGAATCCTGTCTGGTGTAAGTCTTGCTGTCATGGTTTTTGAATCCAAATCTGCACCTAAGAATGTAATATGGGTGAAACGGCGACAAGGCAGATTTTTTTTAAGTTTATTGTGATGCCTAGTCTGGCACAAACTGACAGTGTTTCATCCCTCATTTGAAGCAGAAGATGCCTGGTGGTGGTGGTGAGGAGGCAGTTGTCTAAATATGGAGTTGCCTGAAATCTCGGACGTCTCAAATGCACCGTGACCACTGCCATGCATTTGGTGAACACTTTGGGGGCTGTAGTGAGACCAAAGGGCAGGGGCTCAAAATTGGTAATGACTGGCTCCCAGCCGAAAGCGCAAGTGTCTCCTGGATCGCCTGTCCATCTTTATATGGTAGTACGCATCCTGGAGGAGATCTACTGAGCACATCCAATTGTCTTTCCCGATAAACAGGAAAACTGACTGCAGAGTTACCATCCAGAATTTTGACTTCTTCACTGATTTGTTTGTTTGCCGAGATCTAGAATGGATCTCTAGTCCCCTGTCTTTTTTGGAACTAAAAAGAATCTTAACTAAGTCCTGGATCCTATCTGATCTGTGGGGACCTCTTGGATGACTCTTTTCTAAGAGATTACCTCTTGTGTTGCCTAGTCCTTTTGGCCAGGTGGGACATCCGGTAACGACCGTTTTTGTGGTGGGGAGGTAGAAAAGGGTATGTAGTAACCTCTGGATATTACTGTTTGTACCCAATTGTCTCGGGAAATTTGCCAGGTGTTTGGGTACAATTACAATCGACCCCAGACTGCCTCCAGAGAAAAGCAGATTGGCCTCCTTACAGGAGTGCTGGAAGGGCCTGTCAGAGAACGTATCTATGTCACCCTGGTTTTCCATACCCCCTCTGCCGCGACATTGGCATCTTCCATTATAACTCCCCCCTCTGCCCCTGGGGGAAGAGTCACCACATGCATCAGAAAAAGCCTTTTGGGACTTGTGGAACCACATTATTTCCACCCTTTTGACCTTTGGGATAAGGTCTAGACGGGGAAGAAAAACGGACCCCCACGGTAGATAAGGTTTTCCCTTCCTGCTCGCACCTGGTTAAAGTATCTTTCACCTTTGGTCCAAAAAGGGATGAACCATCAAAAGGGGGCACTGGTGAAGGAAGACCTAAAGGGTTCGGCAAAATTGCAAAGGTGCATCCAGGAATGTCTTCTGAGGGAAAATCTGCTGCTGCCACCCTACTCGCTCCATCTGCTGCGCAAGAAATCAGCCTCATGGAAGAGTTTGCAATGGAAGTAAGAATGGAGAGCTGCGAAGACACTATCTGCGGATCCTGAAGCTGCTGTACCCTGAAGAGAATCTCCTAGCTACTGTAAGAGATGCCTTTGAAGTCTTGTAAAATGGGTATGGTAGTTCAGCAACCATAGGGTAAAGGCCCAAGTACGCTTGTCATATCTGTCCATAATCCTAGACTCTGTTAGGAAGATGAAGAGATCTCCGAGAGTTCCTTCTTGGTGGCCGCCGCCACTACCACCATGGCATCTACAAGGACACCCTTTGTTCAAAATTCTTTATCCAAGGGAGTGGTAATAAACTTTTTTGCCTCCTCGGAACAGGCTCCACTGTATCAGGCAATGTCCAGGAATTACGAGACATGACCCCTAGCAGTTTGTCATAAGGAGGAGTCACACAGGATGTGGAAGTGTGAGACCAAAAAGCCTCCAGCTACAGAATTGCTACTTGGTATACAAGCATTTGCTAGGAAAAAAGCCTCATAATATTCAATATTCTTATTCATTTACTTGCTAGCTCTTAAAACTAACCAATCTAAACCTTTTTAACCAGGATCCTTTTTTTTAATTGCATTGCCTATATTTCTCAAAACTGTACAAGAAGAAAAAAATAAGGGAGAAAAAGAAATACCACCACCTGCTTACAAGTAACGTTACACTTAAAAATAGCAGGAAAAGAAAACCATGCACCGTACTATTAAGACATTTTTTTCTTTACTTACAGTTGCTTTCTCCCCTCTCTTTGCCTCCCCAAAGCATTTTTATAGAGTCCTCCACAAATCCAACAAATTTTGAAAAAGTCCAATATTTCCAGACTTTCTTCATATTTCATAAATATAATTATTGCACTGTCATTCCCACATTAAGTTACTGGTTTTATTACTGTTCTTCTCCAGTTCCCACATCATGTCTCTGCTTCATTTCAAACATACTCTCGATTCTTCTAGTCAACTCTTGTGCTCTCTTCCTTCTCTCCAACATTTTCCTTTGAAATACTACAAAAGGTTTCACAGGTCCAGTCTCTCTGTGGTCTTTATTACCAAAGGAATAAGAAGCAGAATCTCCCATTTCACAGCTCACTTTCTGTTAGAGAAACTTGTGTAGTTCTTCTTTAGCAGGCACTTCATCAAAAATGATTTTATCCCTCAAGGGAAGAATACCTTAATGACAACTGGATACAGCAGTTTGAATCTCACACCTGCGTCTCAACATTCTCTGAATACTGAAATGAATTTACTTCTCTTTTGCCTGGTGTATAATGAGCAATCATTCTCCACAAACACTCTGGATGTCTCCCACTTTTAGTATTTTATCCTTTTGCCACAGTTTTGTCAGAATCAACTCCTTCTGCTGGTAGGATTGCATCTTTACTATTAAAGGTCTAGTTTGCTTACGTATAGCTAGGTTTGGAGCATACACACAATGTGTCCTTTCAACTAACAACACCTGCTGTGGAATACCAGTCCAGTTGCTTACTTGTGCTTTCATAAAAGTAATGTAGTCTGTTCCTTCCAGCTTCTCTGGTATAGCTGAAAATCTCAGGTTTTCCCAATGTGCTCTGTCCTATAATTGTATTATTTTTTGAAGCATCTCTTCCCAAGTAGTCTCACATTCAGCCAGCCTTTTCTTCATTTCGACCTCTGATTTTTGCAGCTTTACCATCTCGCCTGAATATCTATTTAAAGCGTCTTCCATTTTTTCCAGCCCTTTGCTGTTTGTGTTGATATACTCGGTGTTTTGTTTATTTTAACCAGGTCTATATGCAGTTGTCTTATATCTTCCTGTAGGTTATTGGAAGTCATGTCTGAAGGTTGCATTGTTATTTGCTGAACAGAAGCAGAACTTTCCCCAGTCAGTGTTTCTTCCTCACTTTTTACAGGTGATTTTTTTCCATGTCTTTTGTAGTTCTTTATTCCTGGCATCCAGGCAGTGCACTTACTACCCAGTTCCTAAAATTTACCCATAAACACAAGTCCACTGGCCTTCTCTGCCAAGTTTGTTTTCACACTGGGAGAGCTAGAAACAAGCACTCAGTGTGCAGTCATCTTGGATGCCCTTTTAGGTATACCAGCATCTTGAAAGAAATCTGTGGTGGCTGTATTACCCAAAGAGGTTAAGGACCTTTAAACTCAACTTCATGTAGACCTATTTCAATTTTAAACCATTACAATAAAGTGTTTCTGTCTATACCAAGGAAATCAAAAATTAGGAGGTGCAGCACGCAGCAGGATAAAAGCACTCTCAAACTAACCGCACATCTCAGATGACAAAGTCCACCAAAGCCATAATTGAGGTGAATTTGGCCTCCCAGGCCAAGGACAACCACAAGGCATGCTTTAGCTATGTCCATAACCTCAAAGGCAATACACAATTGTGTGCAGAGCTCATTGTAAATGGAGCCACCTACACTGAGCCAGAAGATATAGCAAACCTACAGGCCAATAAATTTAGCTCCAACTTTACCCCTATCTCCCCCTCAAACTTCCCTCAGGAAATACCAAATACAACTCCCCTTGCTATCACTAGAGAACAGGTCCTTAATGTTCTCTCTCTAAGGCCATGAATACTGCATCAATGGGCCTAGATAATATCCCAAGATGCCTTCTAAATAGCATGAAACATGACCTAACAGGGCCCATGGAATTGATATTTAACTATAGCCTCCAAACAGGCTTCCTGCCTCATGAATGCAGAGCAGCAACAGTTATCCCTCTGCATGAAGGTGGGCCATCTACAGACCCATAACTCTCAATAGTCTTATATGTAAAACCATGGAATGAATCATCATGGAAATGATCAATAATGACATAGTAAACCTCCAGACACTGGACCCAACCAAGTTTTGGTTTCATTAAGGGCAGATCATGCTTATTCAACCTGGTGGACTTCTTTGAGAAGGTCATCAAATTAATGGAGGAGGGTAAAATGGTTTGCACTACCTGCCTTGACCTGGCCAAGGCATTTGACACAATATCCCACTCGGGCATTGTTGACAAACTCAAGAGGTTAGGTACAAACTCATATGTCACTCACTGGATAGACAACTGGGTCACTTACAGTACCCAGGAAGTTAGAATTGAGGAGTCCACCACTACAAAGAGGCCAGCCACAAGTGGAGTCCCTCAGGGATAAGTCCTTGGACCATTCGTTTTTGACATTTACTTCTCTGAAGTCAAGGCCAATGTCAATGGTCTCTGGCTGACTAAATTTGCAGATGACTGCAAATTACGAGCAGTCACTGAATCCCACACTGACAAATATTCTCCAGAGGGGGCTGACACAAAACTGGTGTCAGAGCTATGGACTAAAACTAAATGCCATGAAATGCACAACAGTATTCTTCAGGAAATCATCCACCCTTGGTAACCATCATATTGACAGCACACCCCTTACAGTTAACCCAGCAGTTAGGGACACACATAGACAGTAATCTAGCCTTTGGCCATCACGTGTCTATAGTAGTGAGGAAATCATTCTATGTTGTGCAACTCATAAACAAAGGTATAGCATCTAACTGAAGGAAGTCACTGTTCCACTGTATTCAGCATTCATCAGACCTATCATTGAGTACAATACCCACTTTGACATGTACCTAACCAAGCATATCCAACAACTGGAATGTCCACAGAGGTTCCTCATTAAAAGAAAACAGGGCTTAAGTAAAATGTCCTATGCAGACTGCCTCACGGCTCTATCCCTGTATTCTGTCTCCTACAGGCTTTTAAGGGGAGATCTATGCCTGACATGCAGGGCACTGTCAGACCCACTCTAATGGACCTCCTGCATATCCACAAAACAAACAGCACCAGAATTACCGTTCTAATGAATTAAACCTTGCCTGTGATATAAACAGGGCCTGCTGGACAGATAGGTATGTATCCCAGAGATTACACAATCTCCCCATCCATGTAAAGCAGAGTTCCTTCCTAACCCAATTCAACTGCAACTTGGACAACTGGATGGGGAACAGGAAATTCATCCCTGGTTTGGCATCAATGTCTCTAATGGACACAGGCAATTTGTGAATAGTTCATCTCCCAGGCCCTAGCTTGTAAATGTTTCATCTCCCAATCCCCTTACACCTATCAAGGGTATCAGAACGTGTCAGAGACTTTGGATGCATGGCTGGGCCTAAAAAGTCCCTTGTGGTTGTTAGCATAGTAATCACCTATGAACATAAATAGCAAAGCTCTTGCTAAAACTGACAGACAAAGTACTAATGTGGTTTGTGTAGGAAGGCAAACACCCAACAACATTAGCAGAATAATTATTCAAGGGAAAGCAAAATGCAAGAAAATGTCTCTACTGTTAGTGGATCTTGACGCAGAGAAAGCCTTAAATACAGTCAGCTGAGATTTTCAGTTTGGCAACAGCAACCTCTGTGTTCCCTGAAGGAATAATAGGGATAATGTGGTGGATACATGAAGGGTTAAAGGCAAGAAGTAAATTGGGAGGATTCCTCCCTGACAAGCTGGATTGTAAAAGAGGAACCAGGCAGGTATGTCCACTTTATTTGCTTTATACTAGAGCCATTATCAAAGAAAACTATCTACACTCAAATTCAAGGGTATAAGTGGTACGGTAATCAATAAAAGTTATTTGCAGATATTTTGCACTTGATAAATCCAGAAAAGGGCATTTTGGTGTTGTGGAACATTCTCAGTCAGTGAAGTATTTTCAGGATATAAAACAAATTAAGAGAAAACACTTTAATCACGGTTTAAAATTGAAATGGGCCTATATGAAGCTGGATTGGATGGATGTTTACCATTTTTAGGTATTATAGCAATCACAGATTTTTTTCCAGGATGTTGGTGCCTCCCCTCCTTGTAAAATACTGTTACACAGAACATACCAGACTTTTATCACTTTCTTCCCTCCTAACTTGCAAACTTCCACTGGAATACCATCTGTTCCTAGAGACTTTCCTGTAGATCGGTTATACATCATCATCTTCCTATTTTAATTGTTAGTTGTTGAGCCTCATATATCACTAATCACAGCATAATTATGTCTTCCATAAGTACTTCCATTTGAGCTTTTTCTTGATTTTCCCACTTCTGTTTTATACACCTTTTCATAAAATTTCCAAAATATCTCAAATACCTTTACAGGATCTCCGATTATTTTCCTAGTTATAGGCCACCTAAGTTTGGCAACAACCCTTTCTACTTTGTTGCCTAAGCCATTGTGCCAAAAGTTTTTGTGCTCTAGTGTTATCAAAAAAAAAAAAAAAAAGTTCGCTTAACATTAGTCTTGCAACACTTGTGCACATTACACAGGTACTCCCTTATTTTCTGTTTATCCTCTGCAATTGCACCTCCTATTCTGCGAGATTCCCCCTATTTTGTAATACTTAAACTTTGCCAAATCTGTCTAAATAAATCTTTTTCTTTTATTTCTACCCTACTTTAGACCCCACTTTCATTTTATCCCACTCCCTAGCAATAATTTCTGGAGTACTTTCTGTGTTCCCTAATAACTACCGAATAATTTCCACTACCCATGCTCTTCTTCTTAAGAAGTATGTGGGGAACTGACAGCGTCTCATACTTACTTCATTTCCCTGTAATTTTATCATGGTTATTATTGGCAAATAATCTGAAACAGTTATTGGATGTGTATCAAAGTTTTCAATTAAAAGGACATGTCCCTGTGAAATATAATTTCTATCACGTCTAACACAGTTATTGAACCTTTGGGAATAATATGTAAATTATCTCAAGTGTTCCTGCTACTGAATTCACAGCTTTCATACCAAATACTTGCATAAATTTCTTCAGAAATCTAGCCTTCGTTTGTTGCAGTTTCCCATCCAGGCCCTCCAGATACATACTCATTGTTGCACATCAAATTCCAGCCCCCACCTATAAGTGATATCCCCTGAGCAACGCTATTTCTCCCCAAAATTTTTATGAATCAAAACAGCAGTTTAAGGTAGACTATAAAAACATGTCAGTGTAATCCTCATCCCTTGTCAGTAGCCTCTTACTACTACAAATCTGCCATTATATTTTTTTCCTCTATCACTACTGGAGCTCCTCTGGCAATAAATACAAATACCCCTCTTTTACATTGTCCCTGATATTCTGCAAAATATCAGTCCTGAAATCCTTCCCTTTACCAAATTCACATGCTCAGCTCTTTCCAAATGTGTCTCCTATTACATTGCTATTTGCACTCTGCATTTCTTAATATAATTAAGTATTCTTTCTTCTTTGCCTACACCTGTGATAATATGGAGAGAGTCCCCACTACGGTACGAGATCAATATTCCCAACTATTATATATGGCAGCTTTTTTTTTTTAAATGTCTAGTTCCAGCTTTTGTAATACACACACACCCATTAATGCTTGACAGGCTAATCCTTTACACAATTTTATCTTAACATTAGAACCTACGTCATATATTAAACACTTTTTGTTTTAATAAAAACCCCTCAAACAGAAAACCAAAACACACACTCAGAACCTGTTAACAGAAACACACACAACCATATACACCTTATAACAATTTTAAGTTTAACCTGCCTAACAGGAACATTTGTGCCAAAAGGCAGCTGCTAACAGAGGCCATAGTTAACCTGAAACTGCGGTCATCCATGCCAAGACCCATGCTATTGCCTGCGATTCTACTTGCACTAATTAGTCGCAGGTTTTTTTTTTTTTTATTTCGCTTTTTTTTTAATCCCCAAATGTTAAAACTGCTTGCATACTTTCATAAAACAATATTAACTTTCAGCCATAAAGAAACAAGTGCTCTGTCTTTTATTGCCCTGCTTGCCTCCATGGAAAAGTAAGAGAAAAAAGATAAATGAAACATTACTGCTAAAAGGACAACTTTTCATTATATTCCAAGTTCTCATTTACTTGTTTCCCATTAAATATTTATTAGACTAAGCCTAGAGTCTTAATCCAGACATTCACATATGCAAAAGTAAGAGAAAACATATCAGCTCTACATATATTATGATCTGTGTAATTTTACACCCATCTCAACAAGTGAAGATTACATGCAGCCTAGTAACTTAAACAATCTTGCTTCTCTTCTCTTTTTGCACTGTAATGACTACATTTCTTAATACCAAAAAAAGAAAAAAAAAAAAAAAAAACAGAAGGAAAAATGCATCCGTTTACTTTAATAACCATCACATACAAAAACATGTAAAATATGCAATTTATACTGTGAAAAGTTTCATGGGAATACTGTTAAAAAACTGCTTAATTTTGTTACATTTTTCCTCCTCCCTCAGACTCCGTCCAAACATTAATAAAGTGAGGCAAATGCCTTTTAGTTCCAGACAAGTTTAACAAAAAAAGTAAAAAAATTCCACTCCTTCCCCTTATTCTTAAACAGACGTATTTCACAAATGTGGCTGATGCTTTGCAGTCTCACATTTATTCACCAATTTTCATGCTGCTGGTCTCCCTGTTCATCTGCATGTCCCAACTCCAGATTCCAGTTCAATTCCACTGTGATCCTGATTCTTCTGGTCAATTCCTGTGCTATTCTCTGTTGCTTAAGAATTTTCCTTTAGAACAGTGGAAAAGGTTTCACTGGCAAAGTCTCTTCATGTGCCTTCTTATTAGAAAAATGATAAGCAGAGTCCCCTTCTGCTTGATGGCTCTTTTTTTTTTTTTTTTTCTGGGCAAATTTTCCATTTCCTCCTTAACCCATTCTACATCAAAGAATGACTTTGATCCTCCAGAAATAGAGTCTGAAGACAGCTGGATATAGCAGCTTGAATATGACACATGCCTCTCAACATTCCCTGATTACTGGAATAAACGTCTCTTCTGTCTGATGTACAGTGAATAATCAATTTTCCACAAGCACTCTACTGTCCCCAACTTTTAAATACTTTGCCCTTTTGCCTCAGTTTTGTCAGGATCAACTCTTTCTGCAGGCAGGTTTGCATCTTTATTAATAAAAGTCTTGGCTGCTTTCTCATGGACATATTTGAAGTACACACATGGTGTGCCCTTTCAATTACAGTTCCTGCTGTGGAATACCAGTTCAATTGCTTATCTGTACCTTCATAAAACTAATAGTCTGTTCCTTCTACTCTCTTTTGTATAGCAGAAAATCTCAGATTTTCCCTACGTGCTCTGTTCTTTAACTCTATCATTTTTTGAAACATCTCTTCTTGAGTAGTCTCATGCTCAGCCAGCCTTTTCTTCATTTCAACCTCTGATTTTTGCAGTTTTATCAGCTCATCTGAATATTTATTTAAAGCTTTTTCCATTTTTCCAGACCTATGTTATTTGAGTCGATATATTCCTTCAGCATTTCATTTATTTTAATCAGCTCTGAGTATATTTGACTTATTTTTCTTCTAGATTACTGGAAGCCATGTATTGCACCAAAGCCGGAGCTTGAACTGCTTTTTGCTGCAAGATTCTTCCCAGTCGGTGTTTTCTTTTCACATTTCTAGTTGAGTTTTTCGGGCTCTCTTAGTTTCTTCTTTGCAGGCATCCAGGCAGTGTACTTACTAGCCAATAACTGAATTTTACTCAAACTGACACTATCTCTGGCTGCAATTTCCCAATTTCTGTTTTCAAATTGGGAGAAATGAAGTCAAACTCTCGATCAATGTGTAGCCATCCTGTAAGTCCAAAGCCACCACCAGTTACCCCCTAGTTCAACCCTTAAAAAGGACCAATTTTACTTCTACATGCAATATAACACATTATTTTCATTCTTTTCACTTAATATCATACATATGCTCACAAATCCTAATGTTAAAGGAGTTTTTTTTTTTTTGCCAGAGTTTCCTATTCGCAAACAAGTATGCATTTTATAAGGATTAAATTAAAGCATTAATAGCCATGAATTGTTGTCGCATGGTTATGCATTTTTGTATAAAAAGGGTCCATGTGAATCAAAATTGTTATATTTTTAAAAAAAAGTCTTGTAAAATAAATATGAATGCACTTAAGAGATCAGTGCAAGTTAGAGTATGTTCATCCAAAGCATTTCTTTTTTTGGCTTGTGAAGTAGCAGAACTCCTTGTGTTGTTTTACAGGTTCATCTGAGATTACCAGGCTAACATTTCAAAAGCCCTTACAAGCATAGCCCATTTTACCCAATTTTCTATCCCTATGGGAAAGGAAACAAGAGAAAATGAGTGGGGTTTTGACTATTTTTACAGAATGCCTTGGTCCATAAAGGCATGGGCACCACCCCATAGGCGGATTTGTGATTTCCCATCCATCGGTCCAGAGTGTGCTTGAAGACGGTCAGGGAAAGGCTTTGTTTCACGTGAATAGGAAGCCTATTCTAGAGGAGGGGCAATCTATGGGACACATATCTGTCTTTCCAGCATGTTCTATGCATGTCAGAGATCAGATTTAGATTTTTGGAGCGGGGAACCCTCATGCAATTAATTTTGCGAATACGCAACATTTCCATCATGACTGGGTCAGAGACTACCTTGTAGGTCAGGCACAGATTTGTTCCACAGTACTTTGTTGAAAACGGAATACAGTGAGGAGGCTTTAAAATCGGTCCACATATGACATGTTAGTTAAACCCTGTATTTTTTTGGTGAGAAACGTTGGTGGATGCTCCAACTATTGCACATGCCTGGCGAGATACATGCCAAAGGGTGCATTGTACTAGATTACTGGTCTGATGAGGGCTGAGTACAGTGCTACTATGACATTATTAGATCTGGATGCCATGTCCTTACTTATAAGCTGAGACACATGGATGGATTTCTTCACAACCGTGGAAACATGATGGTCAAAGTTACATCGCGCACCACTGGGTCCATTCTTAAAGGGGTGTTATCAATGTTGTAATTTACAGGGGTATTTGATTTCCTAAAGGATATACTACGCACTTCTTCGCATTTAATTTGAAGTCACAACTCTACACCAATCATCTGTCTGTGCCAGACCTTTCTGTACCATATCAACATCACTTAAGCAGTCAATGATTACCCCAACCTGCAGTCATCAGTAATTTTAGTCAGCCAAAAACCATCTACATTTGCCTTAACATCTGAGAAGTACATCCCAAACTGGATGAGGCCCTGCACTGATCCCTGTGGTACTCTATTAGTGACTGGCATCTTGCTGGATTTGGATTCCAACACTCAAACATGTACCCCATCTGTAAGCCATTTGGCTATCCTTCTGGTGACGTAGACATTTATGCCAAAGTTTGTGAGTTTATCTATAACGCCAGAGTGAGGCATTGTGTCAAATGCCTTGGTTTTCATTCTTTTGTTATGTAACTTGCTAATATTGGGATTCCACCAGGATGGTTTGTTCTCAAGTTAGTTCTATGCTTATTTCGGACAGGTACAGCTGCCTGGATGTAGTTATTTATAAACAGTACAGGGTCTGTGTAAATAATTCCACATAGGAATAATTTCTATTGGAGGATCAGATATGGTGACAGGTTTTAGGCTGAATTCAAAAGATACAGCTTAATAATATGACCTGACTAGCGAGGACATAACACTGAAGTGCCTGCAAAGTTCTCTAGGTTTGTGAGGATCAGGTCAAGGTTGTTGGTGTCCCAAGTGTTGTGTACAGACTAGCTGGTCCAAAGCATTTGTTTTAACAAAAGTCCAGAGATCTCTGGGCTTGTGCACTGGAAAGTTTTGTATGTATCCCAGTTTATAGTGGAGTAGTTAAAGTTGCCCAAGACGATAGTGTTGGTTTCAATGCACAGCCAGTCCAGTACATTTAGGTATGTGGTACTGGTATCCTGGGCAATGCCATGGTATGGGACCTTACTTATGGTGATGGTTATCTCAAGTGAGTCATACTGCTTAACCAGTGTTAGGGTCCAATTTTTTTTTTTTATGGATACTGAGACACATCTACCTTTTGTCCCTTGCTGTGCAGAAAGTGGTCTAAATGTGTGGAAGGCATTATGACCTTACACTCCCAGGGGTCTTCCATGGTTTTAAACTATGCCTCCATAACTATACAGACACCTATGTTGTCCAGGGTGAGGAGGGCTTACATGGAGTGGAATTGTCTGTTTAGACTTCTGGCATTAAGCAGTAATGCCTTCAGGTTGTCCTGTTTTTTTCCTCTACGTTGGAAGATTTATCAGGTTAGCATTACCTGAAAATGTCACTAAGGGGGTGGCAAAGCAGTGTGGTCTGTCAACAATATCCTTCCAAGCTGAAAAATATTGCACCCTCTTTGACAACCAAGCCAATAATCTTCTGCTCATATTGCAGCATCATTTTCAGAGAATGCAAAAGGTTGCTCAATGCTGAGTTCATACCACCCTGGGAAACAGTCCGAGAGAGTTCCATCACATCTCTCTCTTCATAAAGCCAAGAAAGGCAAGTCCCAGGTCATTTACATCCATATACAATGACACAGTCATACTTGTACATGTGGTTCAATTACTTGACTGCATATGTGATCTGGTAGAACCTGGCCCTTGATAGGCAGCTGAGTGTGACCATCTCCTTGCTCAGCTTGGATAGCAAGTTATCCATGACTAGATTAGCTTGTGTGGAGGTTTGCCTAATGGCCTTACAACTTCCATGCATGGTGTCTCAGTTCATGTGTGCTGGGGTAGACACTGCTTTGGTAGAATGCTTGTGTGGTGTGCTGAGGAACCCCAATATTAATGCTGCATCTTGGAGGCCTTTGAGGTTTTGGGAGGTTACTTTTTAGGGATGCAGCATACTTGGGTTCATCTGCTTGGTCTTTAGTG
Source organism: Protopterus annectens (assembly GCF_019279795.1). NCBI lineage: Eukaryota > Metazoa > Chordata > Ceratodontiformes > Protopteridae > Protopterus > Protopterus annectens. Next base: position 410,665,272 of record NC_056747.1, on the reverse strand, counting down.
TTAGTGGTGGGTACAAAATGTTGGTGTGCGTTCTTTACAACCCGATTGGTAGCTGTAGTGGCTATATGAAACAACTCGCCTCCAGTGACAATGTACAACTCCATGCATCACACACTGTATCCAATTGTTTAGGAACTTGGTGGCTGTCAGTAAACATGAGAAAATGACTACAATGTTTCAGGATGCCCATATCCACCAAGCTGGCAGCAGAGGTGGGACAAAAGTGCCTATCAATGCTTACAGTTAGATCACAATACTGGCACTTCAGTTCACTTTTACCACTTTTACATTAAAAAGAGTACATACCTATATATATATATATATATATATATATATATATATATATATATATATATATATATATATATACACACACACACACATATACGTATATATATATATATATATATATATATATATATATATATATATATATATATATATATATACACACACACATATACGTATATATATATATAAAATATAGAGTATTTACCTATATAATATATTGTATTATATATATATATATATATATAAATATATATATATATATATATATATATATATATATGTACACATACATACATACATATATATATATATATATATATATATATATATATATATATATATACACACACACACACACACGCATATATATATATATACACACACACACACACACACACACACACACACACACACACACAACTTTGGACATTAAACATGAAACACTGAAGTTCCCACTCCTATGTTAACTTTTGTTTCCCATTCTTTTTGGCGCTCCACAGCTGACCTTCAGCTGCTCCAATTTGCTTTTCTTATCCACCAGATCTAATGGACCCATCTTAGTCTCCTCCCTAGAGCTAATCCCAACCCATGTCACGGGGCGATGAGGAGATGGAATCATACTGCTGCCAGTAACAGAATTTTTGGAAAAAGGTCTTCTATACACAGTAGTTTTCAATGTACCATTTACAAGCCTAGTAACATTAAAAGTAATGTCTTTCAGCTTTTCCCAGTTAGGGATCGCCACAGCGGAACTCCGGACCGCTCATTATTGGCAGTGGTTTTTACTGTGCAGAGTTGCCAGCCCGATACCCAACCTTCAATGAAGGAACGCCTATTCACACTCACACCTACCTGCATGTCTTTAACGTCACTCGACCGTGGGCAGGACATGCAGACTCCACACAGAAGGCACTCCAGCCGAGAATCAAACGGGAGAACCTAGTAACATTAACATTCAAAAATTAAATTGTAAAGATTTCATCATGCAGAGGAAATTTCAACCCAGATCTGGTTCAACTGAGATATAGTGTACAAATTATTGCAATAAATCACTGCCCCAAACTCAAATCATCCAGCAATCATGTAAGTAATGATGCCACATGCAAACATTTTAAGGAAAACATTTTATTGTCACAGATAATCATCTAAAAATACATGAATAAGACTTTATGTATGCAGGCAAAGGGAAACTCATTGAAGTCTCATTCAATTGTCAATCCCCTGGAAACAGAATACATTTCTAGTCAATGAAAGTACCACCAGCTGCAAAATGAAATCACCAAATTCTAAGGAATAAATATCCATTCTACCAAAACAACATTTCAAGGTTAGTAAATATTGTAAGAATATTTACTTTATTCCTATAGTCAACTTGTCAAAAAACTGAATACTTGAATACAGACTTGTTATACTGAAATGGAACAGCTTTCGTTTTACTCAGTTTATAATATTAAAACTGGAGGAACCAAATCTTTGGAGTCAACGGATACGGAGCCAGAAAATAAAAATATATACATAAACAAAACCCAGTAGCAGTAAATATGCTCCAAAAACAAGAAAAATGGCTTTGTTACAGTAAGGGTCAAATACAAGAACCTTAGTATAAGTGTGATGCCCACCAATACGCTGAGCTAGTAACAAGGATCCTGAATCCTCACCACTGACACTGGAGAGGAACGTGCACTTGGAAAGCAAATGGATACACTTAGTATTTCCAGATGCAGACTCCTCTGCATCAAGTACAACTTTCCTTAAGAGCACACAGGGAACACACTCAGCTCAGGGTCTGAATGACTATGTCTGTATCCCTCCAGGTTCCCAATAAGACTCCCCAATGGTACAGCTGTATTGTTAGGTCCTCAGCGGAGTGTACAAGCCAAGTCCTCCAGCACCCTCTCTGAGAACCTACTGCTTTGCGTCCCTGCCCCAACTAGCTCACACACACACTCTCTTAAGATTTAATTCTCACACACACCTACACCTGAGAAAGGCTGACACAGAATACCTGCTCTACCAGCTCTGCCCAGACTATAAGGTAGATTCACTGCCACCAGTCAGTTACTATACAGCTTTTACAAAGGGTATCCAATACAAATGATAGTAGTTGACCAAGACAGCTAGGCCTTCTGGAATGGCCCACACACTGTCACCAAATAAGTACTCTCAAAAGTTAGATACTTTCTACAAGGATCAGCCATAACAAAAGTTTTAAATACATTTAATATTAAATAAAAGAACATGAAAATATTGAATATATATTCCCAGTAAACCACAGAGTTCAGCTCACAGGAAATATTGAAAAGAACACTGATGGACAAACTCAGACAAATAACTAAGCTTCACTATACTCCTGACTAAATCTAAAAGAATCACCGTTCCCTACTCAGGTTACTTACTACCACACGGCAAGATGCTGTGGGTGAGGGTTTTTCTAGTCAGGTTCCCCAAAACAGAATACTCTGAGATTACTCTTTACTATCTAAAATATAATTTCCAAGAGGGCTGGCAGAATGACCTCATGTGGTCACCTGACTCTGGGTTCTCACAGTATTCCCCCTTTGAATCCGAGATGGGAATTTATAATAGACTGCTACAATATACATCTAAATGTTTATGGCAGTGCCTGGGACTCCCCTCTTTTTACGGAGTTAAACAACAAAGGCTTTTTCCCAGACCTAGCATCTCCAGTCTTAAGCAGCACTGTGGGGTGAAGTTTTAATGGTTTAACAGCGCATTTACATTTCTCTTATTTTTCTTAAAGCAAGATAGCTGTCCCAGTATCCGCTATTAAAATATATACATTTATTTCAGTTAAAATATTATATGTACATTCCTTTTCACTTCAGCAGGGTGTACTGCTGATATATTTTAACACAAGCAAACCTCACAAATACATTTTCAGCACAAGCATCTGTACAAATCCGTTAGATATACAAACAACATACAGTTCTAATACATTTGTAACACAAGTACCTTGTATAAATCAGTGTGATATTCAACGGACATATCATTCTTTACAAAACACCAGCTGACTAAGCTGGCACTAGCCCATATCATCACATCTAGCAAATTTTATGCTGCCACAAAGACAGTAGCCACCACAGAACTGCATCATAATCCTACAAAGATCTTTGAAACCTGCATCAGACTTCACAATGTCACAAACAGCAAATGTGGAAGAGCAAAATGTTTAACAACTTTTAAAGCAGATGGTTTGTTAGATGTGTACTTTGCTTCTCTCTACAATTTGTGTAGCTGTGGGAATTCTTAAAGCTGTCAAATATTCTGCACTAAGTTTTTTTCACATATAATACATTGGGACCTCACACTGTTACAAAATTATGAACAGGCAATTGATCACAGGTATACGTTAATGTGTTCTCCAAATAGATTCAAGAAATTCACCTTTTGAGCTTCACTCCTGGAATGAATTTCTTGAATAAATCAACAAGTTGTTCATGATTTGTGACCAAATCATAACATGTAGTGTGTGTGTGTGTGTGTGCGTGTGTGTTATATATGGGGCCCTATCAGAAGCTCGAGTATTCAGAAACTCAAAATTGATATGGTCGAAACCATGTGACCGATTTTCTAAAAACCTGAAGCTTTTGAATGGACAACGCAGTACAGTGGAGATTGGGGAAATTACCTTTCCCCTCCACTGTAGTGCAATATCAGACTTCACAACCCCTGCATGTTATAAATATGAAGTGTGCAGCCCCCTGCAAACTGTAGAAAAAAGGGTAGATGTTTGTTAATTTTTATGTTTGGGTGTTTGGAAACTATCATATTGTCTTGACAATACGAATTTTGATTTTTGAAAACTCGAGCTTTGACAGACCCATATTATGCGTGCACGCGCGAGCACACACACACTATATATATATATATATATATATATATATATATATATATATATATATGGATCTAGGACTGTTGAACGAAAGTTGAACAGTCCGAATCCACCATCACCGAACACACTTTAACGAAAGCGCTTTCGCTAGTGCGTTAAAAAAAATTTAATCTATTTTTACACAGGGGGGCAAGTCCCCTAACACCCTCCCTACTTTAATATTCTCACCCAGAGATCACACTACAGTGGGGAAAAGGGAATTTTCCCTTATCCGCACCGTAGTATGATTGGCATAACAGGCATACTTATGCGAAAATGCTACTTTGGTGAAAAGAGTGTGTGTAAGTATGCCCACCCATCGCGATTCGGTAAAAACTGCATTCGTGCAAGAGTCCTAGCACCATATACAGATATATATACTCCAGTACAAGACAACAGCCGTAAGTCTGGGAGATGTGGGCTTGGCGTTCTATGCCACTGAAGGTAGTACTCAGATGTTCACATGGGAAAAAGCACACACCACTGGGGGGCAGAAAATGATCCCTCGGTTATGCAGGCATTCACACCGGCCAATGGAGGTCAGGATAAGAGACCCAACAACAAAACCCTGATGGCTCACTGTGCAGCCTTTTTCCCAAGGAAGGGAGGGTTGATGATTGGAAGGCACTGGGGGAAAAATGATTTAAAAGAATTAAAATTACACATAATAACCAGAAGAAGTACAAGTTTTACATGCATTAAATCCCAAATTCAGAAGGCAAAGCATGGACTGTCTTTTTTAATGTTAATATTTCGTGACGTATGGCATACACAACAGATCAGTCTTCCTTTCTCTCTCATAATTAAATATAAATCATTATGGGAAAAAAAAAACAATGGAAAATAAGCAAGATGCTTTGGTAAAACACACAGAGGGGCGTTGTTCATCAGTAACAGTTATGTTCCTATGTTTTTCATACAACTGATATTTTCAGCCATACAAGAAAAAATAACTACTGCCACACAAACCCCTTTAAAATTACAAAGTTACTTCACGAAGTCAAAGAAACTCAAAAATTATACTGTCTTATACTCTTCTTTCAAATGCAACCTTTGAAAGGGACACACAAAACAACTAAAAAATGTTCACTTCTTCAGAAAGCATACCACAAGACAAAGCCTGTTAGCTGCTAATCTTTTGAATGACTGACTCAGTCAGTATCCATGATTAAGGGTATTTGTTTCACACAATTTCAGCTTTGCAATCCTAATATGGGCTGAAAAGCAGTGTGAAGCACAGTAATAAAAGAGCTCTAAGATCAAATGTTTGCATAAAGATTAATGCAGACTTTATCTCAGAATTTAATGTGTGTAGAGACACAAGGCAGGGATATCCATGTCCCCTCTTTCACCTGTACTAAATCTAGAACCCCTAGCAATTACACTAAGAGGCTTTGGGATAGGTGTAAAAGTTGGTCAAATTAGTTGTGTACACTGATGACCTATTAGTGTACATGGAGGAGCCAGACTCCCAGATGGAGAGGTTGATGGGCTTGAGTCTGGAACAATCTCGGACTATAAAGGCAAATGTCCAAAAGACTCAAGTAGTTCCTGTAAATTTTGCTCCATCTCAAAAGTACATGGGAGAAATTTCCAGTGTTGGGGAAAGTCACAGGTTAAATATTTAGGAATAACGCTGGTTTCAACATAGTGGTTAAAATAATTGGAAAGGTGTTACCAAAATTGATAGAGAGAGATCAATGTGGTTTTGTGGAGGAGAGGCAAACATTTGACAACATTAATAAAACAATGATGATCCAGAGGGAAGCAGAATATAAAAAAATAACCACTATTATTGGTGAGCCTTGATGCAGAGAAAGCATTCGACAGAGTAAGCTGAGATTTTACGACTAGAGCAATGGAAGCATTTGCATTCCTTAACACAATAAGGTTAATTAAGGGGATATACTCAGGATCGGAGAAAAAATTAAAGTGGGGGGGGGGGTTCCTCTCTGACAAGTTATGTCTGAGCAGAGGAACCAGGCAGGGATGTCCTCTATCCCCTTTGTTATCTGTATTATATTTAAAACCATTGGCAAAGAAAATAAAGGACTCAGAAATTCAAGGATATAACTGGTATGGTAATCAAGAAAAGAGGGCTCTATTTGCAGATGAAATTATTTTGTACCGGATAAAACTAGAAAAGTACATCTCACTGCTGTGGAACATTCTGAGATGATTTCAGGTTTTTTCAGGATATAAAATTAATGAAGATAAAACAAAAGCTATAGGTGTAAATTATGTACCCACACATTAATTGTTCAATGATACCCATATTTAGTATAGGATAAAAATAATTCTGTTATGGCAGCTAATGATATGTGGAAAGAGACTAAAAATAATAATACAAAAACTAAAGGAACTGAAAGCACTTCTATATGAATATGGACAGCAAAATACAAGCAGTGAAAATATTTTTAGTCCCTTTAGTTTTATAGACAAGTCAGGCATATTTTTATCATGTAGAATAGAAATTGTGGATAGCAATTAATAAAAAGATGAATTATTTTATCTGGAAGGGGAAGGAGTCAAGTGGGATAACTTGATCCTTCCAATAGAACAAAGTAGATTGGGATTACCCGATTTGAAGGGATACTTTAGAGCTACACAGTTAAACTCCTACACATAGCGCAAGCTGTAAGTTGTAATTCAAAGTGGAAAGTGGTGATGATGAAATAGGTGGGAAGCTCAATAAATAAGGAGGCAGTGGGGTTTCGGATGCAAATCCTTAAGGAGAAGAGTAGTCATACAGAATATTGTATTCATTAAGTCACAGAAAGTATTTTAAGAGCCAAGCCAACAAGTGGATGCAGAAAGAAGCTTCTGCCAATAAGGATGACTGCAATTAGGGGCACAGAGAATAGGTGAGAGGGGTCAGGAATTTAGTGGAGAAAACTAGCAGAAGAACCAAGGTATTAGGAGCACATAATTAGAGAGGGAAAGAAAACAGAATGGGAAGCATTAGATGAATGACTGGAGATTCTTTGGGTATTTCACAGTAAGACTACATTTGGATTGCAGGCTACAGCTTGCCTTACATATCAAAGAGTAATATCAGAGTATAGACAAAGAGAAAGGGGTAGAGGAATCCCACGTGAAAATCCCTGCTCCAGTAGAGTTTAGCTGAATCTAGAACAGAAGCTGCTGTTAAAAAAAAAAAAAAAAAAAAAAAAAAAGGGAAAATTAGGACATACAAAACAATTCAGGATACCTATAGGTATCAGAGGATGTTAGAAAAGATTGCGAAGAGGGACTGCATAAACAATCCATAAAAAAAACAATGGGAGGACGTGTGTAGGTGTTAGAAAAATATGTATTAGTAATATGCATGCTTAGTGCATTCGAGGTTTAAAAGGGTTAATACATTTATTCTGTTCACACTGCATGAATCTGCACAGCTACTAGAGACATTCCAATCCTGCTTATGTCATGAAAATATGCGCAGCTATGATCTGCTTATGCCATGGAAATTAACAAGAAGCATTTAATTTCTGCTAATGTCATGAAAATAATAAGAAGTGTTTTCTACTACTGTCATGAGACTTAAAGAGTTATTGATTTTCTGCTTATGCCATGAGAAAGTACATAGCTGCTGAAGCTTTTGATAATGAAAACAAAGACTGCTTGAAAGTATAAACCGTAGTCAGCATTACTTGTACCAAAGATAGAAATGTACCTTGAATCTAGGTATACACATATATTAGAACTGCACAACTGAAGAATAGAAAGTTTGTAGTGGGCTAAAAATAAGCCCCAAGGTCAGGTCGTTTTTCTCAAATGTTTTTGTAAATCAACAATAATCCAGTCATGTCAGCAGGAAATCTAAGTAACATTTTCTATGTAACACGTAGTGAGTTTTAAATCTGAACATGTCAGCAGGAAATCTAAGTAACATTTTCTGTAGAGTAATACAGAAAACTGTGTCTAACTACATCAACAATAGAAAAGTAACATTTCATAGAATTGTATAAAAGTAGCATACTGCTCATTAGTAATTTAGACAAATCCTGTATTTGCATGCTTTGTCTCCTTGCTGCAAGTAATAAAGGGCGCCATACTTGAACCTTACATGAATTGGTCATTGAAGTTTTTTCCTTTGACAGATTGGTCCTTCGGACCGGAACCCTCTCTTCGCCTCGGATCAGACGGGCCAGGTGGTTGAAACCGTACGGGGAAGAAACCAAATCGGTTCTTCTTATATGAAAAGCTCTCCGACTGAATTGTCATACAAAAGAGGCCAGCCACTTTCTGATCTGCGACTGAAGGATGGGTCTCCGAATTGATGATCAATCACGTGGGCTCAGGTAAGGAGAATCTACTTTTTTCTGTTTTAGATCAGGGACTAGATTTGTATTGTTTTTGTCAGGACTGTATTTTACAAGTCAGGGACAGAAAAGATTACTGTCTTGTCATAGATCAGGAGAAACAGAATAGGTAGGCAGTCATTCTGAAGAGACTAACAAAATCCGTGGTACCACGTTAAAAATCAGAGAAGTTACGTAACTATCAAAAGGGTAGAACAAAATGGGTAATAACTGCACAAAAAGATCCCAAAATCCGCCGTTAACAGAAGACTCAAAATACATGCAGTCGCAGCGTGCCGACAATATTAAATATTATTCAAAATTGGTTAATAAATATGAATTTGACGGAAAATTAGAAAAATCCTCGCTTATCAAACTTGTCAAACAGCTTAAAATCGATTCCAAAGGTCGGGTAAAAAAGCACGGCAAATTAGGAATTCCTCAGGCACACAGGTGGATTGAGGAAGTAAACCGTAGGGAACAAAAGAACAACAATTCAAAAACAATGTTTTTATAGAAGGAGGACAATAACTTAGTAATAGCATCGGCCCCTCCACCTCCCTTACCAGAATATGAACCAAGTGAACAGGTTAGTCCACCCCCACGATATCCTGTTGTCACTGAAAATAGAGACATTGTAAAAATAAAACCATTTATTAGAGATCCCATCGGGACCAGGTCTCGAACACGGGCAGGTAACTCAAATGAAGGCATTGAGTTATATCAAATGGTTAAGAATTCACGATCTACGAGTGAAGAAGAAATATATCCACTTATAGAAGTGCCTAATCCTCAGGACCCAACTATTTTAGTGTATAGACCTTGGACTCCGGAAGATATCCGGAAAGCCACTGAGGGAATTCCCCATCCAAAAGTTAATTTTAGAAAATTCTCAGAAGATTTACAAGGAATGAGGCTGAGTTATAACTTAAACGGAGAAGAGGTAGAAAAAGTAGTTAGACAAATTGTGGGGCCAGACTGGCACATTAGTGGCAACTGGAATCCCCGTGATGCTGCACAAAGACCCCTCCCACACAGCAGCGCAGAATTAGACAGAGTAAAAGGTCTTACAGACCGCATCTCTGAAAAATGGAAGCCTAGAGCAGACTGGACTTGCATTAATCAATGCATCCAACAAGGTGGTGAAACTATTGACCGGTATTATGCCAGATTATTAGAATGTTTTGATAACCACTGTGGAATGCAGGTTCCTGAAGATCAAACACAAGATTCCCCATATGAACAGCAGTTAAAGAATGCATTTTTAAAAGGCAGTATTGCACCCATAAGCAATTTTATTTCAAAACACATGGTAGACCATCGTACAAGCAGGTTACAGTCATTACTTGAATATGCTAGGCATGCCGAAAGGCATTTTAATAGCAAAAAGGAAAAGAAAGCTCAAGTATTTTCTGTAGAAGATGGAGCAGAAGTTTATGTAGTACAGTCCGGGGAAAAAAGGGCAAGAAAAATGCACAGGGAAACAAACAAACAATCTGATCAGAGGACTTTGAAGGGCGAAAGAAAAGGGGTGAATGTTTCAAATGCGGTAAAAAGGGACACTTGGCAAAGGATTGCAGGAAAAATAAGAAGGCAACCACGGAAGAAAAGGAGGGTGAGGACTGACTATATGGTAGTCAGGAATCACTAGAAGGGGACAGCAGAGAAAGGACAAATGAGAATGTGATAGAGGGAGTAGAGGATGTGACAGAAGAGATAGAGGAAGTGCAAGGCATTGGTGACAATGAAGAAAATGAAATATTAGCCCTAGCGTTATTGAGCTTGGAGCTCTATTTAGCAGACATGAAACCAGAAGTTACACTCTTGGTAGAAGGGAGGGAAGTCAAATTCTTGTGCGACTCAGGGGCATCACGAACCCTGATACATCCCTCCAAACTGCCAGAAAACACAGAGTCACCAGACTACATACTGGTAAAAGCAGCTAATGGACAGCTGTATTGGGAGCCCCTCTCCCGTAACATTGCAATAACTGATCCTGTTTCAGGATTGACTCAGAAAAGCAAAATTGTTGTTTCTGCAAAATGCCCAGTAAACCTCTTGGGCAGAGACCTTATGCAGCTATTTGGTATAGCAGTAGTCCCAACCATGCAGGGTATGGAAGCACAGCGACAAATTGATACCTTTGCAGTACAATCGGAGGGTGAAATGTTTTATTGGTACAGCCAGGACTTGGTTATGACTGGTCCAGGGACTGTGACTGAGGAGTTAATGAATGTAGTCAATAGCAAGTTCCCCTCCCTTGACATTGATAAACAACACCTGTTGCACTGTACCCTGTATTATTGCAACACACCAGGACCTGACAAGGAATAGGAGCAAGAACTGTTTAAAAATCATGCAAACAGACTGATATTACGTAATCTGTACTGGGACACAGAAGGGAACAGTGTAGACAGCTGTTCATTGCCCCAGGAGTTCTTTACACTTTATAAATCTAATCGATTACCACATGTTAGCTTAACCAAGAACAAAAACATAGAATGGGCAGACCTAGGAGAAAAAGTCACGATATGGGAGAAACAGGCAGAATTAGAACTGTCAGAACAGGGAATACGAATACAGAAGTTGAATTGGATAACTCAGACCCACCCAGCTGTACACTCGCAGTCTAGCAAGGACAGCTGATTAGCACTCCTATTAAAAGGAGGAAGAGAATGCCTTACAAAATATACCAGAGACTCTGGTCAAAAGGAAAAAAGTCAGATGTAGGACTTATTCGTACAGCGGGACCAGTAACTATCACACCAAAGTCAGCACTTAGACCACAGAAAAGACAGTATCCCTTAAGAAAAGATGCAGAGGTAGGGATAAAGCCTATTATAGCAGCCTTACTTAAACGGTGAATACTGGTAGAATCTCCCGATTCACCATGTAACACACCCTTATTTCCTGTTAAAAAAAGCAAATGGAGAATGGCGTATGGTCCAAGATTTACAAGTTGTAAATGATGCAGTAATACCAAGGGCACCTACAGTGCCAGACCCACATGCCCTGTTGAATGATTTAAAACCTCAACAGAAGTATTTTTCTGTGGTAGACATTAGCAATGCGTTCTTTTCGATACCGATACACCCTGACAGCCAGTATTGGTTTGTATTCACATTTCAGGAGAAAAGGTATACATATGCGCGATTACCACAGGGATATTGTGAAAGTCCAACAATATTCTCACAAGAAATGGCAAGCAACTTGGCGGGATTTACCCCACCAAGCGGCAGTCAGATTTTACTTTATGTTGATGACATCTTGCTGGCAGCTCCCACCCAGCAAAATTGTAGAGAGGATACCATAGCGCTACTATGATTTCTAGCCACTGAAGGACATAAGGTAAACAAAAATAAACTGCAGCTTTGGAAAAAACAAGTCAAATACCTAGGATATGTAATATCCAAAGAAGATAGGACATTAGATGAGGACAGAAAAGTAGCAATTTTGCAAGCACCAAAACCCACTACCAAGAAGGAAATGATGTCCTTCCTGGGTACAACTAATTTTTGCCGGAGCTGTATTCCAAACTATGCCTTGGAATCTGCACCTCTGACTGACCTGATATACAAGAAGCCTATGGCAGCACAGGATTTGTTACAATGGACACCAGAGGCAGAATCTGCTTTCTGCAAACTGAAACAGTTAATAGCGTCTTCATTAATTCTGGGATTACCAAACTACCATAAACGTTTTTTCCAAACTGTAGACTGTAAGCAAGGTTATATGACATCAGTGTTAACACAACAGCATGGGGACAAGCAACGCCCCATTGTTTACTATTCATCACAACTAGACCCAGCGGCACGGTCCTTACCTCACTGTGTACAAGCAGTAGTTGCAGCTGCAATGGCAGTACAGGCTTCGGCCTCAGTAGTCTTATTCCACCCTCTCACTTTAAGAGTGCCTCATGCAGTCACGATTATTTTGCTGCAAGAGAAAGTAGCATATCTTTCCTGTATGACCATATTGTTGAGCCAACCTCACATGACAATTGAACGATGCACGACTTTGAACCCTTCTACCTTGCTCCCAACCCCTGCAGATGGCACACAACACCGCTGCCTGCAGGTAATTGAGCAAAAGACACTACCTACAAAAGATCTCACGGATGTCCCCTTGGATGATGCCAAGGTGACATACTATGTGGATGGTTCGTGCAAAAGGGGTCCTGCAGGACAGAACCTAGTAGGATATGCAGTAGTTTGACACTGAGATTATAGAAGCAAAATCTTTACCACACAACTTATCTGCACAGGCAGCAGAATTGATTGCCTTGACACGGGCATGTACCTTAGCAAAGGGTAAATGTGTAAACATTTTTACTGACAGCCAGTACACTTTTTCTACTGTACATGTTTTTGCGCAACAGTGGAAAAACCGAGGAATGATAACATCTACCGGCAAACCTATCATGCACAGTTTATTTTAGATCTTTTAGAATCTATTCAGTTACCTCAGAAAGTAGCTATTTGTAAATGCACAGCTCACACCAAGCAACAAGATAGGATTTCAAAAGGTAATGCGAGAGATGATACAGCTGCAAAGCAAGCAGCTTCTGAAGTATTTCTTTTAAATGAGGAACTACAACCCTCTGAGATTTTTAGACTTAGAAATGTTAAAAACAATGCAGACACTCACTCCGCAAGCTGAAAAACAAAGATGGGTAAAACGTGGAGCAATTCTCGAAAAGGGGCTGTACATCTCTAAAGAAGGGGAACCGATACTACCATCTAATTTGTTTAGATATACAGCTTTGTTGAGCCATGGGCAGTGCCATGTCTCAACAGGAGGGATGGTACAGCTGGTGAACCAGGTGTTCACAACATACGGATTTACAAACTACTCTAAAAAAATTTTTGTTTGATGTGCCAAATTTGTAACAAACATCATGCACAAGGGGCGTTAAAGCCCAAGGAAGGGAGTTTCCCTACACCACCATATCCGTTTCACACTATCTGTATGGATTTCATAGAACTGAACAAATGTGAAAATAAGTATTGCCTTGTCATTGTAGATATGTTTTCCAGATGGGTGGAAGCCTTTCCAACCAAAAATCCAGATGCAGCTATTGTGGCAAAAGTACTTGTCAAAGAAATCATCCCTAGATTCGGCATTCCGGAAAGGATCTACAGTGACCACGGTACACACTTTGTAAACCAAACCATACAGCAGTTAAGTACGCATTTTGGTATTTCTTTAAAAAATCATTGTGCATACCATCTGCAATCTGCAGGGCTAGTTGAGAGGCATAATGGAATATTAAAGAATAAATTATGAAAATTAATAGCGGAGACAGGAAAGAATTGGCTGCATTGTTTGCCCCTGGCACTGCTGAGCATGAGAACTGTTCCGACTGCAAAAGGATAGACTCCTTTCGAAAAACTGTTTGGAAGGGCTTATTATACACCCCAGTGGAAACTTCTCATGTCCACAGACCAGGAAGCTGACTATACACTAGCTGAATATATGAGAAATTTGTTGAATTCTAAACATCTGTTGCAGTCAAATTCTGTTTCAGATAAAGAACAAACCGAAACATCGGAAGTGGCAGTGATCCCAGGGGACTGAATGTGGGTGAAAAATATAAAGAAGAAAAACTGGACATCACCAAGGTGGGAAGGTCCATATCAGGTGCTTCTTTCGACACCCACTGCAGTCAAGATAGCAGAGCGAGCCTCGTGGATCCACCTGACACACTGCAAACTAGTTAAGAACTTTGAACAGGACAAAAATCTTACCTCTCCATCAGGGCCCTCAGCACAAAGTCTGGCTACAAAGGGGGGGGGGTCAGATCAATAGGACTGATCCGTCTCAACCCCAGTGAAGAAACCATCGGTGCTGAAGGTCCTATTAGGGCAGACAGTAAGATCACATTTCAAAAGCAAAAATGATAGAATCCAGAAAAATCCAAATAAAACTACTCGGAAGAGTCAGAGAAAACAGGAATGCAGAACAACCGTTTCCTCAGAAGTATTGCATAATCATCCTGTTAACTGTACTAGTGACAATAATCTTTTTGTTGTGGCCATTCCTTTTCCCAGCCACACAAACAGAACTGAATAAACGTGGATAGTTGCACGTAGAGTGGCACCCAAACTTCAACGCTTACCAGGCAATCAAATATGTGTATGCTGAGACCTTCAATGTTTCGAATTGCTGGATTTGCACAGCTTTGCCAACAGCATATGGGGGGTTATTGTTAACTTCAGTCCCCCTAGGAGCCAACAAGACCTGGGAAAATTTAGTCTATGATACATCAGATGTTACATCACAAGATAAAGTAGCATTGCACTTGTCTGTTCGACAGAAGGGGACTGTGTGTTTTTACAAAAATGATACAGTTCAGGTGGGTTGGAGCAATTGCAATGCGACTGTTCCCTATAGATGCTACAATAAAACTGATAACACAGGTTCCTACTGCAACACAAGCTATTTTTTGAACTGATGCATAGGACAACTGATTTAGTAAAACATAATGCTGATCTTTATAAACAACTGATTATAGTTGCCAAAAAAATGTTTCATCCAGAACCAGGACATAGTAAAGTTACTACCAAAGTAGAAGATTGTTATTTTGTATGTGGTAGGAAAGCATACAAGTGGTTACCTGAGAATTGGTCCAGCAGTTATTTGGGGTACCTGGTTCCGGCCATACGACACACAGCAGTTTTACCTCAGGGGAAAATTCGAAATGTTCGATGAGAAATCAAGAAGCCTGTCAATCCAGTAGGGCAAATCAATGCGGGCTGGAAAAACCATCATGCTGTGGGCCTAGGGAAAAATGGACTGTCGCATATGGACTTGGGTGATACCATCATCTCGTGGGCAGGTGTATTGCCAGCATATGGAGCAACGAAATCAATCTGGGAACTGAGAAAACTGTCTAAACTTCTCCAAATAATGAGCAATGCAACCTTTTCTGCTCTAGAATTGGTGACTGATGACTGCCATGAGAACTGTAGTGCTTCAAAACCACATGGCTCTCGACTTCACCCTAGCGGCGAGAGGAGGTACTTGCGCTTTAATCCAGGAGTGCTGTTCGTATATTCCTGACCACAAACACGAGATAGACAATCACCTTGAGGTAATTCAGCAAGTTGGACCCAGCAGTGAATAGCGAACAGTTTAATAAAATAAAACAACCACTAATTAAACGCTGACAATATTACAATACATGTTTTCGTCCTAAACTTCTTCAGATAAAATCATCCCCTTGTGTACACTTTATATAAAGTTAGTTATTGGTAACTTTTTTACACCTTCCGTGATTTTGGTTAATTCAGCAAGTGTTGGCTATGACCAAAGCAGGACCAAATCCATTGACGGACTTTTTCCAGAGATTGTTTGGAGGGTGGGGCAGTATCCTGATGAACATTCTGATTGCCATCTGTGTAGGAATGATTCTACTGGTGGTATGTGTTTGCTGCTGCATCCCCTGCATGAAAAGACTGATTAAAGACTTTATAGACATGTCAGTTTCAGAAACCTTATACCAAGGTGCTGAAATCGAAGAATTGTTGAAAAATTGAAAATGCTTTCATAAGTTTAAACTGAATGACTCTCAACTGCAAATCCTGAGTAGGAAGAGGTTAGGGGAAGAAAAAACTGTTTATGCTTATTTTGAAAGTAGAATAAAAGTATTAAAAGGGGGGAAATGTTAGAAAAATATGTATTTGTAATATACATGCTTAGTGCATTCGAGGTTTAAAAGGGTTAATACATTTATTCTGTTCACACTGCATGAATCTGCACAGCTACTAGAGACATTCCAATCCTGCTTATGTCATGAAAATATGCGCAACTATGATCTGCTTATGCCATTGAAATTAACAAGAAGCATTTAATTTCTGCTAATGTCATGAAAATAATAAGTGTTTTCTCCTAGTGTCATGAGACTTAAAGAGTTATTGATTTTCTGCTTATGCCATGAGAAAGTACATAGCTGCTGAAGCTATTGATAATGAAAACAAAGGCTGCTTGAAAGTATAAACCGTAGTCAGCATTACTTGTACCCAAGCTATAAATGTACCTTGAATCTAGGGAAAATGTAACACATATATATTAGGACTGCACAATTGAAGAATAGAAAGTTTGTAGTGGGCTAAAAATAAGCCCCAAGGCCAGGTTGTTTTTCTCAAATGTTTTTGTACATAAACAATAATCAAGTCACGTCAGCAGGAAATCTAAGTAACATTTTCTATGTAACACATAGTGAGTTTTAAATCTGAACATGTCAGCAGGAAATCTAAGTAACATTTTCTGTAGAGTAATACAGAAAGCTGTGTCTAACTATGTCAACAATAGAAAAGTAACATTTCATAGAACTGTATAAAAGTAGCATACTGCTCATTAGTAATTTAGACAAATCCTGTATTTGCACGCTTTGTCTCCTTGCTGCAAGTACTAAAGGGTGCCATACTTGAACCTTACGTGAATTGGTCTTTGAAGTTTTTTCCTTTGACAGTAGGGCTTCCAAAATGTGCAAAAAGTCTAGAAGATTTAGGATTTCTGCCTAGAAGTATTTGCATAGGTATTTTCATACCCCAAGCAAACGCCAAAGAATTTTCTCTCGGGTAGATTGCAAATGTTGGAAGTGCGATGGAGAAGAAAGAAGTAATTGAGAACATATTTTTTGGGAGTTTAATGAGTTGGCATGCTTTAAACTTCCCTACAGACTACTCTGTCCAAAATACTGGGTGAGCAAATTTGTGTAAATTAAGGAAATTATTTTTTGAGTTGAGCTACAGGATCTGAATTGCCTGAACATAGTAAGGCTATTAGGGAAGGAAGAGAACTCAGTACACACAAAAAAATGGTCTGCTTGGCTGCAACTTAAAATCTACCACTTGGAAGGTAATGGTCTAGTAGATCATCACTCCTAGTGAGCTCAGAAAGAGGAAATACCCAGACGCTTTAAAACACTCTTAAAGAACTGTACATCCATGCAGTGAATATAAAAACTACTAGTCTGAAACAGTCAACAATATGTAACAGAGTGCATCTCGGGGAATCTGACAAACAGTTAACTATTTCACCTTTTATTTTTCTATTATTTTTTTTTTTCTGGATTGAAGAACTTTACTGTAGTTTTGAATTTTTAAAGGTTAAACTAGGTTTAGGTTTCAAAGCCAGTGTTTTCCAAAATAAAGAGTAAAACCAGTGGCACAAACTGCATAAAATAGGAAAAGAAATTTTGGAGATATCAATGCAGCAAAAAGACAATTTAATGAATGGATGTTAGAAAGCAAAGGAATGGGTTACAATTCAATTACACAACAGAACACACGGTGAGAGGTCTGTGGGTTTATCATGTTAGTAAGTAACCAAAAACACAACACAGACATTGTGGATGGAAACTAATCTCTTACAGTCTTCAATAAGAATAACACTAGGAAGAAAGTGTATATAAAAAAACTATACACGGCATCATCCACGCCCCTGCTACTTATTTATATGAACTCTGAGATCACTGTACCTTAAATCAAGGGAATACTCCAGACTTTGCAGACTACCCAAAGGTACAAAAACTCAGATCCAAGTGTATACTGATCATGTTTACAGTTCTACTATAAGCAGCACAATTACATTCCACAGAATTTCAGAAAAAAAACACATTATACAGGGGGCGGGCATTCTTTACATCACACTAATCACTTTAGAATTCACCTCAGCTCTACACTAAGCACATCATTTACTTTTTTACATCTAAAAAACATATTTTTCTACACATTTAAGAAACATTTTAAAAATGACAAGTTTTCAGTCCTCAATATGAAGATATGCTCAAAGTATCCATGGATAGATATCAGTACTGTTTCTTTAAAGGTCTTCCATGTTTACAATAACTGACAGGGCTACTTACTTTGGATACCCAGTTTTCATTTTTAGCAGGGCTACTTACTTTGGATAACCAGTTTTCATTTTTAGCAGGGCTACTTACTTTGGATACCCAGTTTTCATTTTTAGCAGTTCTTGCTGTACTGCAGCTTTCCTAGACAGAGCATGAGGACCCTCCCTCTGCAAACTCTTGACCATGTCATTTCTCACACCGTTGTAAAGTGTTGGTTATAGCACCTCTAGCTGCTCATTTATTGAAATAGCATACTACATTTTAAACAAAATGTCTGATTTCTTTTATATAGCATCCCATCTTCCCCATGAATAACAAAGGATCTTGGTTCAACTGCTCATTAACTTCAACTCTGGGCTGCTAAGTGTTTCATGGCTTCTGCATTCTTTATCTCCCACTTACAAAACAGATTATCTTCTTGATTTTCTATCACAGTGGTATTTTTGCTAGTGCTAACTTCTCTCCAGAAAATCCTTCATTTTATACTGATCCTCCGGCAGCAGCCAATTTATATTTCAAACCTCTTCTATTATAAGCTTAGATAGTGAGACTCCAAGTTCACATAATGGAGTATTCCTGTACTCCAAAACTACAAAAATATGTTTTTTACTGCTGTTTCTCAAGACAGTCTTCACTATGCAGATATTCTCTGCACTTGTGCATTATATAGAATGCAGAGTGGACTGATTAAATGCCCGACTTCCCACCATACCTCTCAAAAGTAAAAAATTTCACATAATTGTCCATATTTTTTTAATAATTTTTGGTTTGTTCCTCATACAATTTGCGAACTTTCTGGTAACTCGTGGAGGACTGAAGTCAGTAAATAATGACAGACATTTGAGTTTTAGAAAAGATATCACTCAAAAAATGCATGAAAATGTAAACTCATTATTCCAGCAACTTTTTTTACGTCCATAAGAGCAATATTTAAAATATGTCCCTATTTTTGGACCTCAGACCCACCATTGTTTTTAGCTCTGTCCAGACTTCTTGCACTAACAATGACATACACTTCCTCACTTGTGCACAAGCTCTCTGTTAGGCATGACATCTGGTATCTTCTGTTTCAAAAATGCAGACCTTAATGCACTTCAGTGCAATAACATCTTTCAGGTATTTTTCAGTATCTGCAATTTTAAGTCAACATTAGTACTCATTTACTTATGTTACCAGTTACTGTAAAGTACCTAAAGAATCTCCAGTCATTCATTTAACACTTCTTTAGAAAATATGCTTTAGTAAACACTTACAGGTTCATATGTACGTACTAGGCTATTGGCCCTAGGGCCTATTATAAGCCTAGACAAAAAGGTACCCTGGCTTTCGCCATTCAAGACAATTATTTTCCTGTGCCACTGTTGAGCAGATCCACAGAAGCGATCCCTGGGGTGAATTTCCTATTTCCCATCCAATTATCAAGATTTTTCTTGAAGAGTGCTAATGAGAAGCTTTGTTTGATATATATAGGTAGCTTGTTCCAGAGTATGGGGAGTCTCTGGGACAGGAATCTATCCCTCCAGCATGTTCTGTTTATTGTGGTGACCAGGTTTAGGTCCCTAGAGCGTGTAGCTCGCAGGGATTGGGATTTCTTTAAGTGAAGCATATCCAACAGCTCTGGGTTTGACATAGCTTTGTATGTTAGGCAGAAATTGCCTCTGAGTAGGTGATATGCGACAGAGTAAAGCTGGAGTTTTTTGAGACGGTCACCATAGAGCATCTGCTTGAGGCCGGTAATCATCTTTGTGAGGTATTTCTGCGGCCTTTCCAGTTGTTGTAGATGTCTTGTGAGGTACATACCAAAAGGGACGCTGTACTCTATAATGGGTCTAATGAGTGACGAGTAGAGGGAAACAGTGACCTCTTTTTTTCCTGGATGACAAACCTTTTGTGATGAGGTGTGCCACATAGAAGGATTTCCTGACTACTGTGGCGATGTGATTATCACAGGAGAGACTACTGTCCACCTGTGTCCCAAGGTCTCATCACACTTTCGGTGTTAAGTAGACTACCGCCTATGTGGTAGTTCATGGGTACAGAGTTTTTACCAAAGGGGATGACAATGCACTTTTTGGC
The DNA here is from genome assembly GCF_019279795.1 of Protopterus annectens. Lineage (NCBI taxonomy): Eukaryota > Metazoa > Chordata > Ceratodontiformes > Protopteridae > Protopterus > Protopterus annectens. Next base: position 410,644,850 of record NC_056747.1, on the reverse strand, counting down.
ATTGAGCTTGAGGCCATGGCTTTGACACCAGGCATCTGTCTCAGTGAGGCCCTTTTGTAGGATGTCCACATCGTTAGGAATTTAGCTTATGGCTCCTGGCTTGCAGTCACCTGCAAACTTTGTTAACCAAAGAACTTCTGTGTTAGCCTGTACTTCAGAGAAGTAGATACCAAACAGGAGAGGAGCCAGGACTGAACCCTGTGATACTCCACTTGTCTGAAGTCGGATTTGGAGTTTGCTACTTTCACAGTGTGGGTTCTGTCAGTGAGCCAGTTGGCAACCCATCTTGTGACATAGGGATTTATACCTAGTTTAGCGAGTTTATCTATAATTCTAGAGTGGGTGTACTAATCAGCATAACTGTCATGTGCATTTCCTTGACTGGTCTCTATTTCACTTTTCACAGCATACTTTTATCAGATAAACACAGTCTACTTCAATCCTGGAAGTTCCTTCTGCAAAGACTTTTAGAATATGCTTTGCAAAGGTTTGTCTTCTTCTTCCACTCAAACTTCTTTCCATACATATAATCACACTAAATTTATCACATCCATATTTTTCTGGTACCAGTTCCTTTTCTGAGCTCGTTTCACTTGCGCATCTGTAAATACTGCTGACCAAGAAGCAACAAGTCAACTACATGATCTGTTCTATTGTACAGATCATGTAGCAACAAAATGACTGGCAACTCCTTGCAACACAGCTGGCTTAATCACCAGTTGTAGTCCTTTGGTACTGGTGTATCTGTAAGGAGTTGTGAAGTGGTTAGGAAACTAATTTCCAGTTCACAGCTCAATTCCCGCACTGCGTCATGCTCTTAACAGATTTCTTAGAATGGTTATCTTGTATAACCAAACTCTGCAAGATAATATAACATTCTTAGAAACTTTTACAATCACTTAACCAGACAGTGCTCATTTTTACTGCAGGTCATTATGGTCAGCCAACTGTTTGTTTTCTGGGACTTTATCATTTAAACAACTCCTCTGACCTTTTTTTTTTCTTTCAGTCAAACTTAAATCCCTCTCCCTTCAAAACATGACCATATATTCAGACTTGCCACTCTTGTAAAAATACATTTTCTCACATTTAACATCAGGTATCATCTTAATCTATTCAGCAGTTTACAAGTCTTGTGTTATGCTCCTGTATTAGCATGATCACACATCATCAGTTACGCTCTTCTTGGCATGACCCCACAATAATACAACTTCCAAACCTTCCATTACTTGCACAACAACTCTCTAATATGGCTAAGTACTGAGGAAATACCTAACAAAAGTCTAACAGATATGTACCCTCCTAACAGCATTCTGAATGTATGCAATCTGGAGAGTTGTTCATCTAGTGTTATCTACCAGAAACACTGATTTACATCTAGTGCAGAAAAGAACTTAGAATCAAATGAGTGATCTCAATAATGTCAAATACAAAGTGATAACGTGCTTTATTTTAATCACTCTACAAACAGGAATGATACAAAGCACTTTTTACCTTGCTTTGCAACAGAAACTACTCATCCATTCTACTGTCTTTAACATCTTTTTATGACACCAAGTGTTTCATTCATTTTAAATCCTGTTCAGTTCTAATTATGAAGCTGCTGGTAGTTTACTCGTAGCAAATCCAACTCTGACAATATCTGGTTTTACTGCTATGAGATATTCTCTTGGTAACTTCCTAAACCTGTAAATAAATGAACAGTTATGCAAAATATAACTACAAGAACTCTGCATTGTCTCCAAACTGCATCTGCAACTATGACTTTTATCTGTTCATATCCAGTCTTTGCTTTTGTAGTATGAAGATGTTTTACCATTCCTGGCATCTTACCAAATGATACTACCCAAATAATTACAATGACATGGTCAGTTACTGTAACAACTCAAAATTAATGCAATATGCTAATAGCATGACTCTCCATTTTACCTCTGTACAAAATAATAAACAACAAAGCTTTCACACATTAAAAACATCTTTCCCTGCCTTAAGCCTGTCTGTGAACACAAGTAATATAAAATCCATGTCATTTACAGCAAAAGTCTGCCCCAATAGTAAAACAGATTCCTCCAGTGCTCATTATCCACCTCAGACTATGTCATATCTGCAAATAAAATCACCAGATTTCTCCCGAATGAAGGAGGTTATTCTGTTCAAATTAATGGCTGCACCCCTGACAATCCATTTAGGTTTGAGATATATACTGGCCATGTTGTTGTCAGAACCAGGCATAAACTTGGCAAGCCTTGTAAAGTTAAACCATTCCTCACTGAAGCAAAAAAGTTGTCCACTGCAAACTCCTCACTGCTTCTTTCCCTTCTTTACTCAACCCACTTTTTCACAGGACTTCAACAATCTCGATACCATAAAAATTAAAACAACCACACAGTAAGATTGCTTATTTTACTGTAGGTCACCACGATAAGACTCAACACAGTACCTCCTTACAACACTTGAACTGCATCTGATCATTACATTTTAACCATACAACTCTGTTCTGGACAAACTTTTATTCATTCCCAAATGGTCTTCTCCATCAGAAAATGTTAAATTCAACCATCCTATGTATGAACTTAGACACTTCTCTGGTAAACTAATAGCTTCAAAACTGAGGGAGATGAATGTGCTGACTACAAGTATTCTGTTGCAGCATGCAAACAATGAACTGACCCACACAACCTTGAAGTCAAAAGAAGTTAATTCTCAAGAAAACATTATAAAAAATTTGAAGCCACTGGTACCATCACTTAAATCACAAATTTTAACATGACACAACTTGTACAACTGTACACTTGACACTACATAAATCTGAAACTTATACTTTACTTCAAAATGTGTTCATAGGTTCATACTAGGCTATCTGCCCTAGGGCATTTATAAGCCTAGCCAGAGTGTGTGTGGCTTTCACCACCCCTTAGGATGAGAATACTATACCCATTAGTTTAGTCCAGCAGTGATACAGAGATGATTCCCGGGGTAAACTTACGATCTCCCATCCACTCGTCAAGATTTCTCTTGAACAGAGTCAGTGAGGGGCTCTGCCTCACATGGACTGGGATTCTGTTCCATAGTGTAGGGAGTCTCTGGGTGATGAATCTGTCCCTCCAGCACGTCCTATTTATATCCGTGTTGAGGTTTAAGTCTCTTGTTCTCGTGGCTCTGGTGGATTTGGATTTTTTGAGGTGGAGCATGTCCATTAATTCCGGGTTGGACATGGCCTTGTATGTCAGGCACAGATCACCTCTGAGCAGACGGTATGCGACTGAATAGAGCTGGAGTTTCTTCAGTCGGGCATCGTATGACATATGTTTGAGCCCCTTTATCCTTTTGGTGAGGAACTTTTGGGGTCTTTCCAACTGCTGCAGGTGTCGGGTAAGGTACATTCCGAATGGGGCGTTGTACTCAATCATTGGTCTGATAAGTGAAGAGTACAGGGGTACAATGACCTCTCCTGATCTGGATGTGAATCCCTTCATGATCAGGTGGGCAATGTAGAAGGTCTTCCTAACCACTTTGGCAATGTGAGTGTCAAAAGAGAGGTTACTGTCAACTTGGGTCCCAGGTCCCTGATAACTTCTTCCGCATTTAATGGATTACCACCTATGTGGTAATTAGGGGTTACCTTGTTTTTTTTGGCATTTAGCTTAAGGCCATGGCTCTGGCACCAGTTATCCATTTCTATGAGACCTTTCTGGAGGATGTCTGTGTCTGATGGAGTGTCAATTATGGTGCCCAGTTTGCAGTCATCTGCAAATTTTGTCAGCCACAATCCCCCTATGTTTGCCTGCACTTCAGAAAAATAAATGCCGAACAAGAGGGGGCCCAGGACTGAGCCCTGTGGGACACCGCTCGTGACCAGCTTAGAGTCTGACATGGCACCAGCAACTCTAACCCTGTGTGTTCTGTCCTTGAGCCAGTTTGCAACCCATCTTGTGACATATGGGTTTACATCTAAGCTGGTGAGCTTTTCTATGATGCCCGAGTGGGGTATTGTGTCGAATGCTTTTGCTAGGTCAAGGTAGGCTGTGTGAACTGCCTTACCCTCATCAATGGCCTTAGTGACTGTTTTGAAAAGTCGACCAAGTTCAAGAGGCAGGATCTGCCCTTGACAAAGCCAAATTGGGTAGGATCCAGTGTCTGTAGGTCCCCAATGTCTTTATTTATGAGTTCCATTATGATCCTCTCCATAGCTTTGCAGAGAAGGCTCGTCAAGCTTATGGGGCAGTAATTTCCAGGGTCCGTAGAAGCACCGCCTTTGTGGAGTGGGACCACAGTTGCCGTACGCCATTCTTTGGGTACGTATCCTGTAGTAAGGCTAAGATTAAACAGCAGCCTTATGTGTGGGTTTAGTTCCTCATTGAGTTAGTGTAGCACACAGCCGGGGACACCGTCCGGTCCCATTGATGCTGTGTTTTTTGCTTTAGAGAGAGCAGCTCTCACCTGGGCATCTGAGATGTTTGGGAGGCTAGACTCTGGTGGGATAGATATTTCTCCTTTTGGGGAGAAATTTGCACTGAACCTGTCTGCCAGTATGTTGGCAATGTCTGTGGGTTCAGTGATTTTTTTATCATTTTGGACTAATTCTGAGCATATCTGGGAGTTTCCACCCAGGTGCATGGTTACTAATGGATGGAAAATTTGCTCTATGAAAGTAATTTTTAGGAGTCTAGTTAAGAGTGTTATGGTTTAAGAGCTGGGATTAGGATTATATTTATCAGTAAGCAGCTCCACAAAAAAAAAAAAAAAAAAAAAAAAATACCTTAGATTTCACAAGGAAAGCATAACTCATGTTTTTCATTATTTAAAAACACCATGTGCAAAGAGTTAAAACCATCCAGTAGGAGTAAACACCTCCAACATGCAAGGCATATCTATAGTTCTAATAACTGAAAATTATCACTATTACTGTGTGCAAACATTTACTGTGTCTCGCTTTTGTATGCAGTTTTGTAAACAGCCCTGTAAATCATTTATTATGTCTGGTAGTTAGTGCAAAGTCTTAAGTCTGGCAGTTGCTGCACACAATTAAGGCTATGAGCTGTTAATAAGCAGCCTCATACAGTCCAGGCTTTGAATCCCTCTGTCTCCACGTGCCTGTACCGTGAATCTGTGCCAATCACTTAACCAAGCACTGCTCTAAGACAACTGGGAAAATTAGGCTAGGGTCCTCAATGTCTCCTGGACTGCAGGTCTGGTAAGAACATTATATCACATTAAGCAAAACAACTCCATGGCCCTCTTCAAAATGCAATTTGGATCAATGGATAAGGAATCTCAAAATTTACATCTGGGGTAGTGCCTATATCCCCCATGGACCGGGACCATCTGCAAGACACTCAAGCATAGGCGCAAATCCATGCCATCATCTTACCACTAGGGGCAAAATATTGGGTAAAATTGGGTTATATTGGCTAGGCTTGTAAGAGTTTTTAGGTCATTAGCCTAGTAATTTCCCATGAATCTATACACGTTTCCCATATGCACTGACCTATATAACATCCGTTGCTGTTAAATGTGTCTGAAGAATAATGTGTACAAAACACAAATAAGTTCTGCATGTAATGTGTTATACGATTATCATAGCTCTCATAGGAAGTCACTAGGCTACTGGCCCTGAGGCCCTTATAAAAGTCTAGCCAAGAGTTTAGCCCGTGTTTAAACAAGTCAACCCTCAAAGCCCCTGTCCAGCAGGGACACAGATGGAATTCCAGGGGTGTATTTTCTGTTTCCCATCCAGCTATCCAGGCTGCGCTTGAAAAGGGGTAATGAGGTACTCTGCTTGATGTGGAGAGGGAGTCTATTCCACAGATGGGGGAGTCTCTGGACACAAATCTGCCCTGCCAATAAGTCCTACTGATGTCACAGACCAGGGTGAGGTCGCACGTGCAGGTTACTCGAGTGGAGCTTGACTTGCATACATGCAACAATCCCATCAAGGAAGGGTATGAAATTGCTCTGTATGCCAGAAAGAGATCAACTCTGAGGAGTCTGTATGAAACCGAGTAGAGGGACAGGGCTTTTAGCCCATCTATGTAGGGTAGATTTTTGAAGCCCAGCATTCTTCTGGTGAGGAACCTCTGCGGTCTCTGCAACTGCTACATATGCTTTGCGAGGTACATACTGAAAGGGACATTTTACTCAATAAACTGGCCTTATAAGAGAAGAATATAGGGATGTTATGACCTCCATGTCCCTGGATGAAATATTCTTACTGATGAGGTGGACCATGTAGACTACTTTCCATAAAACAGAAGCAACATGGTGGTCAAAAGTCAGGTTGCTATCAACCTGGGTGCCAAAATCCCTCACGACTGATTGCTTGCGTAGGACGTTGAATTTAATGTGATAGTATGTGTGACCTTCCATCTCCAAAAAGAGGAACACTACCTCTCATAAAGTGGAGCGTTTACTAAAGATTACTACTTCAACTAGGAAACTCGTGGAAAGGTTAAAAATGGGATACTCTGCTTATTTAACAGCCCTTTTAATTAATATGATTCAATTCTATTTACTATGGATATCAATCAAAAAATTGCTAAGACTGAATGTGAAACAGACCCTTTCTATATGGAACATGAAATTCTTAAGACCACAAATGAGGAATGCTACTCATAATGAGGTACACTTGACTTGAGGGGTATGCAATTAATCCTACGATGTACATTGTTAAAAACGGTCATCATATTACTGAAGTGAGGTTCAAATTACGGACTTTCCAGGCTAAACATTCAACGTTAACGATCGAACTAAATAACCGAAGTGCATCACACAATTCAACTTTATTACTTCAAAAAAATCACAGATCACAACAAAAACAAAAAGCCACTTTGTTTGACACTGGTGCAACTAGCCAGAGAGATTAACACAACAAAAAAATAAAAATTGCACTTCCATCCATTTTCAGGAAAATAAAAATTTTCCAACTGCATCGTCTGACACTGTGTGCAGAAAATACTCATAACTAAGAAATAATGAAAATGTCTGAAGGAATGGTGAAAATCGAGCTAAAATGAGACAGACGAGATACAAAAGCACGGTTGGGCTGGTATACAATAACAAACTTATTTAACATTGAAATTTACAGATCATTATCTAAATAAGTAAGATACAACTCCACCTTTAAAAAAATATATATGTTCCTTATTCTCAAGGACAGCTGATATACAGTGCAACGCAGTTGGCATCCGTATCCTGCACAGGTGTGCACATCTGGGCTGGTTCTGGATATGAAATTATTACCTTGAAGTCTGACAACTCTGGATTTTCAGTATTTAGGTTCCGGAGACTTGTAGTGTACAAAACACTGTTTTTCTCGTCCCAAGCGAAAAAGTCATCATCCAGGCAGAAAAAGAGATTTTTATTAAGCGTCCGATTTGATCTCAAAACCTCAGCTTCGACATTCTGTCGAAGTTTGACAAATAACTCATGCTTGCCAAGAAAATTCCTCCATTGATCATTGCATTCAACCGCCATCTTTCCCCAGTTCCCATCAGCGCCTGTCTAAAAGCGGAAGACGTCATCATCCTATCAGCCAATCGGAATTTACATTTTTTTTGTTTCACTTTTCCACTGCAAATTAAAAGGGATTGAGACTGCAACTTTTTTAAACAGCTCTACCTTGGAGAGCTCTCACCTGCTTTTTTAGGTATTCATTACTTTCGTATATATATATTTATATATATGTGTTTCATAGTCAACTTATTTGCTTTATGGCCATTACTGATTTTAAGTTGTTAGCATAATTTATATGTACGTGGTTATTTCACAGTCACGACTCACTGTGAATTATTAGTTTTTCTTTTGAAATGACTCTCCGGGTTTGGGTAGTTGTGCGGGAGACACAAAAATGACAAATCTCATGATATTCAAGTAAAGAGTTGTCTAACATTTCTCACAGTATTACAGAAAACCATTTGGTACTTACGTATTATCGCAACCATGTATTCTCCCAACCACAATGAGTGCCGGTTGCAGGATAGTGAAGATATTGTCTGTATGATGATAATAAAAATCGTCCACTGTTTTGGTGTGTGTAATCTTTTGTTCTCATCTGTCTGCCCACAACATCACAGAAAAGTCTTATTAAGTTTTCTCAACTAAATCTGTTTTGTGTGATGAGTTACTTTCCAGTGTTACAAGGTTCATGTCACTTTGCAACAATCTGATTGTGTGCATTTGCAAATTTTTCAGGTCAGAAGAACTGCTTCAGGGTCAGAGTGTAACACTGTTATTCGACAGAGGTGACTAAAGGGGTTCTGCTAGGAAACTCAGCATAGGTCTCAACTGTTCAGATTTTCGGGTAATATTTTTGGCCCGTTCCTCATGAAATGTGCGGTTTTCTGGTGAATCCCTGGAGACAGAAGTCAGTAAATCATGACAGACATCTGAGTTTCAGGCTTCACCAAATGCATGGTAATGCAAAACATATTATTCTAACAATTGTCTAAGTTTATAAGTGCAATATTTGCAAACATTTTTCAACCTTTATCCCCTCGTTACTTTTGCATACCTTTTATAATAACTGCATTTGCATAATCAAATAATGGGCAGCGATCTCATTTAGTTAAATATTGTGGTAGCGACAATATATGTCAGACAATCCTACTCGGTACAGTTAGATCAAGTGCAAAACAACAAAGACCACTTTCTCAATATGAATACTACTAACATGCTGGCGAAAAAGCGTGGTTGCGAAAACACAAACAATGGCCTGACGAGAAAGCGTAGTTGCGATGATACGTATGTACCAACCAATTACATTATACATAAAATGGTTTAAATGTTGTAAAATTTTCAAAACAAATTGTTCTTCCTGTTCTTACAGTTTTGGCACGATTGACTGGCCCCCAAAAAAGTATTCAATCGGCTGGACTTGGACTAGAAAATGCTTTACGCTTACTAAATGATATATAAAAGTCAGTGCATATTAAAATTATACATCCCTCGCTCTGAAGGAGGTACGGGCTTCCAAGAAATTGATGTATAGATCACCTGTTCGTTGGCCTCATCGGATCCAAACATGAAGAAAAGAAATTTATGATGACATATGTGTTTAGTTTAGCAGAAGCATTTCAGAACAAAATAGGAAACGAATACGAAATCAAATCAGAAGCAGACAAAAATGAGACAGCAACTGAAATTGTTGAAAGGTGAGAAAAGAATGGGTCACAAGAGAAGGAAAGAAAACCGGAATGTTTTCAAAAATAGTGGCAAGTATTGAAACAGTAGCATGCATACCTGCAACAGTCTCATGTTGACCAGGCTTTGATGCAAAAGTAGTTAAGGAGAGGTGATCTGAAACGAAAATATAAGTTAATAATGGTGGTCCAAGACAGTGGGCTATGTACACATTGGTTTACAAACTCAATTGAAAAAGCTGGAGAAGCAGACAAATGTATGTTGTGTAAAACAGAACAGGAAACGCTTCTACATCTTGTTGCATGGTGCAATATAATCATGGCTGAAGGCTGTATATTGAAAGGTACAGTAATGTGTCAAGATTGTTGAACTGGGGTTTGTGCAAACACTACAATACAGAAGTTGCTGAGAAGCAATGGAAACATGAACCACAAAGCATTATCGACAAAAGGGCCAGTGATAACATTTTGGGGACCCCATCAGTTGTCAGGTTGGGGCCCCCCAGGCACTTACTGTGTATGTATCACCCTGCCACTGTCTCCCTTCTTATGCTGCAAACCTTTAAGAGTAGAATGCACAGACTGACCTGTAGCTATATTACTCTTACATTACAACAGGCCTAGGTACCACACTATGTTGGCCCATCTCACAAAGGAACGTTTACAGTTAAATGACATTTATTAGCAACAATGATACATTGCAGTAACTCTATGTACAGTTCTGGACTTACGTGAAATGGTGCCCTAGCCCTACAATTTCAGCCATGCTCCCCCCACACACACATACACACCCCACTCTTCCCCTGTTTTCCAGCCATCTCGGGCTTCCCATACCATGCACAGTGCTTTTTTTCTTCCTTTTCCTCACATTTTGCCTTACTCTTCAGCTTTTTCAAGAAGCCATAGCTTCCTAAATGCTCAAGTTCATTTTAAATGTTTTTCCCTTTTTTGCACAGCCTTTTTATCCAATGATAGCTTGAACAGAAATTATGATTAAGGAAAGAAATTGTGTTGCTGTTCAGCTTTAGTTTCGGCTTTAGTTTTCCTTTTATCCTTTCAACACACCTTTCATGACCAAAACAGCATAGTGATAACCATTTAGTACACAACTCAAATAAGCCAGGCCCCAAGAAGCTATACGGTTACTAGGATGCATTTTGGAACATTTTCCCATTCTTTTAATCCAATGGTGACCTAAACAAAAAAAAAGTAAGAAAGGAATTTCAGTCTTATTTGTTTTTTTTTTCCAAGGAAGACGTAAGTTGTACCCAAGGCTTAATATTCCAAGATGACAAAATTGTAGCTCACAATAAACTAACAAGCCAGTTATTGTCTGGATACACAGGTCCTGTCTGGGAACTGTTTGCCTCCCTAACCCTTAAAAAAAACTGCCTATGCATCCCTCTGGTGTTAGACTGGGATGAAAACAGAGGTTCAAATTGCCACAGTTATGTATTTCAAGTGACCGCTGACATACATATGTACAGCATGTCTCCTCACTCCTGAACCCAAACTGTCAATGGCAGCTACCTGTATACATGCCTGAAGTGTGATTGTGAGCAAAGTGAAAAAATAATGATTACAGTAACGTACTCTATTTTGCTGCAACTAGTTAGTACACTGCCCCTACACAAGCTAAAGTAACATTCTTTGTACACTTCTGAGGTCTGTGAGAAAAGTAAAAGAAATTATGACCACTGTCCTCAGCTCAAACACAAGCTATAATGACCTCACGTGCACAACAAAGGTTTGACTGTGATGAAAATTAAAGAAGTAATGACCACACAATCCCCCAGACACACACACACACATATAACCTACATCAGCTTTCTGTACACACACGTCCTAGCTTTAAAATGGGTGCTTTATCCTAACAGGATCATATCACATCACTGTTCAGATTAAAGAGTGTAATCAGAAATTTAATACATTTTTTTACGTTATTTTTCCCCACCCAGCAACAGCTTTTGTGGGGTGTCCACACAGTTAAGGCTGATTAAGGGAGCTCCCTATATCCATTTAAACAGTCTGGGGAGTGGGGGACCCCCCAGACTCTTAGAAGATCTAAGTGTCTACATGTTCTGCGATACATTTTATACCTTACTTTTGAAATATAATTACTTGTTAGCTACATTTTTTACTGATACTAAAAATAATAATGTATGTGTGCTGGTATTATTGGGTGTGTGCACAGATAAAAATCACTGTTATTTGCTGATCTCTACTGCTTACCCTGCTCATGTTCATTATCAGATTTATCCTAACATGGTCATATTAAAGCCCTGTTCAGGTTAAACAGCATAATCAGGAAGTTAATAATTTTTTTTCCCTCATTTTCCCAAACCAGTAGCAGCTTTTGTGATACCCTCACACAGTTGAGGATGATTAAGAGGACCCCTTGCAGCCACGGGTAATGTAGGTACTTAAAGCTGGCTTGTTGTTAGTTTTAGTGTAGAGAATGTCCACCAGCAGGGTTTACCTAAGCCAGGGGCTCTATGTGAGTGGTAAAATATTTAATAGAATTGTGAGGCCTGTTGCTCGATGAAACACTATAACCAGAAATATCTTTGAATTTTAAAAGCGATATAAATATATGTTATTGACTGCCCAGTTTATTAAGTAAACAATGTTGCTGCACTAGCTTTTGTTGGTTTTGCAGACATGTTACAAAATATCAAAACGGGATAACTTGCTGTGGTCAGAGGCCTCCAGGAACAGGGGACCCCCAACAACTATGATCAACAGTGATGACGTTTATGACACATGACATAACCCATTACCAACAGTTCAAACAATAGATGCAAGAATCTGTTTGGAAGGGGAAGATCATTTTGGCCTTTTGTTTTTCGACTTCTTCAAATAGTCACCAAGGAAATTGATCCCGGAAAGGCAGTCCATACCCACACAAAGGCTGCAAGACATTGCACCCAGTCCCACACTTGCAAAAGAAAAAGGTTCCCACCTTAAATGTAAACCCACATATGTGAAACAAGGGTTACTGCAAGCTACAGAAAAGTCCCACAGGGGTTGAGTTGCTGGCGCTGTGTCAGAGACTCGGTCCTCAAGTCCGTGGTGTCCCACATAGCTCGGGATTATTTATTTGCACCTATCTACTTCTCACTCTCAGACATCAGGCTAAAGGACTTTGGACTTGGTTGATTGCCAATGACAAACTGAAAACTGAGAGCCATAGTGGAAAGTGCACACTGATATCTAAAAGAGGGACAGGGCGGAAACAGATAGCTGGTGCCAGAGCCAGCAGCTGGAAGTTAATATAAAAAAATGAGTCACCAAAAATCGGTAAAAAGGTAAGGTAACCCCAAGCTACCATATAGGTGGCAATCCACTAAGCACAGAAGAGGTTATATCAGGGACTGGGGACAGGTTGTTGACAGTGGCCCTTTTTTTTTGACACTCCTCTAAAGTGGTTGGTTAGACCTTCTACATTACCCACCTGATCATGAAGGGGGATTTACATCCATCAGATGAGGTGTCATTGTTCCCTGTACTCTTCACTTATCAGACCAATGAGAAGTACAATGCCCCACAAAGCTATTAGCAACGGATAAAAATAGGCGGTGCTGGAGGGGGAGGATTATCACTCAAGACTCCCTATGCTGTGGGAAAAAAATCCGTCCATGTGAGGCAGAGAGCACCGCTGACTCTGTTCAAGAAATTTTTATAAGGGGTGGCGTAAGCCCACAATAATTTTAGGCTAGGCTTATAAATGCCTTAGGGAAAACAAGCTGTAGTAGTCCAAGAAAAAAAAGACAAAAGAAGAATTGATAATGGAAATTGCTACATCTAGTGATTATAGAGTCTTACATACCAAGAGACACAAAGTCTTAAAATACCAGAACTTACAAGCAGAAATAAAAACAGTGTAGCATAAAGATACTCAGACATTTTCAATAGTAGTAGGAGCATCAGGATTAGTAAAAAAGAATTTACAGTTATACCCAAATATGCTACTAGTACAATTAACTTCATATGAACTGCAAAAGGAGGCAATTCTGGGCAGATTGCAGGTGCTGAGAAGAGCACTCTTGGTTGACATCAAAGACTGAAGCAACACTGATTTCATGAACTTTAATTATGCTCTGGCTTAAAATGGGATCCCTTCCAGTCAAGGTATGTAAAACCTAAGCATTTGGAGTAATTAAATGGTCATTAGATAAGGTTTAATTTTTCCAAATATTTTGGGTTTTCTAATACTATGATGGGAATGGACCCCATCACTAAGTCAGGGTACAATTATAGTTCATGAAATTAGTATTATTTCAGTCCTTGATGTTAACCAAGAGTACTCATTTCTGTATGAGCAATGTGACGAGAATTCCCTCCTTCTATAATTTATATGGAGTTACATGTATTGGTAGTATATTAAGTACTACTGCACATTTTTTTCTGTTGGACCTGTCTATGTATCTTTCTTCCATATTGCTCTCATTTCTGCCTGCAAATCTTAATAGCTATGAATTTGTGTCTCTCCGTACATAAGACAATATAATCACTAGGTATAACAATTTCCATGATCAATGCTACGTTTGTCTTTTTTGTCATGGACTACGGTATCTTGCTTTCTCACATCTGTTGTTAATGCCTTGTGGTTCATGTTTTCAATGCTTCTCAGCTATTTCTACATTGTAGTGTTTGCTCAAACCCCAATGCAACTGTCTTTCCACATTATTGTGCCTTTCAGTGTAAGTAAAAAAGACAACTGGGTGCACACATCCCAGTATAAAAAAACTGCCAAATCCTTGTGCACACACTGGTGTCAGGACTGGAAAAAATGGTAGTGTAGAATCCTCAGGACATGGAAACCTTCCAACAATTGGGTTTGTCAAGACTCAGGGGAGGATGGTCTTCTGTTGTAGAAGGAAGTAATAGTCCATAAAAAACACAAAAACTGACAGGCCAAAAAAGAGTCATAAAGATGACTGAGTGGACTACTCAGAATAAGGAAGGAATTGTGTATTGCTACTACTATACAAAAAGCCCAACATTTCCAGAGAGAATATATTCAGAAATATTAAGAGAGAAATTAGAGGAAAGAAAGATACCTGGACAAGAAAAACTGTAAAAAAAGATTCATATAAAAATTTGTGTTCATTAATACAGCAGATCCATGAAAAACATTATATAGACAAAGAAACTTTGGGCTGCCTGGAAAAAAGAGGCTTTAGAGAAAGTTGGAAAATATAAAGAACAAAACCCATTTTAAAAGGTATAAAAGAGAAATATAGGCATGGGAAAGAAAAAAGATCTGATGTGGTGTGATATTTTTGCAAATATGAAAGGGGAATTAACCAATAAAAAAACAGATTAAAACTATTTAAAGAGAAATACAGGCAAAGGCACCCAGATTGGGCTCATTCACACTCTGCCATAGACTGCTGTGACTTAAAGGTTAGTTTGCTTTTCTTATATTGCTTTCTTGTAATTTGTGTTGCTTCATCTATTTTGTGTATTGTGGTGTATTTTCATTGCACTTTGTTTTAATTGTATTCTGCTTTCTATTGCATATTTAAACTAGGAAAGAAACCAAAGCTGTGTCTCTTGTGAGTCACGCAGAAATTAAATCCCTTCCCCATCTCTGTTGTGTTTTTAAACTCAACTGTTTCCGTAGTTGCTCAGCCCTTATGTTAATTTGACCACATATTTCCTTCCCCTCTCCTTTTTCTTTGGCTATTGTCAGTAATCACAAAATTGTCATTTTGTGAAGCCACTGCCCTTCAGCTATCTAAATTTATTGGAAATCCCTCTGTATTCCAAAGAGCCAGAATACTAAGTGCCCACCCCCATCAAATCTAGCGTTCTCTTTTAAAATTAATGGCTCTCCCATTAGATTGCTAAAGCTTGAGTTACTCCCTCTTTCATGTCTAGCTGCTTAGTGCACACTGCAACTCTTAGGATATTAATTCATTTTTCCATATTACCTTTAAAATCTTCAACATCTGGTCCAAGACCATCAATTATTGGAGAGCTCACATTCTACCTGTCAGTAGTCATCTCAGGATTAGTGCTTCTGTTTTGCTCCTAGTGAGTGAAGGAATGTAGGAACATTAATTCTTGGAGACAGCTGATCACCAGAAAGCCTGATAACTGCTTCGCAGGTGTCAGCTTGAAACTTGTGCTTATATTTTGATCCTGGTAAGAGAAGGAGCAGAGGGTATTGATTCCTGTCTGTCACTGATTTGACGAGTTCCTGTGTGGGACCTTCCTGATTCGTCTGGTTGCTATTCAAGGCATCTACTATTTACAGACCCCTGCATCATCTGGGACAAGACTTTTTTTTTAGCTGGGACAAAACTGTTGATCACCAAGGAGCCTGTGGCCTGCTTCTCATCTGGGTAGTGATGTTGCTGTTTTGCTTCTGGAGAGAGAAGAAGAAAAGGAACATTGTATCCCAGCAGCACAAAGCTGTAATGAAACCAGCACTAGTAGTAGCCAGGTAGTAGCCACTTAGGTAAATCCCCACTATTCATCATTCTTAACAAAGCTAATTCTGTCTTTTCAGTAAGTACTGCATGATTAGCTGCTGTATAAGCTAACTTCAGAATATCTCCCTAAATATTCATCCAGAGATTATCAGGGTCTACTTTAGTAGTTTCCCCTCAAATGTTTGGCCATGCACTGTATAGATGCAGGCACCTGGAGTTGACATTTATTCTGTAAATGTGACCTTGAAATTTCACCACCACCACATTATTTTATTTTCTCACCACAACTATCAATAAAAAGGGTCTGTTGCCATGGATATTAACTTTCTCACTATCTCCATTACGGACTTGGTGGATATGGCCATTCTGGGGCAGTGTAGAAATTGTCTGATGTTTACTGACAACCAGCTAGTTCTCAAACTGATAAGCTATGTGAGAGATGTATTTACACAATGTCACTGGAGGCAAATTTCTCACATAAAAGCACTCCTAATGTCAACCAGGTTGTCTGTAGTACACACACACTGCATAGATCATGTACAGTACAAAGCAGACACATAGACCCACATATGGTGTGGCACTTAAATGTAACCCTCCTAAACCCCAAAGACCTCCTAGATGAAGTACACATAGCAAATGCCCTCAGCAGCCCTAAATACACTCTTTCAAAACAACAACCACATCAATACATGCATCCACATCTCATGGAGTGTCTGCTTTTATGCCCATAAGGCAAGCCACCACACAGTCCAACATTCTGGTCATTGGAAACTCCATTGTGAGACACAGTGATGTCACTCTTACCAGGCTGAATAAGGCGAAAGTCACAGTCAGTCACTTATCATGGGCCAGTATCTACCAGTTTACGCATGCGCTCAGGTCACTGGACCACAAGTATCTGTATGACTCAGTTATAGTCCATGTGGGTGTAAATGATGTCAGACATATCTCCCTAGACTATATGAAGAGAGACATCATGGAGCTCTTGGAATATGTGTCCCAGGCTGCTATAAGCCTATATTTGAACAGCATTTTACCTTCTCTAAGGATGATGCCACAATACGAACAGAAGATGACAGATTTTAATAATTGACTTCGCTTCTGGTGTCATTTTAAGGAAGTGCAATATTTGTTAGCATAGGAGGAGATGGTCAATAGACTATGCAGCTTTGCCAGGGACAGTTTGAATCTCTTTCCTCTAGGCTTTCGAATATTAGCTAAAACACTGTCCACCCCCATTTTTTAACCAATGCTAAACTGAAAGTACTTCTGATATGCAAATCAAAACCAAGGAAATCTAAAGGCATTACTGCTCAATGGTAGGAGTCTAAACAAGAAACTCCACCGCTTACAAGCTGTCCTCACTCTAGTGAATGCTGATGTCTGTGCAGTCACTGAAACATGGTTTAAAGCTACTGAGAGCACACTGGTAGTGCAAGGCTATAATACCTTCCACACATTTAGACCAGCTACTAAACAGACAGGGACTAGAGCTGGAGATGTCTTGATTTACATCAAAAATAAATATGCTTACCTGAAGGCTGGTCATACAGGATGATGCACTTGAGCTTCTCCATGTTCAAATCACAATAGGCAAAATCCCATAGCACTTGTTTGAAAGCTATAGGTCCCCCTCTATGACCCTGGAAGACTATAACACGTATTTAAGCTTACTGGAAATACTCACCATCCAACTGAATACCATATTCATGGGTGACTTTAATCAATCCACTATTAACTGAGAATCATATACAACACCAAATGTGCAGACACAAAGATTCTTGGATATTGTTAAAACAAACTGTCTTGACCAAATTGTCAGTATGGCAACCAGGAGTGCAAATATACTGGATCTTGTCGCTGCACACCCGTTAATGTAATGTCTTCTCTGGTAAGGTCAGACTACAAAACAGTTTCCTTTGAAGTAAAAAATAAAACCTGGAACCCCAGCTAACCATGGACTGTTCAGGAACTACTCTAAGGCTAACTTCCTACTGTTAAGTGATAACCTGGCAAAATTTCAAGCCCCCATAAACCCTGAGAGCATTGCTGCCAATGTGGAACTGTTCGCAGAAACCCTATACAAACATGTTAATAGCTGCATAGAGGCAACTGTACCCACCAGGAATAAGCACAGAACAAACTCAAAAAGTAAGCCACCCTGATGAAATGACAACATTAACAAGCTGTATAACAGAAAGAAGAAAATCAGGGCAAAAATTAGGAGTTGTACCACCCAGCAGGATAAAAGCCTTCTCATCAAACTAAACAAACAACTCAACGGACAAATACAGTTTACCAAAAAAACAAATATGAGGTAAATTTGGCCTCCTAGGCCAGGGACAACCACAAGACATTCTTAAGCTATGTCCGCAAACATCAAAGGCAATACACAGTTGTGCTGAGCTTGTTGTTAATGGAGCCACTTATACTGAGCCAGAATATATAGCAAATTTACTAGCAGACAAATTCAGCTCTAACCTTACCCCTCTCTCCTCCTCAACCTTTCCTCAGGAAATACCATCAAATATAACTCCCCCTATATAGATCATTGAATCGCTGGACCAGACGATAGTTCAGGATGCCTTCTAAACAGCATGAAACATGACCGACCAAGTACTAGGAAATCCCTATTTAAACTTTAGGCTCCAAACAGGCTTTGTGCCTCATGAATGGAGAACAACAACAGTCACCCCTCTGTGCAAAGGTGGACAATCTACAGACCCTGGAAATTACAGACACATGAGTTTCACTAGTCTCATATGCAAAGTCATAGAAAGAATTATCATGGAAATGATCTATAATGACATAGGAAAGCTCCAGCTGCTGGACCCATCCCAGTTTGGTTTTGTCAAGTTATGCCTACTTAATTTGGTGGATGTCTTTCAGGTCACCAAAGCAATGGATGAGGGCAAAATGGTTTCACTGCCTACCTTGACCTGGCCAAGGCATTTGATACAATACCCCACTTGGGCATTGTTGACAAATTCAGGAGGTTAGGTATAAACCCTTATGTCACCTAGTGGATAGCCAGCTGGTTCACAGACTGTACCTAGAATGTTAGAACTGGGGAGTTCACCTCTACAAAGAGGCAGTCACAAGTGGACTGGGACCTCTCCTTTTTGGCATTTACTTCTCCTAAGTCAAGGTGAATGTCAAGGGCCTCTGGCTGACCAAATTTGCAGATTATTGCAAATTAAGTGCAGTCACAGAATCCCCACCAACACTAATGTTCTCCAGGAAGGGCTGACACAGACAAATAACTGGTGTCAGAGTAATGAACTAAAACTAAATGCCAAGAAATGCAGTAAATATCATATTGACAACACACACCTAAGATTTAACCAGGTAATTAGAGACTTGGGGACACACATAGACAGTAATCTAGCATTTGACCATCACGTGTCTATAATAGTGAGGAAATTATTCTATGTTGTGCAATTTATAAACAAAGGTATGGCATCTAAATCCAAGGAGGTCATTGCTCCATTATATTCAGGATTCCTCAGATCTGTCATTGAGTACAATGCCCCTTTGGCATGTACCTAACGAGAGACGCATTTAACAAGTGGAACATCCACAGAGGTTCCTCACTAAAAGAAAACAGGACATAAGTAACAAGCCCTATGCAGACCACCTCAAAGCCTTATCCCTGTATTCTGCCCCCTACAGGCTATTGAAGGGAGATCTATACCTAGCATACAAGGCATTGCTGGACCCTACTCTGATGGACCTCCTGCACATCCACAAAACAAACAGCACCAGAATTACCCATTCTAAAGACTTAAACCTTGCTTGTGATATAAACAGGACCTGCTGGAGAGACAGGCATGTATCCAGGACTCTACCCCTTCTTTGGAACAGGCTCCTAATCCATGTGAAGCAGAGTTCCTTCCTAACCCAATTCAAGTATAACTTGGGACAACTGGATGGGGAACAGGAAATTAATCCCTGGTTTGGCATCTATGTCTGTAATGGACACATGCAGCCTGTAAATGGTTCATCTCACAGGCCCCTGCATGTAAATGTTTCCTCTCCCAAGTTCCTGATTACACTTATCAAGGGTACCAGAACTTGTCAGAAATTTGAGATGCATGGCTAGGCTTAAAAAGCCCTTAGTGACTGTTAGCCTAGTACACACTTATGAACTTATAAGATAAGGAAAATTTCACAATACAAAAACAAGAAAACAAAGTATGAATGTAGAACAGATTATTAGTAAGGTAGAAGTTAAACAAATAGAAACTGAAGTCATAGATTATCTGCAAAGTGAAGATTTAATGTAGAAAATCCAACAGAGGCAATGTCACAGCATGATGGAACAATGAGTCACAGATTAAGGAGCAGCAAGTGGAGGAGAAGGTATCTGAAGAAGAGGTATGGACATGGGAAGGTCAAATAGATCTGGTAGGATGCAATATTTATGCAAAGGAGAAGGCAAAATTAATCAATTAAAAAAACGGCACCAAAGAAATTTGAGGAGAAATTCAGGCAAAGACACCTGAATATGGAAAATTTCACAATACAAAAAATAAGAAAACAAAGGGAGAAAGTAGAAAGGAGGATTAGTAATGGAGAAGTTAAAGAAATAAAAATTGAAGTTATGCATTATCTGCGAGGTGATGAATTTAGTGCAGAAAATCCAATACAGGTAATGTCACAATATGATGGAACAATGAGTCCCCAAATTAAGGAGAAACATGTGGAGTCAGATGAGAGGCATCTAAAGACTTGCCATATGGTAATGCTTTGGACCCTTCTGTAGGAAACTGGTACAAACATTCAGTTGAATTTGCACAGAAGAGAAGGAGCAGGAAACAGTGGCAACTCTGACACAGGCAATGTTGTGGAGTGATGGACCAATGAGTTTCCATATGAAGAAACAGCAGATGATGCAAGATGCATCTGATGGCACACAGGAAGATGTTCTAGAACAATCTGCAGAATACTCATGGAAAATGGAGAACAAAGAAGCTGTGCTCTCTCTAGAAAAAAGGGATCTAAGTGAAGAGCTGCTTGATTTAAAAGAGATGGATAGACGTATTAAGATTGATGAATGAAATATATTACAGAAAGTAAATAAGACCCAAAATGTTAGCAGTTTGCTAAAACCAATTAACACAATAATCGGAACTTTTAAGAGAAGTTCATGTACTATAACAGAAAATAAATAGGATATATCACTGTGTCGTTAAATTAATAACAGATAATGTTATAAAAACAGAGCAATAAGGAAAAGGAGGGAAGAAGTAAAATGCCACCATGGAAGCATCGAAAAGAGAAAACTAAAAAGCAATTAAAATAAGAACATTCCCTGTTAGAAGAATACAGAAGAGGGAACAGGTAATCAGAAATATTTAGAAAGACGGATTTCATAAAAGCAACACACAGGACCAAAACAGACCAGGATCTATCGTACACTGTTGTAAATAATAAACTAAAAATATCAGCACAGGCAGAGAAACTTAGAAGATATGCAGATAAATATAAAGGAAAAGTACAAAATAAACAATTCATTGATGACCCAAAAAAGTTCTATAAAGAACTGGGAAGCAAGACAAAAGGAATAAAACACACACACACAAACACACACAAAGAATAGACACATTTTGGAGAAATATCTACAAAAACTCTCTGGAACATAACAAAGATGAATTGACAGAATAATAAAATAAATAGTAAGGAAATCTAAGGTGGAGAATATGAAATGGGATGAAGTAATGGTAAGAGGAACTGAAACAAAGTTAAGAAAAGCTCAACATTCAAAAACCCCGGGGCCATATGCAGCAACTAACTTGTGGCTAAAAGTATTAACATCTTTGCTTAAAGATTTAGACCTGAGTAAGAATTACTTATATGCACATCCCGAAAATACACCAGCCTAGTTAATATCTGGATAAATTATACTCCTCCTTAAGAGTGAAGCTGCAAACTATCCTAAAACTATAGACCAGTAACTTGCCTTCCAACAATATACAGTCTATATACTGAACTTGATGCAGAGTTTATAGTCATTTAGAAAAAACTCAATCACAGCAATAGATCAAAAGGGTAACAAAAGAAAGCATATGGAACCAAAGGATCATCTGTTGTTAAATAAAGCCATAATAGAGAATTATAAAAGGGTCTATATTACGTGATTGAGCATTAAGAATTATAAAAGGGTCTATATTACGTGATTGAGCATTAAGGTGATCGAACACCTAAACGTTGACCCGTAAATGTCGAACCCTTAAAACCGCAAATGGCCATTTACGCAAAGTTTTTCCCTGGCAAAAAATTCACTTGGCTGTAGGAAACAAAACAAACCTTTAAACACTAATCATGATGGGGGGGCTTCACCCCCACACCCCCTGACATGGGGTCTGTGCCCCCCACCCCCTGACATGGGGTCTGTGCCCCCCCTAACTAAATATACCAAGTCTGAGATTGCTCTACATTAGGAAAAAGGGCAAATTATCAATGACGGCCAAGCAAATTTTTTCCCAGGGGAAAAAAATTAATGCAAATGGCCATTCACAATTACCAGAGTTCAACATTTACAGGTCAACGTTTAGGTGTTCCATCACCTAAATGTTCAATCATGTAATAGAGACCCTTATAAAAAGGGTAAGGATCTTAGTATGGCATAGCTAGATATAAAAAAAGCATTTTACAGCATCCGATATTCATGGATAAAGGAATGCTTACAGAGGTATAAGATACATGCTACATTGATCAGTTACATTGCAATGACTTAAACAGTGGCAAACCAGTTTGTGGTTAAGCCATGACATAGGGAAAATTATTATCCCAATGATAACAATTCAAAGGGGGATATTTCATGGTGATTCTTTGCCAGCGCTGCTGTTTTGTCTTGCCCTTAACCAATTAAGCTGTTTACTTAACAAATTAGGCCATGGTTACAATTTGGCTTCAAGAAAACAACCTTGTTTAATGACTTATCTACAGTGTAGAAATATTGCAGAATTAAGCCCACATTTTATGCTTGTTTCCCACCTTTCCTGTAACTAGTCTGGTCCAGATACAGATTTGCTGTATCCAGGACTGTTTGTAAGCTTCTGAGCCCCCAATCCTTTCTGTGTTGGAGGGAAGCCTTCTAGCTTATCAGTGGGAGTGGTAAGCACTAGGTAGCCTATCTACCACAAGTGGAGTGGTATCTGGCCCAGAAATTGTAGTTATTGGTTGTTTAGTCAGTTTTTCCATCTCTTTCAACTTTCTAATTTAAAAGCCCACATTTACACTTGTTTCCTGCCTTTCATGTAACTAGTCTAGTTCAGATACAGACTTGCTGTATCCAGGACTGTTTGTAAGCGTCTGAGCCCCCCCAAGCCTTCCTGTGTTGGAGGGAAGCCTTCTAGCTTATCAGTGGGAGTGGTAAGCACTAGGTAGCCTATCTACCACAAGAAGAGTGGTTTCTGGTCCAGAAATTATAGTTTATTGGCAGTTTGGGCAGTTTTTCATCTCTTTCAACTGTCTGGTTTAAAAGCCCACGTTTGCGCTAGTTTCCCTCCTTTCCTGTAACTAGTCTAGTCCAGATATAGATTTGCTGTATCTAGGACTGTTTGTAAGCTTCTGAGCCCCCAAGCCTTTCTGTGTTGGAGGGAAGCCTTCTAGCTTATTAGTGGGAGTGGTAAGCACTAGGTAGCCTATCTACCACAAGAGGAGTGGTTTCTGGCCCAGAAATTGTAGTTTATTGGCCACTGGGCATTTTTTTTCCATCTCTTTCAACTTTCTGGTTTAAAAGGCCACGTTTGCACTTGTTTCTCACCTTTTCTCTGTTTAGTCCAGATGCAGATTTGCTGTATCCAGGACTGTTTGTAAGCTTCTGAGCAGTGCCAAAAAGTCTGCTCTTCGATTTTTCCCTTAGATCGGCTAGTTCTCTCCTCTCCTGCACTTTTACTAGCTTATTAGTCTAGCACTTTACCAGACTTCTTGTAGCAATTATTATATTACACAAAAGTGCTACCAGCACTAAACGTTCTACAAGGAAACAACTCCAGTACTTATTATTAATGTCCACTCCTCCAGGCATTTCCTATTAACCTGATGAACTTGGGCATCCTGAGGCAATGTAGCAATTGCCCATGTACACTGACAACCCTCTCTTCTTACCTCCCAACACTCAGACTTGCAAAAGATGAACTTATATATCCAAATTGGAAGCCATGCACTCTCCAGCCAGGACCGGAAGAGCTGGTCAAGAGGAGAAGGTCAGTACTTGCACCACACCACATGGAACACATAGCCCTCCAGAACACACACCAGCACTGCCTTCATATAAAAACACAAACCACACACCCACCTTCACAAAGTCTCTCAATAAAAATCTACCCAAACAGCAGAGACCTCCAAGGCAGAAATGCACTCGACCACCACAACACTAATCACGAGATACATAACTCTCCTAAACAGTGTGCCACTCAATACCCTAAGGCAAAACAGCATGCCCAACACACTAGTCATAGGTGACTCAATAGTGAGGCACACTGATGTCCCACTCACTAGGTTGAGTAAGGAGAAAGTAACAGTCAGCTGCCTGTCAGGTGCCAGGATCTGCCACATAATACACTCACTGAGGTCCCTCAACAACAGGTACAAATATGTCTCTGCCATTGTACATGTGGGTGTCAATGACCTGAGATGTACCACCCTGAACTGCATGAAAAGAGGCATGGAGGAGCTCTCGGATTATGTAGCCAAGGCGGGTATGACAATAGCCCTGAGCAGCCTCCTACCATCACTCAGAATGATACCACAGTGCAATTAGAAATTATCGATTTCAACAATTAAGTTTCTGGTGTCATTCTAAGGGGATCCAGTATCTGTTTGCCTGGGATGACATGATTGACAGACCTCGATGCTTTGCTAGAGATGGCCTGCCTCTCTCACCCCTGGGCTTCTGGATACTGGCCAAGGATCTTGCCACCCCTATAATGCCTTTTTAGGCGGTGTTCCAAAGACCAAATTACCACCATAACAGCTACAAACAAATGCAATCTGAGGGTCTTGCTGCTCAACACTAGAAGTCTAAATCTCAAAATGCGCCCGCTCGAAGCACTCCTTAAAATGGAGAACATCAACATTTGTGCTGTAACAGAGACCTGTTTCAAGACAGCAGAAAGCACCCCTGCACTACCAGGCTATAACTCATTCCACACCTTTCAGCCCCAGAACTTGGACCGAAGCTCCAAAGGCAGTGGTGTTTCCATATTCATAAAGGATGCTCACACCTCCAGACTGGTAGCCCAACATAATGCATCAGATACTTCAGGTGCAGCTAACATTGGGTAAGACATTGATTCAGGTTTTAGCCTGCTATAGATCCCCAACCATGTCCCAAGACTCACACCCCATGTTCCTAAGCACCCTGGAGAATATTAGGATCCAACCTAACATGCTCATACTGGGCAACTTCAACTACCCCTCCATTAACTGGGAAAACTACTCGTATACCAGTACACTTGCCCAATGTTTCCTGCGCTTCATTAATTCCAATGCCCTGGACCAGCTCATTCTTACCCCCACTAGAGGTAGCAGTATCCTTGACATGGTCATTACTAACATGGACGACCATTGCTCTACACCAATAGTCAACTCCTCCCTGGTTAGATATGACCACAAACTAATCATATTGGAAATCCACATCCCTCCCACCTGCCTTGCAAAGGTAACCACCATGAAAAACTTCTCCAAAGCTAAATTTGGGTTCCTAAAAACAGAGGTGGCAAACTTCACAGCACCCATGCAAATGGAGAATAGTTGCATGACTGCCAAATCATACACCAATGCACTGTATGAGCATGTACACAATGTATGGATCTCATCATACCCAATAGAACCAAGATGCTCTCCTCCAAAAAAAAGAAGTTAGTCTGGTGGTCCCCTGCCATAAACAAACTCTACAACAGAAAGAGGAAACTGATGCGGAATAAGGTGATGTCCCAAGACTGGAAAAACTCCCTTAACAGCCTCAGCAAAAAATTGAGATCCCTCATCAAATCCTCTAAAGGTAGCTATGAAAACAGAATTGCAGCAGATAGTAAAGACAACCACAAGGCTTTCTATAGTTATGTAAAGAATCTCCACGGCAATACCCAGATTTGTCCTGAGCTACTGCACAATGGTAACTCTTATACTGAGCCAACAGATATTGCCAGTATACTGGCCGACAGATTCAATGTTAACTTTACCACTCCCAAAGTACCAATCACAATTCCAGTAGATTGGCAGGCACCCAGTATTACTGCTGCACAGGTTAAAACAGCACTGTCCAAGGCCAAGAATACAGCTTCTATGGGACCTGACAGTATCCCTGGCTGTGTTCTGTATGAACTACAGAGTGAATTGGCACCTCACCTGTGTGCCCTTGTCAATCACAGCCTCACCTCAGGCTTTGTCCCTACCGAATGGTGCACTGCTACAGTCATCCCTCTCCACAAAGGAGGAGCAACTACAGACCCTGGGAACTATTGCCCCAGTAGCCTGATGAGTCTGATATGCAAAGCTATGGAACGCATCATCATGGACCTAATAAACAAGGATTTAGGGAATCTCCAAACTCTGGGTCTCACACAGTTTGGTTTTGTGAAGGGTAGATCATGCCTGCTCAACCTGGTCAACTTTTTTGAGTCGGTCACAAGAGCTGTGGATGAAGGCAAGGTGGTTCATATAGCCTACCTTGATCTGGCCAAAGCCTTTGATACCATTCCCCACTCAGGAATCATAGGAAAAAAAACTCACTAGCTAGGCATGAACCCCGTATATCACTAGGTGGGTTGCAAACTGGCTCACAGATAGAACCCACAGTGCGAAAGTAGCTGACTCCAAGTCAGGCTGATGACCAGTCACGAGTGGAGTCCTACAGGGTTCTGTCCTCGGTCCTCTCCTGTTTGGTATCTACTTCTCTGAAGTCCAGGCCAACACAAAGGGACTCTGGCTGACAAAGTTTGCAGACGATTGCAAGTTGTGAGCTATTATTAACTCCCCAAGTGATGTTGACATCCTACAGAAAGACCTCACTGAGACCAATGACTGGTGTCAGAACCATGGCCTTAATCTCAATGCCAAAAAATGTGTCGTCATCCCCTTTGGGAAAAACCCAGTTCCCATGAATTACCACATCGATGGTAGTCCACCGGACACAGAAGGCATTATAAGAGATCTGGGAACACAGGTTGATAGCAACTTCGCTTTTGACCACCACACTGGCACTGTGGTCAGAAAGTCCTTCTATGTGGCACATTTCATTACTAAGGGTTTGCATCCAGGAAGAAGGAAGTCATTGTCTCCCTCTGCTCTTCCCTCATTAGGCCAGTCATCGAGTACAATGCCCCATTTGGCATGTACCTCACTAGACACCTGCAACAACTGCAGAGGCTGCAAAAGTACCTCACAAAGAGGATTCTAGGCCTTAAACAGTTGTCCTATATGGACAGACTCAAAAAACTCCAGCTATTCTCTATCTCACATCGCCTACTTAGAGACAATCTCTGCTTGACTTACAAAGCCATGTCTGACCCAGCTCTGCTAGAAATGCTACATCTAAAGAAATCCCAATCCCTCCACACCACACGCTCCAGAGACCTCAACCTCATTACCACAATCAACAGAACAAGCTGGAGGGACTTGTTCATAACCCAGAGACTGTCCATGCTATGGAATAGACTTCCCATACACGTCAAACAGAGCACCTCACTGGCCCTCTTCAAGAGAAATCTTGATGAGTGGATGGGAAATAGAAAATTCACCCCTGGGATCACTCCAGTGGCTGTACTCGACAGAGGCACTGGGATCTAAGGTCGGGTGGCAGCATGCCAGGGTAATCCTATGGGCTAGGCCTGGAAAGGCTCCAGGGCCATTATCCTAGTACAGGCCTGTGAAACTATGAACCTATTAGCAATAAAACATGAAGAAATGCAATTAAAACTCAGTAAGGAATACTTCAGAAGATTAAAATCAATATTGAAAATAGCCTTGACATCTGGAAATAAAGTCCAATTTGTAGACCAATTTGTTCTTTCTGTTCTAACTTATAGTTTTGGAGGTGAATGACTGACCCCAAAAGGTATTTGATCAGCTGCACAAGAAAACAAGAGAAACACTTAACGCTTATCAAATGATATATAAAAATCAGTGCATACCAAGGTTATATATTCCTCACTCTGAAGGAGGTATGGCCCTCCTTGAAATCAATTACATGTATAGATCTGCAGATGTAGGACTGCATAATATCTGCTGACCTCTTCACATCCAAACATTGTGATCAAAACACAATAAAAAGGAAGTCTAAGATGACTTCTCTGCCTAGTTTAGCAAGTGAAACCAGAAGTAGACAAAAATCAGATAGCAACTAAATGTGCCAAAAACAAAATAAAGAATATAAGGTCAGGGATCAGACGCAAAGCAAATAAATGTAAAAAAGGCATAAATATTATGGCAAGCGCAGAGGTCTCCTGGAATAATCTTATGTCAAAAAGGATTTGATGCAAGAACAGTAAAAGAGAGGTGAATTGAAACCAAAAAATGAAAGGTTAATAAAGGCGGCCCAGGATAGTCAGCCACATACATGTTTAAGTGGAAGAAATGGACAAATATAGAGTCTGTAAAAAAAAGAATTGGGAACAGTTGCACATCTCACAGTAGATGACATTATGACATTTGTGATGGCCATTTACTCATTTAGTTGTTTTCTCTGTTACATAAGTAAGGCTTGTCATTTGGTACGTTTTGGGGCCTATACAAGTGCAATTAACACAAGAGCTGATGCAGTTTCACCTCCAGTACCCAAGTATGAAAACAGCCCTGCTTCTGCCAGTTGCCATTGCACATGTACTTGTCAAGCATCCCAGTATTTTGTATGTCCCCTTTTGTCTTACATTAGTGTATAAACCTAGGTTATATTATGGATATAAGGTAAAAATGGGAGATCCCAAAAAGAATCCATTCTTTTGGTCTGGATAGTCTTAGTCCTAATTCCAAACACTATTTCATTAATTCTTCCAAGGTCTGAAGTCCCTCCCACTGGCCCCTACTCTTGCCTTTGTTTGCCTTTTTTACTTTTGATTGGTAACCTAATAGGTGAGATGCCCCAGTGACCCTTTTCGGCCATGACATAGGCTGCATTGTCATTCACAAAACATTAAGGTACCAGTAAATAATTACAGTGCAATAGAGTACATTGATTTCAAATGAGTATTAAGCAATATGGTGCAATATACTATAGTGAACAATGTAAAAAAGGCTGTACGAAACACAAGAAATAGACAAGAAACATGTTTATAAATTTAAATATACTTTGTATTTTGCTGTTTTGTAGCTCCCAGGTTAAATATGAAAATGGTCCACTGAGAGCAGTGCTTTACCTCAATTACCAATCTGAACTAACTAACTAACTAACA
Organism: Protopterus annectens; assembly: GCF_019279795.1. NCBI lineage: Eukaryota > Metazoa > Chordata > Ceratodontiformes > Protopteridae > Protopterus > Protopterus annectens. The sequence continues at coordinate 410,615,870 of NC_056747.1, read as the reverse complement.
AAATTATTAACTAACTAAATAAATACATACATACATACACACATACATGCATACATATTAACCTTTACAAAGCAAACTAAAGACAACTAACAATGCATGCAAGTATGCTAGTAAACTCTTTAATTAGTCAACAATGAACAGTGTCTTCACTACTCTAACTTTTCACAACCCTTAGCTTATAGTGGGAGGTCTACCTTGTGTACTCTGGCACAGTTGAGAAACCTGCATGTCCAGCCAATCCTTTTCTGTCTATGGGTTGCTTAATCTGCTAATTTTATTTGTAGTGCATTCAGTAGCTGTAGCTTTCTGTTCCTCACAATTTGTATTTAGAGTCATCCTGCTTGGTGCAAGGAAGGATAACAAACTAAAGGCTTGAGTGCTCATCTTAGTGCCCTAGCCAGTTTCAACAAAACACAGGTGTCAGAATGAAAACCCCAAAGTGAATTAAGCCACTTTTAAGATATAATTTTAATTAACTCCAGCTTTGAATTCAGAATACCACTAAGTTAGGCATTTTAGTCAGAATCAGTGTGATGACCATTTCCCCTAAGTTAAGCAGTTCAGCATAGCTGTTGACTAAATTTGAATCTCCTTTCACGTATAAGTCATTATTGGTGTTACACTATTCCAGTGCAATACAATATATATCTCCAGGCCAGTGGATACAGCTTGTGCTGCCACTGCCTAATGATCCTGCATCATCTGTCAGCATTAATAAGCAGTACATAGCAGATACCCTAGGAGAATAGCCATTCTCATTGGGGTGTTTTATTACCTTGTTTGGACAGAACTAATGACAAGGAAGGGCAGTACGCAACATTTAAAAGGGTGACTATTGAAATTTCAGGTTCCGTTTTTGCAAACATCAGACTAGGTGAAGTGCTGGTGTGAATATGGGAGAAGGGAGATATACGTGCTAAGTATAAGGTTGCAGTGCCTTATAGTAGTGTGAATATTGGAGATATACATACTAAGTATAAGGTTACAGTTCCTAATAGTAGTGTGAATGTTGGAGATATACATACTAAGTATAAGGTTAAAGTGCCTTATAGTAGTGTAAATAATGGAGATATACATACTACGTATGAGGTTATAGTGCCTTATAACAGTGTAAATAATGAAGATATACTTACTAAGTATAAGGTTACAGTGCCTTATAGTAGTGTGAATAATGGAGATATACAAAGCTTAAGGTTACAGTGCCATATAGTAGTGTGAATAATGGAGATATACATACTAAGTATAATGTTACATTGCCTTTTAGTAGTGTGAATATTGGAGATATACATGCTAAGTATAAGGTTAAAGTGCCTTATAGTAGTGTAAATAATGGAGATATACATACTACGTATGAGGTTATAGTGCCTTATAACAGTGTAAATAATGGAGATATACATGCTAAGTATAATGTTATATTGCCTTTTAGTAGTGTGAATATTGGAGATATACATACTAAGTATAATGTTACAGTGCCATATAGTAGTGTGAATAATGGAGATATACATACTAAGTATAATGTTACAGTGCCATATAGTAGTGTGAATAATGGTGATGTACATACTAAGTATAATGTTACAGTGCCATATAGTAGTGTGAATATTGGAGATATACGTACTAAGTATAATGTTACATTGCCTTTTAGTAGTGTGAATATTGGAGATATACATACTAAGTATAATGTTACATTGCCTTTTAGTAGTGTGAATATTGGAGATATACATACTAAGTATAATGTTACATTGCCTTTTAGTAGTGTGAATATTGGAGATATACATACTAAGTATAATGTTACATTGCCTTTTAGTAGTGTGAATATTGGAGATATACGTACTAAGTATAATGTTACATTGCCTTTTAGTAGTGTGAATATTGGAGATATACATACTAAGTATAATGTTACATTGCCTTTTAGTAGTGTGAATATTGGAGATATACATACTAAGTATAATGTTACATTGCCTTTAGTAGTGTGAATATTGGAGATATACATACTAAGTATAATGTTACATTGCCTTTTAGTAGTGTGAATATTGGAGATATACATACTAAGTATAATGTTACATTGCCTTTTAGTAGTGTGAATATTGGAGATATACGTACTAAGTATAATGTTACATTGCCTTTTAGTAGTGTGAATATTGGAGATATACATACTAAGTATAATGTTACATTGCCTTTTAGTAGTGTGAATATTGGAGATATACGTACTAAGTATAATGTTACATTGCCTTTTAGTAGTGTGAATATTGGAGATATACATGCTAAGTATAAGGTTAAAGTGCCTTATAGTAGTGTAAATAATGGAGATATACATGCTAAGTATAAGGTTACAGTGCCTTATAGTAGTGTGAATACTGGAGATATACATACTAAGTATAAGGTTACAGTGCTTTCTAGTTTTCTGCCTTTTTTGAAGTACAGTAAAATGCCTTAATGGTGTAAAACTGAGTTTTAAAAATTTGCTGTTTTTTCTTAACATCACAATTTTTTTTAGTTTCAGATCCCACATTTTTGGATCTGCACTGATAACAAGTTCAGAATGAGGCAGGATGAAAACATGGTTTCTGGGAAAGAACAGTGCACATCTCAGTAAAGTATTATGTTAATAATTTGAGGCATGTACACCACCCCCTCCTGAAGAACTTAGGTTTCAAAGAATGATGCAACAAACACAGAAAATACAATCCAACCCGAGATGTCAAAGGTTCCACTGTGTATAATTTGAAAGATTTGAACAAAGTTTTCACAGCAGCCATCGATATCTGCTCAGCTTGAGTAGAATGGGAATTGCATCATCTACTTGTGTCACAGATCAAGAGCCAATGATAAGTGCGTTCATGAAATCTAAGTTGTGTACCTCTCAACTGTCCCTAATTTTCAGGGACATCCCTAATTTTGTCACAACATTTTAATCTGTCCCTAATCTTGGAGGTAAAAGGTTTAAAACAGTGCTAAGAAGCAGTAGTATCTTAAAGTATTATTAAGCTATACTGTACCAGCTTATCAGAAACAAATTATGGAATTCATAACAGCCGTTCGTGGTACAACTACAAACAATAATGAACTGCACTACTTATAGTGTGTAACAATCATATCAGCCTGCATTAATGCATGATTGTTTTAGAGTGGATGCTGTTCCAGCTATACAAAGAAAACATTTCTTGATGTCTGCATGGCTAGTAGCTTACTCTCCTCTTAGCAATCAACTCCAACTCCTGTAAGGGTGTAAGGGGAACAAACAGATAAGATCTAAAAGAGAGAGTCGGGCTCAGTGGCTGGTAACAGGGAAAAGGCTATTTGTTATGTAATGTTTCATCAGTCTTTTTTTAACAAAAAACCTCTTTAATAAATTATCACTTATGACATAGGCAATTGTACATTTCTATAAACAAAAACAAACCATATTGGCATGATTCTAGCTGCCAACATTATACATCACTTATAATCTACCAAATCATTGTCAGCCAGGCTTTACATAGCTTATTCAAATCCTGCCTTATTTTAAACCTCATTCCTTCCCTGTATGTATTGTTCCCATAATTCCCACGTTTCCTTATGTAATGTGCTCATACCCTTTTCTAAAGATCCCAATTACAGTTGTTTTGTCTCTGTTACTATATTCACTACTTCTTGTATAGTTGGTTTAGGCTTTGATTTCCATTTTCTAGTAATTGCTTTTTGGCAGCCACCATAATTAGACTCAGCAAGACCTTACTATGTCTAGGCAATCTCAATTCTGTATTATAGCTCAGAAAAAAATTTCCTTAGTTACACCAATTTGCTCACCCAGTATTTCAAACACAGTAGTCTGCAAGGGATTTGTAAAGTCTGTCAAGTCATTAGACTCCCCAAAAATATGTTCCCAATTACTTTTTTTCCCCATCATACCTCCAACATTTGCAAGCTACCTGAGGAAAAATTCTTTGGAGTCTACTAGGGGTATAAAAATAAATATGCAAACACTTCCAAGCAAAGATCCTAAAATCTTCTAGATTTTGTTGCATATTTTGGAGGCATACATTTATCCCCCATTGTTTCTTTGAGTATTGCTTATCCAGTCTATTTTCCAAATCCTTTTAACCTCCTCTGATTAATTCTTATAGTTATGATGGAATATTTTATATGCCCTAGTAATTATCCCTTTTTAACAGCAGCTTCTGTCATAGATTATATTAAAAATTCTAACAGTACTGGTCTTTCTCTTAGGATCCCCCTATTTCTTTCTCTTTACTTATACTCTGATATCAATCATTGGCTTTATTTGCAGATGATTTTATTTTATAACCAATAAAACCAGAAAAGTATATTTCAGTGTTGTGGAACATTCTGAGACAGTTTTGTGTCTTTTCAGGATACAAAATTAATGAAGATAAAACAAAGGCAATAGCTGTAAAATATGTACCCACACATGAATTAGTTCAGCAATACGCATATTTATGTGATAAAATGAAGCACTTATGAGTATGGATTAAAAGGATTATGTTGTAGCAGCCAAGGATATGTGGGAAGAGACTAAACAAAAGAGAACACAAAAACTGAGAAACTGGAGGCTCTGTTTTGTGGATATGGATAGCAAGATAGACGTAGTGGAATGTTTTTAGTCCATTTAGTTTTATACACAGATTAGGCATATATTTATCAACCACAGGAGAAGTTGCAGATAGCAATTCATAGAGATGAAAGATTTTATCTGGGAGGAGAAGATGGCAATAGTCAAATGGGATAAGCTGATTCTTCTAATAGAATAGGGTGGTTGATCTGAATGGATATTTAAGAGCTACACAGTTAATGCTCCTATACATAGCACAAGTGGGAAGCTATAATTCAAAATGGAAACAGATGATGAAGAAGTGGGAGGGGGGCTCAAGAAACAAGGATATACTGGGATTTTGATGCAGATCCTTAAGGAGAATAACAATAACTATACAGAATATTATATTCATAAAGTAGTAGAAAGCATTCTAAGACCTAAGCCAAGATGGGAATGGATAAAGGAGATTCTGCCAATAGGAATGATTGCAATTAGGGATACAGACAGTAGGCAAGAGGAGTCTGGAATTTATTGGAGAAATCTGGCAAAGAAACCAAGGTATTGGGAGCAAATAACTAGAGAGGGAAAGGTAATAGAATGGGAAGAGGTCAAGAATTTATTTGGATTGTAGGTTAGAGACTGCCTTCCCTATCAATGATTGATATCAGAGTGTAGGCAAAGAGAAAGATATAAGGGGGTCCTAAATGAAACACTAGCACTGGTAGAGTTTTTAGTAGAATCTAGATGGGAGGTTGGCATAATGGCTAAGGTGTTTACTTTACAGACACAGGGTGTAGGGTTTGAGTCTCATATGGGATAATTACCTAGTCTTAAAATGGCTCACAAGGGCAGTTGGCCTAGTACTAATCTATGAAATTATGAGTCTATGAACAGAAACTGCCATTAAAAAAGGAATAATTAACACAGCATATAAAATATTACATGATAATTATAATAATCAATCAAAGGAGGTTAGAAAGTATTGGGAAGAGAGATTGGATAAGCAATTCACAAAGAAACAATGGGGGAATATATATGTCTCCCAAATATGCAACAAAAATCTAGAATATTTAGGATTTTTGCTTGGAAATGTTTACAGAGATATTTTTATACCCCAGGTAGACTCCAAATAATTTTTCCCAAGGAAGACAGCAAATATTGAAGATGTGATGGGGAAGAAAGAGATAATCAGGAACATGTTTTCTGGGAGTGCAGTGAGTTGGCAGAGTTTAAAGATTCCCTGCAGACTACTCTGTCGGAGATACTGGGTGAGCAAATTGGTATAACTAGGGAAATTATTTTTTTGAGCTATGATACAGAATTGGAATTCTGTAGACATAGTGAGGCCTTGCTGAGTCTAATTATGGTGGCTGGAAAAAAAACAATTGTTAAAAAATGGATTAAGTCTAAACCAACTTTACTAGAAGTAGTGAATATAGTAACAGATGTAAAACAACTGGAATTGGGATTTTAAAAAGGGCAGAAACAAATTACTTAGGAAAAATGGGAATTGTGGGAACAATACATACAGGGGAGGAATGATGTTTAAAAGAAGGCAGGACTTGAATGAGCTATGTAATGTTTGACTAACTATGACTGGGTAGATTATAAGTGATATATAAAGTTTGCAACTGGGATTATGACAGTATGGTTTGTGATGTAAAATGCTTGCAGCTGGGATAATGTCAATATGGTTTGCTTTCATTTATATAAATGTATGATTGCCTAAGTCATAAGTGATAATTTAATAAAGATGTTTCTTGTTAAAAAAATAAATAAATAAATAAACTATTTTAAATTAGTCCAAGTGCTGACAGATCCACTGTTACATTCTTCCCAAGGTGTCAAAACTATTATTGTAATTCAGGTGCTGTTAACTAGCAACTCTTGTTTTATTTCATCATGGTTTGGTGTTTCCTACATTTTAACACCACTCTGGGACTATTTATAAGTTTTTAAATATTTTTATACATAATTTCTGAGTCTAACCACATGGGGTCTTGTATCTTGAAGTAATTCTAATTGTTTAGTCTGCCTCTAGGTAACCCACAATGCAGTGCTTGTCTGTAAAAAACGTACAAAATATCCAGACCCCTTGCTTCCTAAAGTTCCTGTCACTGCATTGATTTTACACGCATACACTGCTGTCTTTCAGTAAGTTAGTTTTAAGTAACATTTCATGATGTTCAGTGTCTACTTAAAACACAAATAGTGCAAATGACACAGAACAGACGTTCAAAGTGCTTTTCACTGCTGCCTTTTTTTAGAATGGCTAAATTGCAATCTTTTGAGAAGCCAGAATTGTACTACTTTGACTCATCTCCCATCCCCCTTTACACCTAACTTCCCTAGCTGTCAAAGTGCTAAGGGTAATTTAACTTGTTACCTGCTGTGATTTGACAGCTCACAGCAGGAGATTTGATTCATGTACTGTTTCCCTGTTCTAGCCTTTACTTTCTGTATGGGTAGGGGAAGGACCACTGAGTTGTGACATCACAGCATGGGTGAGTTTTTAGGATGGTTATAATTATGTCAATTTGGGGGAGGGAATTGGCCAGAAAACTATCTGTATTCATTGACCTTGATGACATAAATGAATTGGAGACCACAGCAAGCTTTTCCAAGGTGGGATAACAGTTTTTTGAAAGTGAAAGCATCACAGTAGAGTAAGTTACTGTTCTAATGGAGAGAAACAGTTGATTTAAAATATTTAAATGCTGTATTGTTGTTTATTCATAGCAGGGACAGTAAATAGGGAGAAAAAAGACAGATAAGTTGAGCATTTAATAATAGAATCCCGTTGTTGTCCTTTAAATTACTTTGTTATTCACCAGTATCTGCAGTGGGGAAGAAATGTGTTTTATCTTCCTTGTTGGAAACGTGCTGTATTTGTTTAAAATATTTTCCTTATGATGCAGCACAGAACAAAATTAATCAAATATTCTGTTCTTGGGGAGGGAAAAGTTGAAAGCAGCTTTTCTGAAGAAAAATATCACCATGTAAAAAACCCTGTAGAATAAAACCTAGAAAGCAAAGTGTGACACAAAATTGCATTTAGATAGTAACATTTAATAAAAAGGGGTTGACAGATAGGTTCAGTAAACTAAAATGATTTATTAATTGGTTGACTGTGGTGTGGAGGTAGTCAAAAGAACAAATTCCAGAAATGAAGAAAACATGACCTAGGCATTTAAAAAGAAACTAGTATCTTTGCTATATACATTAGAAAGCAATGAAAGATGAGAAATGATGAAATTAACTAAACATTTCTAAAGGAACTATAGGCAGACAGAGAGAGGGAGAGAGAAGAGAAAGACTGAAATATATATTCAAGTGGCTATATGTTTTATCAAGTCATGGGGGAATAATTTGGTACAGAAGAACATAAGACAGTGTATGCAATTTACATTCCTACAGTTGAAGCATGGTTGACACAGGAATCTCAATAAATAAAGACAAAAACTTTTTTTGTGTGTGTGTGTTTGTGTGTGTGTGCGCATGGCTATATATATGTATATGGCTAAGGGCATATGCTACTATTTGTTATCTATGTCACCCTATATGTCAGCCCATAATATACACAAATCACACAATTCTTCCGTGCAATGTAAGAAGGAGCATAAAATGGCCCACACAAAATTACCATGCATGCACTTTACTGATACACTAAACAACACTGAATGTATATGCAGTTGTGGTCATTAATTATATCTACACATATGCACCACAGACTAGACAGCCTTCACTCTGTCTCTGGTACCCATCAAGGCATCTGGCTAAGTGCCATGCAGAACATAATTAAAAAGGTTAGGTATTACAGGACTGGAATGAACCGATACCTGGTTGAACTTCAGTTAGACAATCATATGCAATATCTGCTGTGTCCAATCCACTCAAAAAAAACTGGGTATTATGGTTCAGTACTGAAACTATAGGTATTTACAGGTTTACTATCATTAACCTGGCTCACAGATGGTCAAGTTGACCAATGCTTGACACTGTTCCGAGAAAGATGGAATACTGAATACCGGTATACCCAACACAAACACCAAAACTTGAAACTCCCTACTGCTCTGGATCCAGGAGCAAGCATTAGTATGGGTCCAGAAGGGAAGCAAGTTTGGACAATTGGTAACATCGGTTTTGATATTCTGATGTTCGCAATGTGCGACTCAAGCAGGTGGACACGACTGCTTGTGAGTCGAGTTAATAATAGTAAACTGTATTTACATATGATAATGTAAATGAATAGAAACGAAAAGTATTTCTTAAGAGATATACAATAAATTTGATATACAGGGGATAGGAAAGAAATGAAAATGAATTAGATGAGTTGTAAATCTATCTGTATGATAAGGAATGTATCTGCATAGATTTAATGAAATACTTGCAAGACAGCACAGCAAAATCAAAAACCTCCAAGAATTAAATCATGACTGTGAAGGTACAAGAAAAATGTTGTTTTTCTTTCGGCGTTTCCTGATTAAGGGTCGCCACAGCGGAACTCTGGTCTGCTAATGATTGGCAATAGATTTTTACGGTGCCGAGGTGCCAGCTCGAAGCCCAACCTTCAACGAAGGCACGCCCATTCATGCATGTCTTTCGAATGCTACTTGACCACGGGGAGGACATGCAGACTCCACACAGAAGGCGCTCCAGCTGAGAATCGAATGGGAGAACCTCTTGCTGTGAGGCGACAATGCTACCACTGCACCACAGTGGCTGAAGGTACAAGAAAAATAAAAAATGAAAATGTGCCTAGGATGGCCATATCAGTCAGACTGAAGATTTACAAGCTATGTGAGAAGGCATTGAGCAAATTTTGGTGAAAGGGGGGGTAAGATACATAAAGGGAACTGTACCCAATGGAAATATGATGATATGCACCCCTTCTGTAGACAGACTTTGAAACCCCCGCTGGATGACTGCAGTCTGTCCTACAAAGACATTCTCTGCTACTACATAGGTTAAACTGAGGCAATCTAGAGGGAAAAACTTAAATGACGTGGCTTGTACTAAGGTATCTTATCAATACTTTGAATAAGTTGTACAGGACAGGACAAAATGCTGAAACACCTTAAGACTGTCAGTCCAGGCATACTTGGCAGGCATGTGATTGGGGATCTGCAGGGCATATGTTGCTTAAGAGGTGCGATGTTGCTCTCATGATGGCCCACTGCACACCTATATGCAGTGTGTATAACCCATCACATCCCAAAAAAGGGCTTTTGCCACAACCTTCTCCAGCTACCCAGTTACAGTATAATAGGCCTCCCATCTGTCTGTTCTACTCCCCAATCATGGAATAGCAATACTAGAACAGCCAATAGGCTCATTCTGTCCAGAGAGATGAGACACAGCCACTGAAGTTTCACAACTGAGTAATCCCCAATTGCAGTAGATCTATGGAAAGAGAGAGCAATAGGATAGGGAGAGATTCTAATGTCAGTGGCAAAAACTGCACCTCATCAGGACAGCCAAGAAAAGAAGAGTTCCAGGGATGGCCAAAATTTTATTATTTGCCAGAATATGTGAGCTACCTTCAGACTCATTTCTAGAGAGAATCAGTTATGTCACACATGGCTTTGAAAGAAGGGAAATAATAATTTCAAATTAGAAACAAAAATGTTAGTCATATTGTGTATTTGATGCATGTAACTATATAGCTTTTTCATCAGATTAATTAGTAAACACTACATTCTCTAACTGAGACAGCTGAAACAAAACACGTCCATTTATAACAGCAGCAAAAGAGGAACTTAATATCTACGACATCTGAAATAAATGTAAAATAGCCACAAAATCAAACTCTCAATGGACATACTTAATGATTTATCAGAGGAATACAATTATTTTATTTAGCTACATTTTAAACATCTCTACAGGGTACATGTTAGCATAATGTTTTATCTCACTGCTCACCACCACTCAAGCCATAGAGGCTACATGGATCACTGAGTGATCTGATTTCAGTTCATTTAGTAGAAACAGCAATAAGTAATTCACTAGGCCCATCAGCTCTCAGAAGAGTGGATACCATTCAAGTTTAATTAAAAAAAAATATATACACATTTTCCTTATGGCTGTGGAAATAAATATGAAGGGTGCTATTTTGAGAAAGATTTTGAAAAGTTTTTGAACCTGCTGCAATTATAACAGTAGTAAAAGAAAATCAAACGTTTGTATTAAGAAAAGACTCATAACATGTCTTGTTACACTTTTCAGACCATTTAAGGGACTTCCATGCATGCACAGTTGAGTAAGCTGCTAGACACTTCCTAGGAATGCCCTACTGATGATAATAGAGCTTGTTTGGCTTATTTAATGGATTTATATGGTATTGTGTTGAGATTACTTTACTGCAACATTTGTCAAAAACTGAGCTCTATCACTGCAACGTGTTAAAAACTGAGCTATCAGATGTATAAATGAAGAACAGATTGGATGTCACACTCCAAGATAATTGAGAAAGGCCTGGACAGAGACACGGAAGGGATGCTTTCACTTCAGCTCTTTACTATAGACTGTTTGGCCAAACCCAGGTCACATTATTTACAAACCCAATTACTGATTCCCTGAAAGAAATGTTAACTCACATATCCTAAATGTGACATCCCCTTCAACTGATGGAAGTTCTTGAGATTAAATAAACTGCTCACCTAAAAAGGCCTGTGCTCTTTTTTGTCTTACTCAACCACGTGGCTGATTTATAGAACTGATGCAACTATATATTAACTATTAACTGGGAAAAGCCGAAAGACACAACAACAACAACAACATAGAGGCATGTTTGAAGTACCAATATGGCAACACCTATAAATCTTATCTGCTAAATAATTTCAGGTGGTCAATAATATCCTCAGGTAAAAACCTTTAAGTGAACTGTTAAGGCATCTAGAACAACTGAAAATGATGAGCAATCCCAGCTCAAACAATGAGATGTTATATTTGCTAAAGGGACTTTGGACTTTTATTTCCACTGTGGTTTGCCCATGTTGTCTTCAATAGTCTCATGCTTCTTCCTCCTCTTCAGAGGATTATTAGCAGTGGATTACATAATTTGTGGTGGACATTGGCTTTATGCATTGAAGCATTAGAACTGACCAGGAGCATCAGCCACAATGAAGTATCCTTTATATCACTAGACATTTATAGCCAGCGTTACATAATTACAGAGAGATGTTTTTATAATGGGATCTTTGCTTAGCAGTAGTCTATGCTGGGAGTGGGGGCTGCACTTCTCTACTTTGCATCTTATCTGCTACATTAGCCTTCCTCCCTTCTATAGTTAAAAAGTTTGCAGCTGCTATTTACAGGTTCTCCCTTAGGTCTATATCCCAATATACCTCTAGACTGTATATTTGTTCATTGCCTGCTTCTTTTTAACATTTAAGCTTGATTGTTAGAAAATGCTTGAAGTAATGTCTAGTGGAAGGTAGCTGTGTATAAGGAAGTATACATTTTTACAGTATATTAGGTTTACTTTTAAGGTACAGTGGAGAATGTTGGGATTTGTCATAATGGATAAGGTGCATACCTGACAGATACAAGGTGCAGGGTTTGGTTTTCACCTTTGAGAGAAATTGGCTAGACTTAAAATGGTCCACAAAGGCAGCCAGCTTTGTAGCTACTTATGTTGTAAGGAAGTGGAAATGATGGTTAGGGTATTTATATTCTTGGTATTTTGTTTCATTTGTTGTGTTTAGCTACTGGCATTTATATGGCCTTGGATTATCTAGGTTGAAAGTGTTTACATAATACCAGCATGTTATGTTTTAGTTTTCTAGCCAGGTCTGTGGTGTAGAGGCATAAAGTTTTGATTCTGGCATGAGTGAGTGCCTATAGGAGGTGGCTGAGATGGATAGGAGTGAATGGCCACTGCCAGCTTACCCATCTTGGGGCAAGGAGGCAGCTCTAGCTTTCCACATGGGTGACATCTTGTAAAAGCAATAAGTGTTACCCAGTGGAGTCCTAGTTGGCTGAGCTTGCTCTGCCATAAGGTTTTAAAGCACTGTGAGGCCAAGAGGAACATGGCATGTGGAGGCTTGCTTTCCTTGATGAGACTATGATCTTCGGTTAGGAGGATATGTCAAGGGGGAAGGGGATGCTACTATGTGTAGAGAAGAGGCCTCCCTGCAGGACCAGCAAGCTGATCTGTTCTCTCCCATCCCTTTTGCCTTACCCAGAAATGTTCTGCTCCCTTCTGCCTAGAACTAATAGGCCAAAAGGTTGAAGGTAGGGGATCCATTGGGCAAAGTCCTGGGGGAAGCAAAAACACTTCTAGTTTTCCAGACATAGACTTTTAGATTTATAGTATCAATCGAATTAGAGAGTCACATTTTACAAGGGAACATGTATAGGTTGGGGTTACTAGGTCCCCCAAATGGACTACAGAATTTTTTATGAGTTTGCTTGTAAAGTTCTGTGGGAAGTATAACACATTAGTCCATTATTTTTGTTTTACTCTTTTAGGCTGCTTACACTTGGGATAGAACTGTGTGAGAATTCTTGTACCTCATATTAACAAGTGGGGTAGCAGAGGTAGACTGAATGCAAATGGCATTTTATTTTAATTCTGTGTATAAATGGAAGTTATAAGCGGTTTGAAGATGTGCTATTTAATGCCATAATACATGGTACAGACTCTGTTATGCGTAGATGAAATAGTAAACAGTTGTTAAACTGTCCCATTAAACACTGAATATAGGTTAATGCAGTAGACCATTTTGCTGAATATTAGTAGTTTTGTTTTTGATCAGTCAGGACTAGGACAATCTTTATAAAGCTGCAGGGTTGACTCCTTTTGGATGTCCCTCAATTAGGTCTGTGCTTTTGTGTCTTGCTTTTAGTTCATTAATTGCCCTTTGCCCATATTCTTACCTGCTTGATGACACTGACCACACATCTAGAGTCATATTGCCCTTTAAAGCCCATAATTTGTAAATAGTTATTAGTATGAGGTTTGATATTTAGTTTTATTGATTGATTGACTGATTCATTCATCAATTGTTGCCATAGCCCAAGTATATATGTTTGTATATATTACTTTTTTCTGGTAACCCAAGATATACAGTGTAGATCAGCTGCATTCCTTTCAGAAAATAAAGTTTTACTATATTTTTGAATTGGCTGATCATGTATCTGTTCTCTCTCCAAGAATGTCAATGGGATAAGTAGTTCAGCAAAGAGAATGAGATTCTTCTAACATCTGATGATTACAAAAGCTGAATTGTTATGTCTTCAGGAGATATGTCACTCTATCACTGAGCGTCTTAATATAGCTGGGGGGGAGGGTATTCTGTATTTCATTTATCTGTGACTGGTTTGGGGAAGCCATAGGGGTGCGTCCATTTTAGATACAGATGTAGATTATAGATTTAATGTTTTTCATACCTTTGGGGATTCTGTAGGGGTCTTCATTGGTGTAAATATAGAAGTATGTGACCATAAACTTACTATTGTCTACATGTACTTGTAGCCACAGTTCCTACTTCTTACATTCCAGAAGATATTGGAAGTTTTGGTAAACAGTCCCCAAGGGGGTTCTCCTATGGGCAGGGAACTTTAATATTTTATCATATTATAGCCAGCGTTCTTCAGGTGCAGCCAGAACACTTTCTCTTTTAGTTTGCATGTTGAAAGTGTAGCTAAGAACCTATGTCTGATGGATGTGAGTTCTGCTGAACATGTCTTCAGCACCCTTATATCTTTTACTCAGTAGCATACAATACTTGCGCATGCATTGTTAAAATGTATGTTTTAAGGGTCCTGATAGATGGGTACAATCTCTTCAAAGTTACGTTATTCCCTGTTGCTGAGCAAGGCTGTCTTAAATTATTTTAACCCTGGCACTCAAGATTCTGTCCTTCTTTCTGTGCATATCATCACTTTTATTATCAATTATTCAGAGTTTGAACAACTTCTTGCACAACTTTGGAGTGGATTTGATAACTTACATAAAACTATCCATTTCCCACTGTAGGATACTTTTAAATGTTTTCAAAAGTTCATAGGTCTGGTGAGTAAGCTCAAGGTCTCTTGGCCATTGAGGAGCTGTGGACATCAGATATCATGCTGAAACTTATGGACACCCATGAAGTCATCCAATTCCTTCTTGAAGGCATGGACTGATGCAATAAGTTTATCTGAGAACAAAAGGTTATTTTATAGGCATGGGAATCTTTAAACTAAGAAGCTGTTGCATTTCATGGAAGAGTAGATATCTAGTCTTACTAAGACAGAGCATTCTCGTGTTCAGTTCACCAGGGTGCATTCTAAACAAAGGGTTTTGAATAGCAAGAGATAATTTAATGGTCTGTATGCCAAGCACAGGTCTCCTCTTGGAAGGTAGTAAGATACAGAGATGAGATATAGTTGCTGTAGCCTTTTTTATTTTTTAAACACCTTTATTGAATTATCACTTGTGACACAGGCAAATTTACATTTATTCAAAAGTAATCAAACTGTATTAACAAATTAACATTAACAAACATTATACTTCACGTATATTGCTATATATATCATATAACCTAAGCAACATTACATAAATTAATCAATTCCTGCCCCTTTTTTAAACAAGAAACATCTTTATTAAACCATCACTTACAACACAAGCAATCATACATTTATACAAATGAAAACAGGACAGGGTGCAGTATTCTATAACTGGTTTGATAAGATTTACTTCCCTCACATGGCTCTTGATCCCAAGGAGAATCATGTAAGCAACGCTATATGCTTTTTAGATGTTAGGCACTATATAGGTATCAAATTAAAGGTCCTTATATACAAGAATTCCAAAGTCTTTTACTATTTTGTCAGTTTTTACCTATTGCCCATTAGTAGTATATAAAGTTGGTGGTGGGTTGCCACTTGTCAGAAAAAAATGCTTTTTTTTACAACGAAGGCAAATTCATTTCTGCTTTACCACCCATGTGTAATGCTAAGTGCCTTTTGAAAAACAGTGGTATCAGTGAGGTTAAGGACAATGAGCCCAAATTCATAATCAGCTGTATATTTGGTGAGCTAGACACTGCAGTCAGTTCTGATATCTGAGAAAAAGATGACAAAAAGTAAGTGCTGTTGTGACTATGATTTTCTGCAATTTGAATTTTTAGTACTTCTGCATTTTTTATCATAGGCGAGATTCAGACTTGCTGAATACAGATTGTTTGGTATCACCTGAGCACTAAAACCAGTTACCTTACAATAAGTAGGCCACCTGCACCCTTGTGGCAGAAGTGTGTAGCCTAGGACCCATCTGAGATGGGGGTTGCTGGATTAAGGCTTAGTCTTTCCCATTGGTTACTTTGTTTTAAAATCGTTTAACTTCACTTGTATTTAAGGCTTGCATTTACATATAGATGCTCATCGTGCAAGGGGTTTAGCACAGCTGTGTATAGAAGCAAACACCTAGAAAGACAATTTTCCCTAGATATCTGCTAGGAATCCTCCTAAGTTACACTGCTTCTCTGTGTGCAACACAGTTGTGCACTGCTGTCCTGCGAACAACTCAGTTGTGCATAGTGAAGCACTGACATAGTTTTCTACCCCTAGCCCTCCATAGAATAACTACTTTTTTTTTTTCTTACAGCAAAACCTGGTCCATCTAGCCTACTCCCCACTAGTTACTATAGTATATACCTGCTATAATGGATGGACAATGTAACAATTGCCTCGTATACTGACAACCAATTAGTCCTAAAACAAACAAATACAACATGTGAGAGATGTATCTATACTACGAATTTGTAATCAATTTTCTCACATAACAACAACCAGATATCAAACAGGTTGTCATCACACACACTTCACCTCTTGCACATAATAAGCTCACAACACATAAACTTATATATGTGGAGGGACACGCTAGAAACCTACTTAAAGATCAAATACCTCCCAAGTGCAAACCTACTCCACACACTGCAGACCCAACAGAATCCACTACACATAATAATACACACAACAGTGTCGCAGCCAATAAGCCCCTAAGGTAAAACACCTCAAAACCAAATGTCTTGGTTACAGGTGACTTCATAGTGAGACACACAGATGTCCCCCTCACCAGGCTGGACAAGGAGAAGGTCATGGTCAGCTGCCTGTCAAGTGCCAGGATCCATCAGATCACACACGCACTCAAGTCTCTCAACAACAAGTACAATTATGACTCTGTCATTGTCCATGTTGGAGTGAATGACTTGAGATGTACTTCACTGGACTATATGAAGAGAGACACGACTGAGGTCTCAGATTATGTATCCCAGGTAGGTATTTCTCTAGCCTAAGCAGCATTCTACCTTCACCCAGGATTATTCCTCAAGATAAGCAAAAATGATTGACTTCAACAATTGACTTAGCTTCTGGTGTCAATACAGGGGGATCAAGTATCTGTCAGCCCGGGAAGATATGGTCGACAGACCATGCTGCTTTGCCAGAGATGGTCTTCACCTGTCACCTCTTGGCTTTCGGTTACTGGCAAAGGTACTTGCTTCCCCCATAGTGCCTTTTTTAGGCAATGTATAATAACAAAATTCCTGACATAAAAAAATCCACTAGAGACAAACTCAAGGTTATGCTGCTTAATGCTAGGAGTCTAAATCAGAAACTGCACTCACTGGAAGCACCTCCTTACCTTGGAAGATGCCAATGTCTGTGCAGTCACACAGACATGGTTCAAGGCCGCAGAGAGAACTCCAGTCATGCAAGGCTACAATGCCTTTCACATATTTAGACCTCAAAAACAGCATGAAAGAACCAAAGGTGGAGGTGTACCAGTCTTCATTAAAGACAAATGCACCTCAAGACTGATCAAACAGTATGACTCCCTAGAGTTATTCCAAGTCCAAATAATTGTAGGTAAAACCCCCCTTCCATATCATTGTTAGCTGTAGGTCCCTCACCATGAGCCACGAGAACCACTCTGTCTACCTGGACCTACTTGAGTCACTCATTATACAGCCAAACACCTTGGTCATGGTTGATTACAACTATCCTTCTATCGAGTGGGGAGTCATATATGAGCACAAACATGCTCGCTCTAAGGTTCCTGGACTTTGTTAATACAAATGCTCTGGAACAGATAGTCTGCACCCCCACAAGGGGCTTGAATGTCCTAGACTTAGTACTCATCAACATAAGGGGTCTCTGCACTACCCCCTATGTGTTGTCCTTCCTGATATGGTCTGATCGTTAAGCAGTCTTGTTCGAAGTAACGATCATACCTGACGCCTCCCTGAAGAGAGAAAAGGATGAAAAATTTCTCCAAAGCAAACTATAGCCTCCTAAACAATGGCATAAATAGTTTCAGAACCCTGCTACCACTGTCAGCAATGACTCCTGTACAAAGGTGTATACAAATGCCCTGTATAAACACCTGTACAAATGTATAGACCCAGCTGTAGCTGAATGGCTCAAAACAAAGTCCACACAAAAAAAAAACAAGCCACCCTGGTGGACATCAAGCATAAAAATGTTATACAACAAGAGGAAGAAACTAATGTCCAAGAACAAGATGGAACTGACTCAGCAGAGGAAGGACACCCTCCACAGCTTGAACAAGTAAATTAGATATCTTGTAAAGTCCTCTAAAGCCAATTATGAAGCTAAACTAGCATCCCTAGCTAAGGATAATCACATGGCATTATTTAGCTATGTCAGAAATCTAAAAGGGAAGGCCCAGCTTTGTGCTGAACTAGTAGTGGATGGTACCACTCATATTGACCCTGAGGACATCACCAACCTGCTAGCAGTGAGATTTGGCGCAAACTTCACCCTCCTTTTCCCACCTGACATACCCCAAAGCATACTTCTCACTTGTCCTCTACATAGTATCTCTAAGAAGCAGGTCATAACCACATTCTTCATGGCCAAAAACATAGCCTCTATGGGACTGGATAACATCCCAGGCTGCCTACTAAATGGTCTAAAACAGGACCTAGTGGACCCACTTGGCACCCTTTTCAACTACAGTCTAAATAGTGGCTTTGTCCCAGCAGAGTGGAAAACAGGAACAGTAATTCTGTTGCACAAAGGGGGTCCATCAACTGACCCTGGGAACTATAGAGCCATAAGCCTAACCAGCCTTATCTGCAAGGCCATGGAAAGAATCATCATGGACCTTATCAACAATTTCTAGATATGGAAAATTTCACAATAAATTGATTAATAGCACAAAGATGTAAAGTAGAAAAGACGATTAGTAAAGCAGAAGTTAAAGAAATAGAAGTTGAAGTTATGGAGTGCCTCTGAAGTGAAGGATTTAATGTAGAAGGTCTAAAACAGACTACATCACAGCATGATGGAGTGAGTCCCCAGAATAAGGAAAAGCAAGAAGATCAGGAGACATGTGAAGAAGAAATATGGACAGAGGAAAGGAAAAGAGATAATATGATGTAATATCTATGCAAAGGAGAAAGCAAAGCTAACCAATACAAAATGAGCATCACCAAAGATATTTGAAGAAAAATATAGAGAAAGGAATATTGGATATGGAAAACTTTACAATACAAAAAATAAGACTATGAGGAAAAGTAGAAAAAGAGATTAGTAATGGAGAAGTCAAAGAAATAGAAATTGAGGTTCTGGAACAGCTGCAAAGAGAAGGATTAAGTGTAGTAAATCGAATACAGAAAGCACCACAACAGGCTAGAGCAATAGATATCCAAATTAAGGGGAAACCAGTGGAACAGGAAGCAATTGGTCAGGTGCCATATCAAGATATTTTGGAGCCTTCCACAGGAAACCAGTATAAACGTTCATTTGAAGCTAGACAGCAAGGAAAGGAAAAGGAAACTGTGGAAACTCTGATGCAGTCAATGTTGAGGAATGATAGGCCAGTGAGTTTCCACATGACAGAACAACAGATGACACAGTATGAAATTGAAGAGAATGTGCCACAGGAAGATGCTATAGAACTTTCTATAGAATTCCCACAGGAATTGGAAAACAAAGGATATGCCCTCAGTATGGAATAAAATGAGTTAAGAGAAGAGTTGCTTGATTTAATAGACAAAGACAGATATATCAAGATCAATGAGATAAATAGACTGCAGAAGGTTAATAAAACCCCAAAAGTCAGAAGCTTGATAAAACAAACGAACACAGTCATTAGGACTGTCCATAGAGATCCATGCGATATAACAGAAATAAACAGAATATATTACTGTGCTGCTAAATTAATAACCGATAAAGTTCTACCACAGGAACACAGGACAGTGAGGGAAAAGAGGGGGTGAAGGTGAATACCATCATGGAAATATTAAACAGAGAAAACTATAAAGCAGCTAAGACAAGAAGTGTCATTGTTAGAAGATTATAGAAGAGGGAATAGATCAAAATACTAAGAAAGATAGATGTGATAAAAGCAATGCGCAGTATTAGAACAGACCAGGATCTATTATGCACTATTGGAGATAAACTAAAAATTTCAAAACAGGCAGAAAGACTTAGAAGATATGAAGATACATATAAGGGAAAAGCACAAAATAAGCAATTTATTGATGACTGAAAAAAGTTTTATAGACAATTGGAAATAAGGTAAAAGGAATTGAAAGACCACCAAAAAAGAGGAAGTAGATACATTTTGGAGAAGTATCCATGAAGATCCTGTGGAACATAACAAAGATGCTAAATGGATAGAAAAAGTAAAAGAAAGAATAAGAAGTTTAAAGGTACAGGATATGAAATGGGAAACAATGGCAGCCAGTGAGATTGAAACAAAGTTGAGAAAAGCCTCTAACTGGAAAACCCCAGGCCCAGATGTAGTACCTAACTTTTGGCTTAAAGTATTAACTTCTTTGCATGAGGATTTAGCCATATGTAAGAACTATTTATATGCACACCCAGAACGCACACTGCACTGGTTAACAACAGGAAAAACAATGCTCTTACTTAAGAGTGAACCTGCAAGGTACCCTAAAAATTATAGACCAATAACTTGCCTTCCAACGACGTATAAACTATACATGGGAATTGATGCTGACAGAGTTTATATTAATTTAGAAGAAAACTCAATTATGGCAGTAGAACAAAAGGGCAATAAAAGAAAGTCATACGGAACAAAGGATCATTTGTTGTTAAACAATGTTATAGTGGAGAACTGTAAGAAGGGGAAGAATCTAAGTATGGCATGGATTGACTACAAAAAAGCATTTGATAGTATCCCACATTCATGAATAAAAGAGTGTTTAAAAATGTATAAGATACACCCTACACTGATTGACTACATTACAGTAACCATGAAACAGTGGCAGACCACTTTGCAATTAAGCCATAATAAAGGACAGATTATTATATTCAAAGGGGGATATTCCAGGGTGACTCTTTGTCACTGTTGCTATTCTGCCTTGCCATTAATCCATTAAGTTGTTTACTTAACAGCTTAGGCCATGGCTACAATTTGGCTCTTAGAAAACAACAAAGTCTAATGACTTCTCATCTTCTCTTTGTCGATGATTTAAAACTGTATAGCTCATGAGATGAGGAACTGAAAGCATAGCTGCAGGTTGTCAAAACTTTTTCAAAATGATATTGGAATGTCATTTGGTCTTGATAAATGTGCAAAAGTAACTGCAAACTATGAGCTATAGTTGAGTCCCCAAATGATGTGGACATCCTACAGAAGGGCCTCACTGAGACAGATGCCTGGTGTCAGAGCCACGGCCTCAAGCTCAATGCCAAAAAGTGCATTGTTATCCCCTTTGGTAAAAACTCTGTACCCATGAGCTACCACATAGGCGGCAGTCTTCTTAACACAGAATGTGCGATGAGACCTTTGGGACCCAGGTGGACAGTAGTCTCTCCTTTGATAATCACATTGCCACAGTAGTCAGGAAATCCTTCTACGTGGCACACCTCATCACAAAAGGGTTCTAATCCAGGAAAAAAGAGGTCATTGCTCCCCTCTACTTGACACTCATTAGACCCATTATAGAGTACAACGCCCCTTTGGACTGTACCTCACAAGACATCTGCAGCAGCTGGAAAGGCCACAGAAGTACCTCACAAAGAGGATTACTGGCCTCAAACATATGCCCTACACTGACCATCTCAAAA
Source organism: Protopterus annectens (assembly GCF_019279795.1). Classification (NCBI taxonomy): domain Eukaryota; kingdom Metazoa; phylum Chordata; order Ceratodontiformes; family Protopteridae; genus Protopterus; species Protopterus annectens. The sequence continues at coordinate 410,594,287 of NC_056747.1, read as the reverse complement.
AACTCCAGCTTTACTCTGTAGCATATCGCCTACACCGAGGTGATCTCTGCCTAACATATAAAGCTATGTCAAACCCAGAGCTGTTGGACATGCTACACGTAAAGAAATCCCAATCCCTCCGAGCAACACACTCTAGGGACCTAAACCTTGTCACCACAATAAACAGGACATGCTGGAGGGATAGATTACTGTCCCAGAGACTTCCCATACTCTGGAACAAGCTACCCATCTATGTCAAGCAAAGGTCCTCATTAACACTCTTCAAGAAAAATCTTGATGAGTGGATGGGAAATAGGAAATACACCCCGGGGATCACTTCTGTGGCTCTGCTCGACAGGGGTTCAGGAAATTAACTTTCTTGGGTTGGCATAAGCCAGGGAACTTTGTTGGCTAGGCTTACTTAGGCCATTGGGCCGATAGCCTAGTACCTACCTATGAACCTATGAACCTTTAAAAAAGGAAAACTGCAGCACAAGGAAAACATCAGTTTGTGACAAGAATGTGATATAAAAGAACTTGAGCAAGACTGAGTGTATAAATACTTGGGAATTAATGAAGGATCAGCAGTTAAACATGAACAAATGCAAATAAAACTAAGTAAGGAGCACTTTAGAAGACTTAAATTAATCCTGAAAACAGCATTGACATCTAAGAATAAGATCCAAGCTATAAATCAATTTGCTTTTCCTGTCCTAAATTATACTTTTGGAGTGATTGACTGGCCCTAAAAAGTGTTGGACAGACTGGATATTAAAACAAGAAGGATGCTTCATGCTTACCAAATGATTTATAAAAATCAATTCATACCAAGATTATATATTCCCCGTTCCGAAGGAGGGATGGGCCTACTTGAAATTGATTACTTGTATAGATCTGCAATCGTGGATTCCACACATATTTACTGACCTCACAAGATCCAAATGTAGTGAAAGTTTTGAAACATGAGGAGATTAAATCTAAGATGATGTCTGCTTAATTCAGCAGAAGCATATCGACGTCAAGCAGGAATGGAAATCAAACCAGAAGTGGATAAAAACCAGGCAGCAACTGAATGTGCCAAAAAAACAAAAGAAAGAATATAAGGTGAAGAAGCAGATGAGAAGGCAAGAAATGTGGCAAAAACATAAATATAGTTGCAAGTATAGAAAACTTCTGGAAGAGCCTCATGTTGATAAAGAACGAACGCAGGAATGGTCAAGGAGAGGCAAATTCAAACCAAGAAATGAAAGGTTAATATTGGCAGCCCAAGATAGTGGGCTATGTACATGCTGGTTTACAAAGTCCATTGAACATGCGGGAGAAACAGACATGTGTAGGTTTTGTAAAACTGAATTGGAAACAGTCACACACCTTGTTGCGGGTTGCGCTGCACTAATGGCAGAGGGACTGTATACTGAAAGGCATAATAATGTGGCGAGACTGTTACACTGGAGATTGTGCAAACATTATGGTATCAAAGTGGCTGTAAAACACTGGAAACATGAGCCACAAAGAATCATAGAAAAATGATGAAGTTTATATCACATGGGATCACCGAATACCAACAGTTCAAAAGACAGATGCTAGAAAACCGGATATAGCGGTCCAAGAAAAGAAGACAAAAGTAGCATTGATCATTGAAATCACCACACCCACTGACTACAGTGTTTTGCATACAGAGAGAGACACAAAGTCATAAAATACTTGGATCTGCAGGCAGAAATGAGATCCACGTGGAAGAAAGATACCCAGACAGTTCCAATAGTAGTAGGAGCAACGGGTCTTATAAAAAAGAATTTACAATCGTATTTAGATATGTTACCAGTTCATGTAACACCATATGAATTGCAGGAGGAGTCATTACTAGACACATCGCGGGTGCTGCAAAAAGCACTTTTGGCTGACATCAAAGAGTGACACAATACTAATTTCATGAACTTTAATCGTACTTTGACTTAGGAATGGGGTCCATTTCCGTCATGGTATTAGAAACCCAAAAGACTTGGAGAAATTAAAAATGTCAGAGACCTTATCAACAGAGACATAGGTGACCTTCAAACTCTTGACCTGACCTAATTTGGCTTCATTAAGTGTCGATAATGCTTATTAAACCTGGTGGACTTCTTTGAGAATGTCACCAAAGCCCTGGATGAAGGCAAAACAGTGCATACAGCCTGTCTTGAATTAGCCAAGGATTTTGACACAATTCCCCACTCAGGCATCACTGAGAAACTCACCCAGCTGGGAATTAACCCATAAGTCACTAGATGAGTAGCCAACTGGCTCATTGACAGAATGCATACAGTCAAAGTTGGGGATTCCACCTCTACGAGCAGAATAGTTACCAGTGGTGTACCACAAGGATATGTGCTGGGCTCCCCACTATTTGGAATCTATTTCTCAGAAGTCTGGGCAAAAACAGATGCTGTGGCTTACCAAGTTCACTTTTGACTGCAAACTGCATGCAATCATTGAGTCCCCCAACAATGTTGACATACTACAAAAAGGGCTTACACAGTCAAATGACTGGTGCTAAAGCCATGGACTTAAAATAATCAAAAAATGTATTATCATCCATTTCAGCAAAGGAGAAGTCACTGCAAATTACAATATTAACAGTACCCCCTTAGCTCAAACCATGTAGTAAGAGTCTGGGAGCACAGGTTGATAGCAACTTTAACTTCAACCACCATATGTCCACAGTGGTAAGAAAGACCTTCTATGTTGCACATCTTATAAGTAAGGGCATTGCATCCAGAACTAAGGATGTTATAATTTCCTTGTACTCACCCCTCATCAGACCATTAAGAGTACAATGCTCTCTTCCTTATGCACCTCAGCAGACACTTGCAGCAACTGGAGAGACCTCAGAGGTTTCTCACCAAGAAAATTCAGGGCCTTTAACACATGACCTACATGGACAGATTGAAGGTCCTGTCAGTGTACTCTGTATCTTATAGGCTGCTAAGAGGTGACTTGTGCCTGGGCTACAGAGCAGTCTCAGACCCTGCCCTAATGGAAATGCTGCACATCCACAAGTCAGATGGGACAAGATTCACTCGCACTAGGGATTTTAACCTAGTCTGCGACATTAACAGGACATGCTGGAGAGCTAGATATGTCTTCCAGAGATTGCCACTCCTCTGGAACAAACTCCCAATTCACATAAAACAGAGCTCCTCAATGACCCTATTTAAACATAACTTAGACAACTGGATGAGAGAGAGTAAATTTAACCCAGGGGTGTCACCCATGTCCCTCTTGTATAAGGGCTGTCAGGGATGATCATAGACTTGTGCTGCAAATATAGACCATACAATTTGATCAATAAGGAAACAGGGGTATAACATGGCTAGGCTTATAAAGGCCCTAGGGTCAATAGCCTAGTAATCTCCTATGAACCTATGAAGAGAAAACACTGACTGGGAAGAATCCTACAGCTGTTCAGCAAAAAACAGTTCAAGCTCCAGCTTTGGTGCAAGACATGGCTTTCAGTAATATAGAGGAAAAAATAAATCAAATGTGCTCAGAGCTGATTAAAATAAATGAAACACTGAAGGAGCATATGAGCTCAAATAACAAAAGGCTGGGAAAAAATGGAAGAAGCTATGAACAGGTGTTCAGATGAGCTGATAAAACTGCAAAAATCATTGGTTGAAATGAAGAAAAGGCTGGCTGAGTATGAAACTGCTCAAGAAGAGATGTTTAAGAAAATGGTAGAATTGGTGCATGCAATAAATACGTAGCAGTATAGTCCAAATAACCAGATAGGTAGGGGTTCTATTCTCAGGTCTGGCAAATCTGTGTATGTGTGTGTGTGTGTGTGTGTGTGTGTGTGTGTGTGTGTGTGTATTTGTATAAGTATATGTGCAAGAGTTTGTAAAAACTCTCCTCCAAAAAAGGAAGCCAATCTGGTGGTCCCCTCCCATAAACAAACTCTACAACAGAAGGAAGAAACTGATGCAGAATAAGGTGAAGTCTCAAGACTGGAAAAACTCCCTTATCAGCCTCAACAAAAAGTTGAGATCCCTCATCAAATCTTGTAAAGCTAGCTATGAAAACAGAATTGCAGCAGATAGTAAAGACAACCACAATGCCTTCTACAGTTATGCAAAGAAACTCGACGGCAATACCCAGATTAGCTCTGAGTTACTGCACAATGATACCTCTTATATTGAGCCAACAGATATTGCCAATATACTGGCTGACAGATTCAGTGCCAATGTTACCCCTCTCTCCCCTCCCAAAGGACCAATCCGAATACCAGTAGATTGCCAGGCACCCAGTATTACTGCTGTACAGGTTAAAACAGCACTGTTCAAGGCCAAGAATGCAGCTTCTATGGGAACTGACAATATCCCTGGCTGTGTTCTACATGAACTGCAGAGTGAACTGGCATCACACCTGTGTGCCCTGTTCAATCACAGCCTCATCACAGGCTTTTTCTCTACCGAATGGCGCACTGCTACAGTCATCCCTCTCCACAAAGGAGGAGCGACTACAGACCATGGGAACTATCGCCCCATTAGCCTGATGAGTCTGATATGCAAACCTATGGAACGCATCATCATGGACCTAATAAACAAGGATATAGGGAATCTCCAAACTCTGGATCCCGCACAGTTTGGTTTTGTGAAGGGTAGATCATCCTGCTCAACCTGGTTGACTTCTTTGAGTCAGTCACCAGAGCTGTGGATGAAGGCAAGGTGATTCATACAGCCTACTTTGATCTGGCCAAGGCTTTTGATACCATTCCCCACTCATGAATCATAGAAAAACTCACTAAGGTAGGCATCAACCCCTATATCACTAGGTAGGTTGCAAACTGACTCACAGATAGATCCCACAGTGTAAAAGTAGCTGACTCCAGGTCAGACTGCTGACCAGTCATGAGTGGAGTCCCACATAGTTCGTTCCTGGGTCCTCTCCTCTTTGGTATCTACGTCTCTGAAGTCCAGGCCAACACGAAGAGACTTTGGCTGACAAAGTTCGCAGACGATTGCAAGTTTGGAGCTATTATTAACTCCCCAAGTGATGATGACATCCTGCAGAAAGGCCTCACTGATACAATGGACTGGTGTCAGAACCATGGCCTTAAGCTCAATGCCAAAAAAGGTGTCATCATACCCTTTGGGAAAAACTCAGTTTCCATGAATTACCACATTGATGGTAGTCCATTGAATACAGGAGGATTTTATAAGAGATCTGGGAACACAGGTTGACAGCAATCTCTCTTTTGACCACCGCATTGCCACTGTGGTCAGAAAGTCCTTCTATTTGGCACATCTCATTACGAAGGGTTTTGTATCCAGAAAGAAAGAGGCCATTGTCTCCCTCTACTCTTCCCTGATTAGGCCAATCATCTAGTACAATGCCCCATTTGGCATGTACCTCAGTAGACACCTGCAACAACTGGAGAGGCTAAAAAAGTACCTCACAAAGATGATCCTAGGCCTTAAACAGTTGTCCTATAGGGACAGACTCAAAAAACTCCAACTATTCTCTGTCTCATATCGCCTACTTAGAGGCGATCTCTGCTTGACTTACAAAGCTATGTCTGACCCAACTCTGTTAGAAATTCTACATCTAAAGAAATCCCAATCTCTCCACACCACATGCTCCAGAGACCTCAACCTCATTACCATAATTAACAGAACATGCTGGAGGGACAGATTCATAACCCAGAGACTGCCCATGCTAAGGAACAGACTTCCCATGCATGTCAAACAGAGCACTTCACTGGCCCACTTCAAGAGAACTCTTGATGAGTGCATCGGAAATAGAAAATTCACTGCGGGGATCACTCCAGTGGCTCTACTTGACAGAGGCACAGGGAACTAATGTCTGGTGGCACAATGCCAGGGTAATCATATGGGCTAGGCTTGCAATAGCTCCAGGGCCATTAGCCTAGTACACACCTATGATCCTATTAGATAAGAGAGCACATAGGGAGAATCTGAGATTTTTTGCTGTACCAGAGAAACTAGAAGGAACAGACTGTGTTAATTTTATGAAGACACAATTAAGGAACTAGACTGGTATTCCACAGCAGGAACTGTTAATTGAAAGGGCACACACTGTGTATGCTCCTAAACAGGCCATGAGAAAGAAGCTGAGACCTTTATTAACAAAGATACAAACATACCAGCAGAAAAAATTGATCCTGAAAAAATGTGGCAGATGGGTAAGGTATTAAAATTTGGAGACAGTAGAGTGTTTGTGGAAAATGATTATTCACTGTACACCATGCAGAAGGGAAACAAATTTATTCTAGTGATCACAGAATGATGAGAAGCAGGTGTGAAATTTAAGCTGCTGTATCCAGCTGTCTCCAGAATAGTTTCTCCTGGAGGATCAAAGTAATTTTTGATGCAGAACAGGCTAAGGAAGAAATGCAAAAGTTTGTCCAACAAAAAAATGAGCTATCAAGCAGAAAGGAACTCTGCTTCTAATCCTTCTGATAATAAAACACATGGAGAAACTTTGCCAGTGAAACCTTTTCTACTGTTCTAAAGGAAATGCTTGAGTGACAGAAAATAGCACAAGAGTTGACCAGAAGAATTGGGAATACTGTGAAACTGAACCAGAATCTAGAGTTGGGAGATGGAGATGAGCAGGAAGAAAAATCAGGAACATAGAAATTAGTGAATAAATGTGAGACTGGAAAGCATCAATCACCTTTGTGAAATATGGCTGTATAAGAATAAGTGGAAAGAGTGGACGTTTGTTGACATTGTTAACCTTGTGGGGAAATGAAAAGCATTTGCCTGCCTTCATGCCATTAATGTTTGAAAGGACTCAGATGGGAGGGGAAGAGGGAGGAAAAAGGTCACTGTAAGTAAAACAATTTCTGCTCTTAACAATATTTCTATGAAACTTATCACAACATAAATTTTATATTTTATAGTAAAGTATTTTTAGTTGTTCTTGTATGTGACAAAGTTATTCAAGTAAACAAATGCAGTTTTTTCTTTCCTCTTTTTTGGTATTAAGAAATGTAGGTATTACAGTAAAAAAGAGAAGAGAAACTGGACAAAAGTATGTTTAAGTTAATATGCTCTAATATTGGATTGTTAAGGTGGGGGGTTGGGTATAAATGTACACATAATAATATATGTAGAGTTGATGTATTTTTCTCTTACTTATACAAAAGTAAAGGGAAAACATATCAGCTATACATATATTACGTATATAATAAATGCATGAATTAAGACTCTTGGCTTAATCTAATATCAAATTTTAAGTGAAAACAAGTAAATATGAGAACACCAAATATAATGAAAAGTTTTTCTTGAGCAATAAATGTTTCAGCTTGTCTTTCAAACTGTAGCAGAGGACTACATTTTTTTCTTCTCTTATGCTTTCATGGACACAAACTGATAATAAGACAAAAAAAAAGCTATAACATTTGTTCCTTCAAGGCTACAAGTTAAGGATTTCTGAATGCATGCTAGTTGTTTTTAAATATGGGGGGAAGTAAAGATAAAACAAAGAGCAGACACCGATTAGTGTCAGTAGAAGCACAGACAATAACATGCCTCTTAGCATTGATAACTTCAGTTTCAGGTTAATTAGGGCCTGTGTTAGCAGCTGTCTATTTGGCAGAAATGTTCCAATTAGGAAGGTTAAACTTCACTATTTGAAGATGTAGATAGTTATATGTGTTTATATTAAGCTAACAGGATATGGGAGGGTGTTCTGAGGGTGTTTTTTTTTTTTTTTGAGGATTTTTATTAAAACAAAAAGCCTTGTAAGATGTGACATAGATTCCACTGTTGATTATAAGAAAAAAAGGTTGAACATGACAAACACTAATGGGTGCATTTATTTATTTATTTATTTATTTATTGCCTTTTGTTTACCAGGATGGTCTGCGCGGGCACTCAGACCCATTTTCAGCAGAGGCCTGGGAAGAAAAGCGTTAGTAAAGTTATAAAAATTACAATAATTTCACAGAGAAAAAATAATTTCAGTTTTTCAACAGCAGAAATGGGGGGTTAGAATCATGCAATAAGCCAAGGCTAATGCAGATTGATTTCTGAAGGAGTGTTATACAATTATAAGCAGGTTGTATTTACATACACAACAGTATACAAATTTCATTTACACAGGAGTGGTAAAAAGCAGGGTATATTTATAAATGTAGGTGGGATTTATTTACATTACTTACAGGATAAGGTAGGAGAATTAGAGAGTTAGAGGTTGGCAATAGTCTAGAGAGCTGAGAGCGAGAAGAAAGTTAGGGTGTGAACAAGAACAGAACTAGTTAGGGTTTAGGTGCTGTTTTAGATTGTGCTTAAAGCTAGATGCACAGCTGTCCTGTTTTAGTTGAATAAGTAGGAAGTTCCACTTTCTGGTGACTTAGGATGAGAATAGGGATTAGGGAGTTTCCAGCTCTATTCTGGGATTTGGACGTTGTTAGGAGGCTCTGATTACCTGAGCAAAGGCAACATGGTGGGGAGTAGTGCTTGAGAATGTCTTATCGAAAAAGGGCATATGTTTGTTTTTTGTATTATTTTGTGGGTAATTTGAGGCCGACTGAATGTAAGGTGATTTGGTAATTCTAGCCAGTTGAGCTTCTTTAGTGTTAAGCAGTGGTATGTATGGTAGAATGCATTAGCTGCCTCTAATTTATTTTGTAGGGTGGATTGAATGTCGGTTAATATGGGTGATGCATAGAGAAAGGAGGGGAGACGGTAGGATAATGCTAAGGATTTTATTGAGGAGTCTCAAGAGGGTTTGTTTCAGCAGAGGAAGCCCAGTTTTTGGTGAGTTTTCCTGATGGCCTGGGTGATATGCTGGTCAAATTTTAGGTTATTGTCTATTATGACTTCTAGTAATTGGGTATTTATTACAGTTTCTGTGGTAGTGTTGTTTGTTGAGGTAATATTAAAGGGTGTACTGCTTGTTCAAAGAGATCTGGGAATGAAAAGCATTAATTTTGTTTTTTTTTTTTGGTATTTAAGATTAGCTGATGAGCCTTTAGCCATGATTCTATGGAAGCAATTGAGTCTTGAGTCATTTGCTGAAGTAGTGAAAGGGTTGAAGCTGAGCAGATGATGGTGATATTGTCGGCACATTGTACTAAGGTGGCAGGTTTGCTAATTTTGTACAGGTTGTTTGTGAAAATATTGAAAAGTACTAGGCCTAGAGTTTACCCTTGTGATCCACCAATAGAAACAGGGAGGAAGGGGGATAGGTCCTGATTCCATTTCAGGGCCTGTTATCCATTGGAGAAATAGTTACACAATTAAGTAAGAGCTGAATAAGACTTAGGAACTACCACTCCCAATACAACTGGAGTAATCTAAAAAAACTACCACTAGAAGATGCTATTAGCCATTTCAATAAAACATTCCTTAACATACTAAATGAGTTAGCTCCCATAAAAACAAAAAGAAAAAAAACAACCCTGCTCCATTGCTTAACAAAAAAACTAAACAGCTCATGCTAAATAGAGACAAAGCCTGAAAGGCATGGAATAAAGACAGAACATCACAAAAGTGGCAGTTTTTTGACAACTTACAAATCGTTGTAAACAGCAGGTCAGTCTAGACAAAACTGCATTATTTCACTCATTGCAAGGCAAAAATCACCACAATTCCAAGCACTTCTGGACAGCCATAAAAACCCTACTATTCCCCAGTCAAATCACCACCCCATCTCCTACCACAAACAATGACACAAACTCCATAGCCACCCACTTCAACACACACTTCATTCAATCTGTCCCCTATGTACTAGAATCTAATCCACCCTCACATCTCTGTATCCCTAACAACAATGCTCACAATATCCCTCTCTTTTCTTTCCATCAAATGTCCACCTCAGCTATCCAAAATTACCTTCACAAACTGAAAATCACTGCACCACCTGCTGACAAACTCCCACCTGAATAAATTACTTTAGCTGTCGACACCCTGGCAAACCCCATTTCAATACTCACAAATAGATCCAAAAGGGAAAATATAACAAAGGAGGGTAGATTTTTGAAGAAATTTATGAAAATATTTGGCATGGAAGATATGACTTCAGTAGTAGGAGTTTGGATAGAATTTATATATTATTCCCCAAGATACAAAAGCTGGAACATATGCATTTAATTGAAAGTTTTGATATGCATAAAATAACTATTTCAGATCTTAGAGCAATAACTAAAATAAAAATGCAGGATAAAGAAATAAAAATGAGACACTGGCGCTTTCCAACCTAACTGTTGAAAAGAGAGGAATTTAAGGAATGGGTAGTGGAAATTATTCAGACGTTATTAGAGAAGATAGAAAATTGCTTCTGAAAATATAGCTAGGGTGTTGGATAAAATTAAAGTGTAATTTAAAAATAAGATGAAAATGAAAGAAACAGAGACATGGTTAAAAAGTAACAAGAACTATTTAGAGGGACTGACAAAGGTTAAAGTATTGCAAAATAGGGAGAATCTCACAGAACAAAAAGAGAAGCAATTGCAGAGTGCTGAAAAGAAACTAAGGGATTACTTGATAATATGTATGAGTTTAGAAAGATTGCTGTTAAGAAACTGTTTTTGATGATAACTCCAGAACACAAAAACTTTTAACATGACTCAGGCAACAGAAAGTAAAAAAGGTTGTTACCAAGCATAGGTAGCCTATAATAAGGAAGATAACAAGAGATCCTGTAGAGGTACTAGAAATATTTCAAACATTTTATGAAAGTCTATATAAAGCAGAGAAATATGGAAATCAAGAAAAGATACAAATGGGAATGTTTATGGAAGAATCAAATATGCCAAGATTAGAGGTAGCTGAGGCTGAATTACTAACAGTAAGGATCGTAAGAGATGAGATAATGGTGATGTATAACCAATCTACAGGAAAGTCCCCAGAAATAAATGGTATTCTTGTGGAAGTTTGAAGCTAGGAGGGAAAGAACTGATATGGATCTGGAAAGTTTTGTTTGACAGTATTTTAAGAGAAGCACCAACATCCTGGAAGAAAGTGGTGGTGGCTGTAATACCTAAATATTGTAAAGAAACATCCAGTCCAGCTTCATACAGGCCCATTTCAATCCTAAACTATGATTATAAAGTGTTTATGTCTATAATGGCTAAAAGATTAGCAAAGGTGATGCCAAAATTGATAGCTATGGATCAGTGTGGTTTTGTGGAGGGAAGGCAAACATTTGACAACATTATCAGAGCACTGATGATTCAGAGGGAAGCAGAATGTATGAAAATACCACTGCGTTTGTTCGGTCTTGATGCAGAGAAAGCAATGACAGAGTAAGCTGGGAGTTTATGAGCAGGGCAATGGAAGCATTTGCATTTCCTGATAAAATTATAAGGTTGATTAGGAGGTTATATGCGGAATCAGTTGTGAAAATTAAAGTGGGTGGGTTCCTCTCTGATAATTTCTGTTTGAGCAGCGGAACCTGGCAGGGGTGTCCTTTTTCCCCCCTGTTATTTGCAATACATTTTGAACCACTGAAAAATAAAATAAGGGACCAGAAATACAAGACTATAATCAGTATGGTAATCAAAAAAGTTGACTCTATTTGCAGGTATTATTTTATACCTGATAAAACCAGAAAATGACATTTCAGTGTTGTGGAGCATTTTAAGACAATTTCAGATCTTTTTGGGATACAAAATTGATAAAGTTAAAACAAAGGCAATAGCTGTATACTATGTACCCACACAGGAATTGGTTCAGCAATATTCATATTTATGGGGACATGATAAAATTAGCTACTTAGGAGTACGGGTTAAAAATGATTTTGTTATGGCAGTTAAGGATATGTGTGAAGAGACTAGACAAAAGATATTACAAAAACTGAGAAATTGGAAGCTCTGTTTAACAGATATTGATAGCAAGATACATGCATTGAAAATTTTTTAGTTTCTTTAGTTTTGCACACAGGTCAGACATATTTTTATCAACCAGAAGAGAAGTTGTAGATAGCAACTAATAAAGAGTTCAGTGATATTATCTGGGAGAAAAAGAGGGCAAGAATGAAGTGGGATAAGTCAATCCTTCCAGTAGAATAAGGTAGACTGTCATTACCTGATTTGAAGGGGTATATCAGAGCTATACAGTTAAGGTGTCTATACAAAGCACAAGCAGAAACCTGTAATTAGAAGTAGAAACAGATGATGATGAAATGGGGTAAGCTCAAGAAATAAGGAGAGACTGGGATATTGGATGCAGATCCTTAAGGAGAATGACAATAATCACACAGAATATTATAAGAATTAAGCCAACACATGAATGGAGAAAGGAGATTCTGCCAATAGGGATGACTGCAATTAGGGGTACAGAGAATAGGCAAGAGTGGGTTGTTGGAAACTGGCAAAGGAACCAATGTACTGGGAGCAAATTTTTAGAGAGGGAAACATAGTAGAATAAGACAAGTCTAAAAATGCATTTGGACTGCAGACTAGAGATTGCCTTCCCTATTAAGAACTGATATCAGAGCATAGACAAAGAGAAAGGAATAGGGGGATAGTAAGTGAAAGACCAGCAATAGTAAAGTTTTTAGTAAAATCTATAACAGAAGCTGCTGTTAAAAGGGATAATTAGTAGGGCATAGTGTGTTCTATCTCTAACATGCTAGGATTCAGAATAAGTTCTATAAACTTCCAGAGAGAAAATAAATGCTTGCAAGGAACACAACTTTTCAGCTTCTGGCAGAGGTCTACTGGTGTTGGCACTGGCCAGATTCAGAAATAGTTTCCCTGTTCCTATAAATTGTCTAGAATGTTTCCCAGACAGGTGAATCAGTGTTGGCAATGTAAATAAAATGCATCAGGTAGCTTCCCACGTATAGTTGCTGTTTGTGTCCATGTTTGTTGCCTCTGTGTAAAAGGCTAGCTTATATGGGATCCTGAATTTGATTTTTTAACTATATTTGTTAAACCATTTGGAAAACCACTGTCTAACATGATCCACTGTAGTTATGTAGTCAGGCTTATCTTTTATGGGGAAATCCAGTCAGTGACTAGGAAACATATAACAAGAAAATGAAAAAACGTTGAGCTGTATTTATTATCTGTTCACCAGGTAAGTAGACTGATTGATTGACCCTTTTCAACCATGATCCAAGCTTAAAGACCAGAAAATACTTTACTGTCTTTCAATTGGCAATATTATACACAAAATGAGTACTTTGCAAAATTTTGCTGAAACAAACTAAACTTTTGTTTATCTCTAATGTTGTTGTTGTCTTTCAGATTTTCCCAGTTAGGGGTTGCAACAGCAGAACTCCGGTCCACTAATGATTGGCAGTAGATTTTCATGAACGCCGAGGTGCCAGCTCAACATTCAACCTTCAATGAAGGCACGCCCATTTACGCATGTCTTTCGAACGCCCACCCAACCACGGGGAGGACATGCAGACTCCACACAGAAGGCACTCCCCGCACTCCAGCCGAGAATCGAACGGGAGAACCTCTTGCTGTGAGACAACAATGCTACCGCTGCACCACCGTGGATTACTTTTGTTTATCTCTAATAACTTATTCAAATTGTTACCAATTTGTTAACAAAGTAAGGATAATCTCCTACTTCCTTGCAAACTTCATCATTTCATTTAAAAATATTCCAATTATTCTTAACAATTTGTTTAATAATCTGTGTGTTGGAATTATATTCCAACACCAATGCACTTTCAAATAAGTTGGTGTCGTCACTTGTTTCAGCATTAGCAAACCTATGTAGAGTGGGACCAGTACACATATTTTCACTCATACCAAAACCTACTCCTAGCAGGGGAACATAATATATACCCTATTTTTGTAAGATGTTGTTGCTAATGGAGTAAATCATAATGGATGGGTACCCTCTTTCTAAAACATCTCATCCAATTTTCTTTATCATTAACCAAGATCTCGTGATTTGAGATAATTTTCTAGATGAATAAATTGCTCCCTTAAATTGTTCTCTTATTACACTTTTCTTACAAATGTAGGGGTAGGAGCTTTTAAAATATACATGTGTTACTAAATATTGATTTTTCTGTAAATGTTAAAGATGAAGCCACCTTCTTCCCAGGAAACAGTTGTGTCTAAATAATGAACTTCTTTAGAATTCAAACTGTAAGTAAATTTCAGAAATTCTGGGGTATTTTAAACCCCTACATTATTCATTGGTTTGCAAAATGATGATCCAACAGTTCCCTAGTTGTGAAAGTTGCTAGTACCATCTCCAAATACAATACTATAACTATTTGGTTACCACAGGAATCAGTACTGGGTCCTTTCCTTTTTGCTTTTTATTTTGCAAACATCCAAGCCAATACCTCAGAGGTGTGATTGATCAACTTTGCTGATGTCATTAATCTGGATTCTATTATCTGATCATCCATTGCTCATTGACAAGTACTGAAATGTACTCATATCTGATGTACTTAAAACAGACTGAAGCTAAATGTCAAACAGGGCAGTGTAATAGTGTTCAACAAAAAACTGCTCCTATCTCATACATTATAAGTGGTACTCCTATTCTGAGAGATAAGGTAATAAGAGACTAGGTACTTATGTGGACAACTATGTCTCATTTTATCATCATATTTTCATTATAGTCAGAAAAGCCTTCTATCTGGCCCAGTTAATTTCCATTGGAATATACTCATGTCATCCTACTGCTGTACTCTTCCCTTATCAGACCCATCATCTGTGCAATGCCCCCTTTGGTATATACCAATCCAAATATCTTGCTCAACTGGAAAGACTCCAAAGATTTTTAACCAAGAAAATGAAAGGCCTTAAACCCTTCAACTATCCTAATAGATTAACATGACTTTTTAATACTCAGTAGCCTACTGGCTACTCTGAGGTGACCTATGTTTTACTTTTCAAACTACCCTATTTGATCTATTTCTTTGCAAAACCAGAGACAATACAAACATTTATATTAGGGACCTAAATCTACACCAAAAGATAAACAAGACTCTCTGGAGAATAGGTTTCTAACTCAATGTATTCCCATCCCATGGAATAAGTTGCCATTACAAGTCAAGCAAAGTATTAATCTAGTTGCCTTTAAGGCTAATATTGATAGTTGGATGGGAGATACAAATTTACATCAGGGTTAACATATATGGCCCTGCTTGATTTAGAATGTAAGCACTTTTAGGACCTCAAAAAGTGTGGCAATAAACTTTTAAGTATACCATCTTAAAGGTATATATGGCTTGGCATTTTATAGTCCCTTTGATCACTTGCTTAGTATAGCTCCTATGTTCCTATGTGAGTACAGTAGTGGGATCTGGACAACAGAAAAGGGTTAGAAATATAGTCAGAAGCATTGTCATACCAATCAACATGAGAATGTTATTGTTGAATACATTAATGGAAGGCAATAAACCTGCCATGCTAATTGCAGTAACACTGTCAAAGTGACATTTCTACTTGATATGGATCTGTTCTGCAGTACAATTCAAGATTTTTGCTGATACCCTTATTCATGCCAGCAAGTTATTTAGATTATTTTTATTTATAGTTCATTTGCAGTGTCAGTGGTGCAACGGGTAAGACACTTTTGGTGCAGAATGCTGTGGGTTCTATTCCTACACCAGTTAGACTGATTGATGACACTGCAGTGTAGCACAAGGTGGGAGGGGGTGCTACACTCCTGAATGTGTCTTTCAGATGAGATGTTAAACAAAGGTTTCATCTACTTTTGTTGGTGGTAGCTCAGGTGGATGTAAAAGATCCCAAGGTACCCATCAAAAAGATTAGGGGTCATTTATTAAAAACAATCTTAATTTTTACAACAATCATAATCATTTACATTCCAATGTATTTACATATTTTCTATTATTTTCATTATATACAATATTTCTGAAACCTAATTCACATATTTCTACTCCAGTTCCTTCATCTTATACATACAAAAATTATTACAGTTTTGACCCCTGTCCATCTCCCACAGGTAAAACCTTATATTTTTAAATATCAATGCCAAATCCCATTTTTTTCATTAAACATGATTTCTTTTACTCTCTGCTTCCAAATTAATCATAATACATATTTTTTGTCATTCCTCAACCTCTTTTTTAACTTTTATTTTTATAAAACCCAAACTCAATCATATCCATTTTAAAGTACTCACATCTTTAAACCCTTCCACATACTTCATATCTAGAATCTGTTTCCATAACATTTTGACTCTTTTACATTCTAAAAAAAAAAAACATGTTCACAAGTTTCAAGATCACCACAATGCAAACAAACCCTATCTTTTCAGCTTTTATAAGGCATGTTCGTCTTTACTGGCAATTTTTGTATTCTCTTCCTCCATAAAAATCTTGACACTCAATAATTCCCTTACACCTTGCCCTTCTTGCAATGATAGCCTTCTTTTTTTATATATTTAAATCCTTCCATGTATATATCCTATAATATTTTCCATAATTTTATTAAACCATTCTTTTGTTTCATTTTCAATTTTTTTCATGTTTATTTTTCACAAGATAATCTTATGTTGATAATTTTCTATTTCCTGATTCTAACACCTTCTTCTTTTTTGAACTGAAAAATAATAACCACCCTGTTTTATACTTCAAGCTTAACATTTCTGTTAATAAAGATACCTTATTGTCTCTTAAACATTTGATTATTCTATATAAGTTCAAAGCAGTCATATATACTATGAGGTTAATTAACCAGACACCTCTTTTATCTTTATTTACATATAATACCCCTCTCTTAACCAGGTTTAATCTCAATCCCCAACAAAAAGGAGAATATTGTATTACATAACTGTTGTTCTAATTTCTAAGAAACACTGAAAACACCAGCTAAATAAGTAATTCTCGATAACAAGATAGAATTAAGTAAATGTTTTTTATAAAATGAGAGCCTAAAAGACTTCCAAACACACACATATGTTTCATTCCCTCTATTTTTCTTTCCATTTTGCTACTTTAATTTCTTGTTTTCTAAATTTGATTTCAATCTTAAATTCTGTCATATTAAATTTAATTCCACAAATCTTCCACTCATAACCTAAACCGTGACTTTTATTTTTATTTGACACAAAACCTATTACATGAATAATCTCTTGCATTTGTTTTATTACTATGTTCATACTTGCTATATTTTTGTTATAATAATGATAATAATATCATTGGCATAATTTAACAAAATAGTTATTTTTATCCCTTCCTTAGATGTATAACTCATAACATCCATCTCCTTATTTATATATGTATTACATTCATTATCAATACAATTTTTATTTTACATTTGTTTACCGGGAAAATCCGAATGGGCCATTGGCCCATTTTCAGTAGAGGCCTTGGGAGAAAAGCTCCATTTCAAAACATTATTACAAAGATAAAAAGTACATTATTTTCACATGAGCATCGTTAAGATAATTTAACAGTACATTATGTAAACATAAAAGGTCCATATATAAAAAATAATAGGTTGTAACAGAATATTATTTCAGAAAGCAGTTAACATGAAGAATACATAACAGGGGAAAAGATATATGATTGATCGGCAAATGAGTAACATGATTTCAGAGTAGTCAAACATACAGCTGAGTATTACTGCAGTACAGTATGAATCAGAAATTACATAAGCTATTAAACAACTCTTGTTATATAATTAGTTAAGAACTCTTGTAGTTAACTACCAGAAGGAGATAATAAGTAGAAGGGAAGGAAGCTGGGTACAGACTGATGTACTTAGAATATGATAGAGAGGCATAGCATGAAAATATGATAGTTGAACATATATATGTTTAGCCTGGCTTGGTGCAGGAGCAGAGCCAGTTGTTGGTTAATATACCACTCAATGGACAACCTTGTCTAATACCTTTTTTTTACTGTATATCTTCACTTAACCATCCATTTATCATAGTCTTCACTATATTGTACTCATATGTTGAAAAACACAAATGTTTAATCTTTTTACTTATGTTGTTGTTGTTTGTCTTTTGGCTTTTTCCCGGTAAGGGGTCACCACAGCAGAACTCTGGTCGCTAATTATTGGCAGTAGATTTTTACAAAACGCCGAGGTGCCAGCTTGACACCCAACCTTCAACGAAGGCACGCCCATTTACGCATGCATGTTTCTCGAACGCTACCCAACCATGGGGAGGACATGCAGACTCCATACAGAAGGCACTCCCAAGCCACGCCGAGAATGTAACAGGAGAACCTCTTGCTGTGAGGTAACAAAGCTACCGCCGTACCACCGCGGCATAATCTTTTTACTTATAAGTATCAAGTATATCCCATAATATTGAATGATGAATCAAATCAAAAGCTTTACTTAAACCTCCTACCATTATTTTTGCCTGATCATTTTTAACCACAATATCATCTACTAATTCCCTAATTATTAATAATAAATCTTGAACCCTTTTACCTTTTATACCAAACATTTGTTCATTTACAACATTACCTACGTTCCATCCCTTTTTGTAAGATTTTCATAAAAATCTTATAATCCCTGTTATTTAATACAACCAGTCTTCATTTCTGTATTTCTCCCTTCTCTCCTTTTTTCCATATAAACCTGATAACACCTCTAGATAACTCTTTTTACATAAAACTCTATTCAGCCATTCATTTAATACCTTTATAAACCATTTTTTTGCTGGAGGGTCGCAACAACACAGTCTTGTGTAGTGACCTCCAACTAGAACAAATTACGTTGGAACAAATCTTTTGTATCCATATTTGCTGCTTCTGACACCTTCACCTGCATTTGAAAAGTCTTGCCTGCCTTTTCTGCCATCTCAGATACACCATACTCTCCTCTCAACACCTCTTTAGCCTCTGA
This sequence comes from Protopterus annectens, assembly GCF_019279795.1. Lineage (NCBI taxonomy): Eukaryota > Metazoa > Chordata > Ceratodontiformes > Protopteridae > Protopterus > Protopterus annectens. The sequence continues at coordinate 410,575,539 of NC_056747.1, read as the reverse complement.
TTCCTTTTCTGATACATTTGACACATCTGCTGTTTGATTAACAGCACCCAAAACACAAAATCCATTTCCACAATCCTATCCAACTTCCATGCTTTCTCAAACTGACTACGCACCCAGACCAGAAGGAATGAAGTACCACAGTGAAGTCAGTTCCCATACAAAAAAGAGTAGGAGAAGTTCCCCAGTGCCCTGGCCAAATTTCCCCTAGTAGTGTAAATTCAACCTTGAATCTCATAGAATCATGGATTCATAGACTTTTACTAGGCTGAGGACCCAGGGGGGATTTGTAAGCATAGTCATGTTTTCCTGAAAGAATAATGATGTCCTGTATCCAAACAGGACATTGAGAGTCAGGCATTTATAAGCTACCTCTGTTCATAAGGGACACGTGCCATGCTCAGTGTGAATTTCCTATTCCCCATCCACTTGTCTAGGTTGTGCTTAAACTGGATAATAGATGAACTCGGCTTCACATGGATGGGAAGCCTTTTCTATAGAAGGGGCAGTCTCTGTGACACATATCTGTCTCGTCAGCATGTTCTGTTTAAGTCACAGACAAAATGCAGGTCCCTAGACCTTGTATTTTTGGTACTGTTTGACTTAAATATGTAGGAAATTCATAAGTATGGGGTTTGTGGATGTCTTGTAAGCCAGACATAGATCATCCCTCAGAAATCTATAGGAGACTGAATAGATGGAAAGGGTTTTAAGGCACTCTGTATAAGGCAGGTTTGTTACGCCTTGTATTCTTTTTGTAAGAAGCCTTTGAGGTCACTCTAGTTGCTGCATATACCTGATCAGGTACATACCAAAGGGAGCATTGTACTCTACAATTGGTCTGATAAGGGTGGAGTGCAGTGGGCTAATGACTTCTTTGGACCTAGTTGCCATCCCCTTATTTATAAGTTGCACAACATAAAAGGATTTCCTCATCACTGTGGTCAAGTAGTAGTTGAAGATAAGGCTACTGTCTATGTGTGTACCCAGATTCCTGACCACTGGGTCAACTCTTCGGGGTGTATTATCCACACGGTAATTAGCTAGGATGGTTGACTTTCCAAAGGGTACAATTATGCATTTTTTAGCATTGAGTGTAAGACCATGGCTTTAGCACCATTTGTTAGTCAGAGATAGACCTTCTTGAAGAATGCTAGTGTCTGCAGGGGAGTTGATGATAACCCCCAACTTGCAATCATCTACAATCTTAGTCAGCCATAAACCTTCAGCATTTGCTTCTATTTCAGAGAAATAGATGCCAAAAAGGAGTGGGCCCAGTACTGAGCCCTGGGGGACTCCTCTAATGACTGGCTTCTTGGTGGAGGTGGCCTCACCTATTTTAACCTCCTGTGTCCTATCAGTGATCTAATTGGCTATGCAGTGGGTGATAAAAGGGTTTATACCTAAATTAGTGGTCTAGTCTATAATGCCTGAGTTGGGTATTGTATCAAAAGCCTTAACCAGGTCAAGGTAAGCTGTGTGCACAGTCTTACCTTTATCCAATGCTTTGGTGACCCTTTCAAAAAAGTCCATTAGACTTAATAGGCACGACCTTCCTGTAATAAAGCCGAACTTTGATGAGTTCAGTGTTTGCAGGTTACCTATGTCCTCATTTATTTTGTCCATGATGATTCTTTTCATGGCCTTACATATCAGGCTGGTAAGATTTATGGGCCTGTAGTTACCTGAATCAGTGGTTGGACCACCTTTGTACAGAGGAATGACTGTAGCCATATTACATTCCATGGCCACAAAACCTGACTGAAAGCTCCAGTTGAAAACTGATTTAAGCAGATCAGAGAGGTCATGTTTCATGCTATTATGATGTTATCAGGGCCCATCGATGCATATTTTGGCCTTGGAAAGTGATTGATGACTTATTCCCTAGTAATGGTTGGGGGATTGTGTTATGTGGCATATCCTTTGGACTATCAGGGGGAGTAGGGTGAGAAATTTGAGCTGAACCTGTCAGACAAAATGCTGGTAATCTAAACAAGTGGGACTAACCTGGTCAGCAAAAGATAAACAAATAAATAATTAAATAAACTTCCCTCCTAAACCAATTAGTTATACACAGACATGCACACAAGCAAACACAGCATGTGATGTGTCAGTTTCAGAGTTGGATACTCTGTACAGTGACATGCCATCCACTGGATTTGTCACTTATCATCCTTTTTATCACATAGACACAGAAGATAAGAATGAAGAGGTTCAGATTCCAACATCAGGTTTGAACCTTGCAGTAATTTTATAAAAAATTAGTATTGTTTCTATGATGTTGAATACAGCATTCATAATATCTCTTAACCTTGTTAGTTGAGATCCAGGTTCAAAGACAAAATGCCAAAAGAAGTTAATGTGGGGACACAAAAACACTTTTAATATACTGGTGTACTGTTCCTTGTAGTAAAATTTAGAAAAAATCTACATAACCAGACTGTGAAAAAACATATGAAACCCTTAAGAGTAGAACAACTCCATTTTAGTAATAACCGGTTTGCTTTTGAGTACCTTCATACTGCTATTTGAAACCTCAATCAACAGATACAAATTTGAACAGTTCGGTCAATGAGGCAATGACTGTTCCAGTATTATGGTCTTGCATCATCTACAGTAGGCACTCTTCCTTTTCTGACCCATGTACCATTTTTGTTATACTGTTAATTTAACAGGTTGGCTATTACCTAATTGGTTTACAATTCTTTACACAGTACAATTAAGCATAATTAATGCTGTTCCAAGCAGTCACATAATTACATCCTGTTTGCATATTAATGTAACTACAGAATGGAGGTAAGATGATCAATTACATTTTCACATTTGGTAGGGGTTTTGAGTTAGTGTTTTAACTTGATACCTATTTAAAACGTAGCGAAATGGTGTTTGCACATATGAAGATGCATGCAACCAAGAAAATTAAAGACCTTAAGTAATTCAGCAACATTTTAGCGCAAAGGTTTGAACACTACTCTTTAAGTTTCTGAATTTATGCTTATCCAAATTCCTCTTAACTGCAACCAGTAAGAATGCACTAGCATTTTGTAAGACAATACATTGAGTTAAGATCACAGGAAAAAAATAAAATGGGGTGAAAATGTGGCTAAAGTAAAGTACCTAACACTGTATAGGCTAGTTAATGAGTCTGGAGTCATACTTTTTAAGTACTTTCTTCTTCATGCCTGACATACTGACAGCAGGTGCATGGCACTGCATGCTCAGACAGACTAAATCATTAGCTGCATCTACACGATCTCCTGTTTTAATTTGGCCCTGATATGTGGTGACCTCACATGGTGGTACCACACAGTTCTTGTTTCAATTGGAACTTGACTAGGATATACGGGTCACTCAGCTACCTGCTTGCAGGCAAATACCACTTAAGGCTTGGCTCCTGGAGTGGGCCTTGGCAATCTTACTCAGGATATGGTTCTGTTATTCTTTGTATTAACCACCATAGGGTCAGATACATTATATTTAATATAAATGTAATAATATTAGTATTGTGTTCAGAATTTTGTACTGTGCATTATGGAGACACCACCCCAAGGTTTGCCTCCTGGGGTGGGTCTTGGCAGCCTTTCTAAGTGTGTGGTTGTGTCATTCTTTGTACGAATCATCATACGTTCATATTTGTCTTATTTAATATAAATACAGTAATATTGGTATTATGTTCAGAATTTTATACCATGCTTTATTCAGGGGGGGGGGCTACCTTTCTGTTGTTCTGAACACAAATAATGCTTCTGTTTGTTGCTATGGTCTGTGCGCGCACACACAAACACACACACACACACACACACACACACACACACACACACACACACACACACACACACACACACACACCAATGCAAATGGATAACACAAAAATCTAAATGCATCAGTCAGAATATGGTGCCTACTGGCATTATTTACTTATGACAGCTCACATCATGTTCCTTTAGGTTTGTGTATGGCTTGATTTGACTGATGCTTCTTGACTGACAAGTATGCAAGTTTGCTCTGGGAGAAACAATGATGGAGTATTAGCAGTTGCAAGTAACATAGTGCATGATGCAACTACTCATTTAATCCTATGGTACAATTTGTGGTGGATGTGTTTACCATTGCACTGCATGCCTGCCTTTTATACTTACTATTGCACTGCATAACTGTTTTTAAGATGCCATTATGCATTGTGCAGCACAATAAGAAGTGCATCCATTCGACTTCATCCAACAGTACACAGTATTGTTTGTGTCTACGATTGCGTAACATTTTGTTAACCATCATGCAGGCAATAATAAGTGGCTTTCTCAAGGAACACTCCTCTACTGCAGCTGGCAATAACTTTATAATTCCTTATGGGCTATAAATAACTATCCAAGATCCATCTAGGGAGACGTTGCCCCTCCTGCACCTGCCCTGCTGTACAAGTACTACTAATGATTTTTTTTCTATAACTATATCTTTGCTTACTGTATTTTGGAGCAAAATATTTGTTGTTACGGGGGGGGGGGGTATGTTGGAGCTGTAGACCCAAACTGATGGATCTTGATTGAATACTTGGTGATTGCAAAGAGAAGAACTCACCCTAAATGATCTTTCCTTCTCCACAAATGGTGTGAGTCAGAGGATGGTTGTATTAAGTGACTTGGGGGGGGGGTATAGGCCACCACAATGTACAGGGCAGGCTTGACAAAATCCTTTGGGAACATGGAACCAACATAAGCCACTGTTAGATGAGTCCTAATCTTCACAAAATATTTATTGATAGCTCAGTTTTTTTAAATATTGCCATTTTGACAATTAAACAAGAGAACTGGGGGACAAAGGTTGAAAATCAAGGGAAATTTAAATATTAGTATAGTTTGCTTAGAAAGTTAATAGAACAGCAGGTTTTGCATCAACATGCATTTTTGTGAAGAATACAATGTATGAAATTCAAATGTCTTGCATTACTGGCTGACTATAATCAGTACTGATTTATCAAAAATAAAAAAAATTACAAGGGACAGGGCAAAAATCTGAGTCAAAATCGGGGACAGTTGAAAGCCATGGATTCCAAACTTATTTATTGCATTTTTTTTATGCCACTCAGTTGACTCTGATTTTAAAGAACATCCTTGATTTTGGTTCATATTTATTTATTTTATTTATTTGACATTTGTTGATGGGTTAGTCCATTTGAGTTTGCGCCCTCTTTCAGCGGAGGCCTGGGGAGAAAAGCTCCAAAGTAAAGATTATACAAAAATTACATATGGAGGACAAATAATACAATTCAAATATTTACAGCACAGAATAAAAAATACACCGGCTCACAAAACAAATTATACAAAAATGAACTTATTAGGACAAGTTGTGCAGGTAAAATATGCAAAGGACAGACAAACAAATTTAAATACAGATACAATCTTCTTCTTCTTCTTCTTTTGGCTGCTCCCGTTAGGGGTCGCCACAGCAGATCAACTGTTTCCATTTCTTCCTGTCCTCTGCATCTTACTCTGTCACACCAACCACCTGCATGTCCTCTCTCACTACATCCATAAACCTTATCTTAGGCCTTCCTCTTTTCCTGTTACCTGGCAGCTACATCCTTAGCATCTTTTTCCCAATATACTCTGCATCCCTTCTCAGCACATGTCCAAACCAACGTAATCTTGCCTCTCTGGCTCTGTCTCCAAACCTTCCAACCTGGGCTGACCCTCTAATATACTTATTCCTAATCCTGTCTATCCCTGTCACACCCAGTGCAAATCTTAACATCTTCAACTCTGCCACGTCAAGCTCTGACTCCTGCCTTTTTGTCAATGCCACTGTCTCCAACCCATATAACATAGCTGGTCTCACTACCCTCTTGTAGACCTTCCCTTTCACTCTTACTGGTACTCGTCTGTCACAAATCACTCCTGACACTCTTCTCCACCCACTCCATCCTGCCTGTACTCTCTTCTTCACCTCTCTTCCACACTCACCATTACTCTGAACTGTTGATCCCAAGTACTTAAACTCATTCTCCTTCGCCACCTCTACTCCCTGCATCCTCACCATTCCTCTATCCTCCCTCTCATTCACACACATATATTCTGTCTTAGTCCTGCTGACCTTCATTCCTCTTCTCTCTAGAGCATATCTCCACCTCTCCAGGGTCTCCTCCACCCGTTCCCTACTCTCACTACAGATCACAATGTCATCTGCAAACATCATAGTCCACGGGGACTCCTGTCTGATCTCATCTGTCAACCTGTCCATCACCATTGGAAATAAGAAAGGGCTCAGAGCTGATCCTTGATCTAATCCCACCTCCACCTTAAACATGTCTGTCACTCCCACCGCAGACCTCACCGCTGTCACACTACCCTCGTACATATCATGTACCACTCTTTCATACTTCTCTGACACTTCCGACTTCCTCATACAATACCACAAATCCTCTCTAGGCACCCTGTCATATGCTTTCTCTAAATCCACAAAGAAACAATTCAACTCCTTCTGAACTTCTCTGTACTTCTCCATCAACACTCAGAGCAAACATCGCATCTGTAGTGCTCTTTCCTGGCATGAAACCATACTGCTGATCACTAATCATCACCTCCCTTCTTAACCTAGCTTCCACTACTCTTTCCCATAACTTCATGCTGTGGTTGATCAGTTTAATCACAGTTACTACAGCTCTGCACATCACCCTTATTCTTAAAAATTGGTACCAATACACTTTTTCTCCATTCCTCAGGCATCCTCTCACTTTCCAAGATTTCATTAAACAATCTAGTTAAAAACTCCACTGCCATTTCACCTAAACACCTCCATGCTTCTACAGGTATGTCATCGGGACCAACAGCCTTTCCGTTCTTCATCCTCTTCATAGCTATCCTTACTTCCTCCTTGCTAATCCACTGCACTTCATGATTCACTATCCGCACATCATCCAACCTTCTCTCCCTCTCATTTTCTTCATTCATCAATATACAACAAAGGTTAATTAATGGCCAATTGTATTTTGTATATTGCATACTTTAGTCTGTTCATATATGTTTTTCAGGCAAATCATTTAGGATGATAGTCACTAAATAATAACAGGCATTTGAATTTCAGACTTCAACTGTATCATAGCTCTCAGCTGTCCCTAGTTTTGAGGAATATCCAGGATTTGCTTTATATTGTTGCCCTGTTTCTCTAAATGTTTTTTTTTTCCTGGTAAAACACTGACTATAATAGCCAATAATGCCAGCTTTAAAGTTTCATACTTTTTTACATTAGAAAATCACGTTGATGCAAAGCCTGCTGTAGCAGCTTTCTAAATGAATTGGATTAATACTTTATTGTCCCTAATAATGGGCCTTTGCACCCATTATTTTTGTATTTTTTTAACTGAGCAAGGAGCCCAATCTATGAAATTCTTGCTAAATGCTAATGAGAAAGTGTTCAGTCCATTCCAGAGGTTTTGGTCCTTTGGCCGTCATTATTTGTACCTTTGTCCTTTACTGAAAGGTTGACAAGTATGCCATTTTTTTAAGTGGTGAAGATATTTTTAATACTCCCAGTTGTTTAAATGTTCATTGAGTTGTCAATACAGGGACGTGGGCTTTAAGAATACAACACCCGAAGGCGTAGTAGCTTGGCGAGCAGGATCAGGCTTGCTACAGGTCATCGTTGTGTGAAAACACACATAGTATTACGGCATTCTGCCCTAAAGAGAATATGTTCGTTAGTAATTGCATATGGAATTCATAAAACACTACAACTCCCAGAAGGTAGAGGGGCCATGCCTTCTGGAGTAGTTTGCTAAAGGTCAAAGGTAGCCAGTCGGATTTTTCTGTGTTCCGTGTTTTAGAAGAGTTTTGTAGTGCGCGTAATTGTGTTTTAGTTTTGTTTCTTAGGCATGGACGCTGTAGGGAGGCATCGTTCTCTTTATAAAGGCACTACTCCGCCATGGAAGGAAACGTACCGAAAGGTAAAAATTCAACTCTTAAGTGTTGCTAACGTTGTTATTGCCGCGTTTGTAGTCTTCATTTTCGTTTATTTGCTGTGTAGTACAAAATGCAACATTGTAATTTTTTTAGGGTTACCACCTGTCCCACTTTGAGCAGTTGCGTCCTGCAAACAAAACTGTAAAAATGGCAAATGTCCTGAGATTTTAAGGCACATTTATTTCCTATATTTTATGTAATAGTTGCATAAAACAGTTATTCTGTATCTGAAACCCCTAAATGTTATAAGCAACAGAATAAGTAACTAAAATGCTACAAGAATAAGCTTTTATTTAGGCAAAAAATGTGAAGTTTCCTTTGTACTGGCCGAGGGTATGTTTCAGCCTGCTAAATCTGATGTTTGTATCAAAAATGTCCCACTTTAGGCATTTGAAAAGGAGGTAACCCTAATTTTTTTTGTTTAATGAAGATTTTGCAGAATTCCGGATAAAACGCGGTGGGTTACAACTATTAGTGAACAAATTTACAGTTTTAAGTATGTTAATTCTTTATTAGTTCTGTTTTCTTTATTTGACAGGTATATATAAAATAGTTCCAGATATGTTATTTTAGGGTGTAGGTATTTGGTTTCACCGCCACTGTTCAGGTGGTGGTAAGGTACGTGACGGTAGTTCTTGCTCAGCATTCGACTTGTTTGTATCACAAACATGCAGTAGGCAAATATAGGATGAGGGAATCTGACTTAATCTACAGGCAGCATCTTAAAAATTCATAACCATGAATCTTTAACTCTATGGCTAAAAGCAGTCAGCGGCCACAGCTAAACTGGATTTTAAAAAAAAAGTATGTGCCTGTAACCACTTGTGTGTGAAGGCAGTGTGTTGTAGCTTAAAAGTTATAAAATGCTTGGTACTGCTTCACTGTTTGAAGTACATGATGGGAGTAGGTAAAGCTCCGTGCCCTGCAAAAAAAAAAAATGTGTGATCAGATCTCTACATGTACTGGATGATGCTGAAAGACTTGGTTATATCACAAAGATGCACATCCGATGGAGGGCCAGGATCTTCAGACCCTCCTACTCTCTATAACAAAATCCAAAATCATGTGAGGCAGAGCAGGGCACCTCGCTGGCTGTTCAAGAGGAATCTTGACCAATATGGGGAGATCGCGAGATATACCCCCAGGGATTACTCTGCTGTCACTGCTTGAGAAAGGCACAGAAAATGGCATAGTTAGTTTTATTCAAACTAAAGGGGGAAGCCGAATGCTAACTATGGGCTAGGCTTATAAATGCCCTTGGGCAGATAGCCTAGTATGAACCTATGAACCTATGTACAGTGGCAACCCCCCCCCCCCTGCACAGCCCTCTTCATACATAAAATGAATTGACACACAAGCTCATCCACCGCCACCCAGTAATAAACTGAAATGTAACTGATTTGCTTTGTACCACTGAGCTAATGAACCTTTTATTTCTGACCTTAATGCGTTTTTATTTTCTGTTTTGCCACTGATTGTTGCACTTGCACCAAGATGTTGAGAGCGTGGGTAGTTTTGACTTGGATGCATACTTTCTTTATGTTGAATGTGTGGTATATGAGCATAACTGTTCACATACGTGGTCAGTGTGCCAGGAACCTGGACGACTGTAGGAAAGTGGGAAGACATAATGGGAAACATTAGTAAAATGCCCCTGCTCCTATTTAATAGTTGGGTACTGCAGTTCTCAGTCTGCATAGCAAGGACTTGACCATAATTTATTTATCGCCGTAATCGAGGTAACACACGGTATACTTTTTATATTGTGAATTTGAAAATACCCAAGTTATGTAACATTCACAGTACTGGGCTGTTGGGAGGAGTATACCTGAAATACGCTGAAAATCATGAAAGTCCATGCTTCTGATTTCTCTGGTATGTTGTAGCATATGTGGGAAAAAGTGCTGGTTTATGAGCCTGAATCAAAGAAGTTGTATTTGCAAAATAAGACTTGCAACTTAAATCTGCATTACACATTTTTAGCTATGCTGGAGTTTCAAGCATAGAAAGAATAATGAAATAATAATGCAGACTTTTCATGTAACTGTATTGTGTCATAGAAGCAAGTCAAGTATTGGATAAAGCAAAAGTGCAACTGCAGAAACTATTCCATTGTCACATTTAAGAGTAGTAATGATGTGGGTTCAGCGCTTTGAACCCAGCACAGTTATGGCACCATTTTGAAAGACATTAAACTGATCCAAACATAGTTAGCTGTTAAATAATTTTTTTAATGGTCTGGGTTAGGTTGAAAGAAGAGCGGTGTACACTGATAACTGTGCAAGCACTAGGTATGAGAGACATTTCTTTAAGCCTACTTGTTCTGTTACATGCACTGCTCTACAGTAGTTTTAGACTCTTGTAAATTTATAAATGGTTTTTTAGAAGTTTACAGAATTTGGGCTTGGGTAAACCTCTGGTACAGGTTGCATTGGATTAGCTAGGCATGCACACAATGGTGGCTATTTTTACAAATATGAGATGATGCCAAGGATGGATGTAACACACTTTGGAATCCTTTTTTTTTTTTATTGTTGTTAATTGTTTGGCATCACTGTTGACCTTGAATTTTGGTAGAAAAGTAAGTTAGCAGATATTTAATTATGTCAGGGATGCTTTAACAAATGTGCACAGACATGGACAACTTGGGGATCATTTGTTTTACCTGTGGTGTGCTTTGCACTTTCGGGGAAAACAATTCCTTGTACTGGGAAGGTTTGCAGGTTGTGCAGCAGAGGCTTGAACTTAAGAACCCAGCACCGTGAGGCAGCAATCAAAAGATTTACCTAGTCTCCCCCTCCTACCCCCCCCAAAAAAAGACTTTAGCCTTTATTTTTATTTTACATTTGTTTACCAAGAAAATCCAACTGGACAAAATGTCCTTTTTCAGCAGAGGCCCGTGGAGAAAAGCTCCACATTTATAAGTTACATTACATGTACAGATACAAATATTGATTCAGTCTCTGATACAAACGCAAAAAATGCATGTTAGCATTTCATTAAGACAATCATGTAGTATAAGTAGAAATAAAAAGAATAGCAGTGCTGTGATTGAAGGTAAAAAAAAAAAAAAAAAAGCAAGTTAGGTATACATATGCTTAGTAGGGTATACTGTTCAAATACAAAAATAATTAGTTGTGTTCTTTTAGCTACCTTAAAACATATTTCCTAGTCAGGGTTTGTGCAAGCACAGGTCCAGGATTCATACGGGTGTGATTTGAGAAATTTTTTAATGTTGGAAATGTTAGTAGTAGTTCTGATATTTAGTGGCAGAGAATTCCAAGTTTTGGCTATGCAGTTTGAGTAAAGTGAAACTCCAGGCGGAGTAAAGTGACTCCAGCTGCATTGTTGGGTTTGGATATATTTAAAAAGGAGTTATTAGTGGAACGCAATACGCTGGTATTAAGAGTAGTGTATTGGTAGATTTTTGAAGTACTGATGTTTTCTGGCTGATTTAGTATTCAGTGGGCGAAGGTGAGTTGATTATAAGCAAGGAGATTTGGTAGTTTGAGCCAAGAAAGTTGTTTTAAAGCCAAACAGTGATGGTGTCTGAAATTTGATTCTCTAGCAAACTTTGCAATTTTATTATAGCAAGTTTTGAATTTTGCTAGGTCAGATTTCTCAATATTCATGAGAATTTGTGGGGCGTATAATGGCATAAAGATGAGATGGTCTTTTGCTGTCATGGCCTTTGAAAAGTTGTTTACAAAGTGCCAATTTCTGTACAGAGTTCCTGGTTTTTGTGAACTTTTTTTGTCTGTGATGTGTGTATGTTGAATTTCATATTGTGGTTAATGACTACTCCAAGTAACTTTTGTTTGGGAAACTGGAGAAATAATTGTATGGTTTGATGATGTATTGAATGGTGGGTGGGATATTGCTCTGTGCATTACTGCTTGTATGCTGCTTGATTTTTAACTCTTCTGACTGACACACATCATTAGGAAATGGGAGTTTAATTTATTTTCCATTTTTAATTGCTGAGCATTTTTAGAATATCTGTCCCCAGAACACTGTCCATTTATTTTATTTGTTTTTTTTTTTTTTTAAATATAAAAAAATATAGATATATTACTGGCATAAGTATCTATGCAATCTTAACTGCACTGGGCTCCTAATTTCAAGGACATTTATTTTAATCTTGAATTTAAAATAAAATTTGTATACCTTTTAATATATGCAAAAATAAAATACTACCTTTATAAACTCATCTTGCTATTATGTCTGAAATTCCATTATATATACATGTCCATATATCAAAAAATAAAAGTATTGAACAGCAGATGGTAAGTAAAACCGGGAATCCCCAACCGGTTGTTGTGTGGTTTGCCTTTCAAATTAAAACATTGTTTTTTAGGGGTACAAGCCCCCCCCCCCCATGCTCCTAATTATATATACCTACTCCAAAAATGTTCCACAGTGGGGAAAGGGTAAAATCCCTGATCCTTGCTGTACAGTGTTCTTGCACAAGAAAACAAAAAAAAGCTGTTGCATACCATAAGCTGATTTTCGATCAGCTATACTGGCTTTTTTCTGTTGGCAACATGAGCTGTCAACCACTTGTAAGTAATCTCGCTCTCTCTCAGTTGTTATAACTTTTGTTTATTTTACTCTCTGAGAATGGAAAGCTGTGCAATTGTTTTTAACTGTTTTGTAATAGTTGGCGCTCTGTCAATTTACAAAGACTATTTTGGTCTGAAATGTTACTTTTTACTTCAAGGACCGTATTTCCCTATGACTTCAAAATACTCTTATGCAATTTGACCTATTGATGATTACTTTTTTGCCTTCTGCAGTGAAATATCTTTTAGGACAAGTAGACAAAATTTCAAATTGGGTATGCTTCTCAGAGCATGTAAAATAAGCATATCTTGCCATGTCAAGTGGCAGAAATTTTTTCTTTCCCTAGAAAAGTACTATTTTAGTTGTCTTTTCATAAGAATGCATCAGTAATATGATTGAGATATATAGTGGGAGTGTCGGCTTGGGGAAACATGCAAAATGTACCTTTTGTGCATAAGAAATGAATAGCAAAAATCAAATGACTGCATTAGAACTACCGGTGGTACCTAGCAGTAAAGGAGCATTTGTATGTAATTTTATATGCAACTGTAATGTTTCTAATGGTCCTCTGCTTCAAAAGACATTTTAGCTGGTGGTCCTAGCTTTAAAAACCCATATAAACTCTGTCTTAGTGTGTGTTAGTTTTAATGCACAAATCAAAATGGGGAAGGAGTCACAAGAATGACTGAAGTCTATAATCTGGAGATTTTTTTTTTTGCATCTGATGTCATTAATGTATTTACGGATGAGCAGGAGTTCACTACATCACTTTAATGCAATGTCAGAATGACTTAAGTGTATATGACGTAATGCTACTGAGGTCTCCTTTTTGAAAGGCTGCATTTCTGTACATCATTGAGATTTCAGTATGAAACTTTTTCAGGCAATAGCAGGGCGTCCTGTTACAAAAGGATTGCAAATGTAATTTTGGAGCTTTCAGTGCAGCACACCTGTAAATCTGACCTCAAAAGATTTAGCTGGAAGAAAGCATAGCATTGTAGCTACAGAATATTAACTCTTATATTTAATCCTAAACAGCAGAAGGCTAACTAATCCCTTTACACCCTGAGATGATCTAAGCTAGGAAGCCACTTGCTTCCTGAGAACTTTCCCAAACTCCTGCACTGAAAATGCACTTTATTAGATTTATAATCTGATTTTAAATGGTGGGAGTTGGCAAAAATATAAAATTATAGCTGTTTAATAGGGAATGGGCTATACTTTGGCATGAGTATAAATGTCTGTAGATTCTGATTTCACATTGCAGATTATGAAAGAAAAACTGCATTTTGTTTGCAGAACAAATGGTCACTAGAAGGGTTATAGCTCTCTAACTGTGCAAAATAGATCCCAAGATGTCGGTCACAGAACTGTTCACCTTCAAGAGCTTTCCAGTGACGTATAACTAGAGGGGGGATAGCATGCAATTGTTTTTAGATTTATGCATGTTATGCATATAATGTCATAATGTTTTAAAACAATTTGGCAACATTGTGTGCCTTGATCTTGTGTAAGATGAAATTTTCACCTGTAGGTCAGATGGCTTGTAATAAATTTTAATGCAGTTATGAAAAGTAATGGTTAATAACCACTGTACACAAATGTTTATATCTCAGAATGTCTCCACATTACTCATCGTGTTTTTAATGATTTTTTTTTCTTTTTACTACTACCCACTATTTAATTGCATTACTTCCAACAGGAAAGTATCTCACACTATTTTTCCATTATCAGTGTAAACTTTTGTGATTTTTGAGATATTAGTATGTCAATCTGTTTTCATTGTGGGTGCTGTGGTGAAGTTTTGCTCGCTACTTTGAGTACTACCGTGGCCTAAAACACAGAGTACAATGAAAATGTCAGATTGCAACAGTAACACATTAAAGCACACAGGGTCTGTGTTTTGAAAGGCTATATCTTTTTCCCTTTTAAGATTATTATGAGAAGACTGTGGGTCCTTGCAAGGTAAATGGCTACAAAACATCTCTTGACTGCAATTTTTGTCCTCTGCTCTAGGGCAGCTCACCTTATAAGTTTGACTCCACAGCTTTTATCTGCTTGAAAGTGTGGCATTGTGCCATGGTATGCTACAAGAGAAAAATTCATTTTTTTCCAGTGAAATATAGACTGGTTTTAAATATGTAATAATGCAATGAAAGTATGTTGGGTCATTATTGTGTTCGGTATTATAAGCAGAAGTTCACCATACCTTCCACACTGAAAATAGAGTATAATGCAAAATGTCTGTGGTAGTAAAGGTACATAAACTAAAACCACTGGGGCCTGTCTTGAAAGACTGCATCTCTCCCTGATTTTTGAGATTTAATTTCAAAACTTTCAGGTAATAGCAGCAAGATACTAACTTACAAAATGTACAGGATTACAATTCTAATCTTAAGCTTCTATTGCAACATACCTCTGACTCTCACTTAGTTGCTTGAAAGCTTGCATTGGTGCCATTGCACTTTGCAACTGGAAAACATATTTTTCTTGATGAAAAATGTAAGTTTTGCTTATGGTGGAATGAAAATTTGATAGACGCATAATTCTGGTCAGTAGTTTTAGTTCCTGTTTTTATTTAGAGATCAGTCCCAGGTAGAAGCAGAGCATAGTGCTAGACTGTGATACCAAATGTCCACTGAAAATGCTAGATTTTAGTAACTGTATGTAAGAAACTGTATGTCTGTTCTCCAAAGGTAGTTCACAGTAAAATAAATGAATTGGGGCTTTCTAAAAGGTATTGGAGTACAAAACACACATGAATACTGAACAAGAGGAATACACCCCTTTTGAGAGGGTACTCTTCTTTGGCTGTGAAGGAATCTTATCCGCATTTGCCCTTTGACAGATACTGCCTCCCCAAAATAATATGAATAATCCTTCAATGACCATTTATTTATTTATTTTTGTTTTACCAGGGTAGTGCACGTATAAGTATTTAACTTCAGGTTTAGCTCAGGTGAAATGCACTTTTGCACATTTCATAAATATAGAAATGTAAGCAGTAACAGAATAGTTAGTTTAGACTAATTGCATAGAGAAAAAACACATTGCACTGTGCTTGTTCACTGGAAAGTGTGTACAGGTCATAATGTATAATGTGTATATTTTAGTTTCTAAAGTGGTTCAATCTTAACTGAATTTTGAGAGAAGAGATTCATAAAGGAGATGGGTTAGGTTGATAAGTCTTGTGTTGACGTAAGTACATTTGGCTTGGATGAAGAAGTGCGTTTTTGAGTTGCATTCTGAATTTGAAATGTGTTTTTTATTTCCTTAATGTCAATGAGAGCTTGCCAAGGAGTAAGTGTCTGAAAGGAGAAATCGTGCAGTGCTGTGGAGTTTGGTTTTAGGGTAATGAGACAGTATCTCATGTTGTATGAGGAGGTGTGAAGCCTAGCTGTGGGTGGGAGGGGAGTAAATGTATGGAGTTGGAGTAGTGTGTAGATTTGGGGGTCATATATAAAAGTAGGTGAGATCTTTGTTTTATAGGTAACCATCTAACTTTTTTGTAGGATAAGTGATGTTCTCAGAAAGTTGAGGCTGAAATGAATTGGCAGATGTGGTTATAGCAGGTTTATTATTGTTTCTCGGAGTACACAAAAGTCTCCTAAGTGACTTTTTATTTCTGAAAACAAATTGTGGAACAGAATCTATGCTATACAAGAGCATACCATGCTTTGTAGGAAATGTTCTTTTTGTTTCTATGTCATTAGAAGCACCAGTTTTTTGCACCCAGACACAGGTGAATTGTTTAAATTTAATATCTGGGCCACTTGCACTAGTATGCATGTGGTGTATTTGGCTGTGTGCAAAGTTTGCACCAAATTTTATGTCGGAAAAACGACAATGTTGAAGGACAGGATCAGGGAACACCTGTACCATGTAGGCAAGAGGAGCATGTTTAATGCTCTGGCAAAACATGTTGCCAATGCTTATGTCACGGATTGTTTTTGTTTTATGGTTTTTAGGAATGAATTTTGAAAATAAAAGGGGAGGAGATACTAGGTTGAAAACGGAAGAAATTGAAGCCCAGTGGATTATAAGACTAAGGGCTAATGCTGGCCATGGATTAAATGATTGTATACCTTTGAGACCTACCTTGAAATCTAGACCATTACGTAAGAAGTAATTAGGTAGGATATATATAAAAAATACATTTTTAATTTTATTTTTGTGGCTGTGCTCAGTAGATATAGCTGTGTGTGTGTGTGTGTGTGTGTGTATATATATATATATATATATATATATATATATATATATATATATATATATATATATATATATCTATATATTGCATTTTTGTGAAGATAGAGACAATAAAATGACATGCATAAAAAAATGTTTGTTTGCAAAGTATTATGTCATGTGATTTTTACTTTTGTATTTAAACTGATGTGGTTTTATGTGTTTGATATTACACCTGATGAAGCTATTGGTGAAAGTGTTTGATTAAATCTACTGCTTTTGAACCTGAAGCCTTGTCTATGCTGGTTTTGTGCTAACTACAAACAAATGCAATCCTGAGGGTCATGCTGCTCAATGCTAGAAGCCAAAATCTCAAAATGCACTTGCTTGAAGCGCTCCTTAAAATGGATAACATCGACATTTGTGCTGTAACAGAGACCTGGTACTTCAGGTGCAGTTAACATTGGGTAAGACAACGATTCGGGTCCTAGCTCCCCAACCATGTCACAAGACACTCGCTCCATGTTCTAAGCACCCTGGAGAATATTGGGGTCTAACCTAACACACACTCATACTGGGCGACTTCAACTACCCCTCCATTAACTGGGAAAACCTACTCGTGTACCAATACACTTGCCCAATGTTTCCTGGAATTCATTAATTCCAATGCCTTGGACCAGCTCGTTCTTACCCCACTAGAGGTAGCAACATCCTTGACCTGGTCATTACTAATGTGGGCGTTCATTGCTCTACACACATAGTCATCTCCTCCCTGGTTAGATCCGACCACAAACTAATCATCTTGGAAATCCACATCACCCCCCCCCCCCTTGCAGAGATAGCTACCATGAAAAAAAGTTAATTTTGGGCTCCTAAGAACAGAGGTGGCTAACTTCACAGCACCCATGCAGATGGAGAATAGTTGAATGACTGCCGAATCGTACACCAATGCACTGTACAAACACGTGCACAAATGCATGGATCTTGCCATACTCAATAGAACAAAGACACGCTCCTCCAAAAAAAGGAAGCCAATCTGGTGGTCCTCTCCTCCTCCTGTTGTAGAGGTTGTTTATGGCAAACTGACGTGGAATAAGGTGAAGTCCCAAGACTGGGAAAAAACCTCCCTTATCAGCCTCAACAAAAAGCTGAGATTCCTCATCAAATCTTGTAAAGCTAGCTATGAAAACAGAATTGCAGCAGATAGTAAAGACAACCACAAGGCCTTCTATAGTTAGGTAAAGCACCTCCACGGCAATACCCAGATTTGTTTTGAGCTACTGTACAATGGTACCTCCTATACTGAGCCAAGAGATGCTGCCAATATACTGGCTGACAGATTTCAGTGCCAACTTTACCCCCCACCCCACAAAGGACCAATCACAAAACCAGTAGATTGCCAGGTACCCAGTATTACTGCTACACAGGTTAAAACAGCACTGTCCAAGGCCAAGAATACAGCTGCTATGGGACCTGACAATATCCCTGGCTGTGTTCTATATGAGCTACAGAGTGAACTGGCACCTCACCTGTGAGCCCAGTTCAATCACAGCCTCACCTCAGGCTTTGTCCCTACCGAATGGTGCACTGCTATAGTCATCCCTCTCCACAAAGGAGCGACTACAGTCCCTGGAAACTATCGCCCCATTAGCCTGACAAGTCTGATATGCAAAGCTATAGAACGCATCATCATGGACCTAATAAATAAGGATCTAGGGAATCTCCAAGCTCTGGATCCCACACAGTTTGGCATGCCTGCTCAACTTGGTTGACTTCTTTGAATCAATCGCCACAACTGTGGATGAAGGCAAGGTGGTTCATACAGCCTACCTTGATCTGGCCATGGCCTTTGATACCATTCTCCACTCAGGAATAATAGAAAAACTAATTAAGCTAGGCATCAACCCCTATATCACTAGGTGGGTTGCAAACTACTCACAGAGCCCACAGTGTGAAAGTAACTGACTCAAGTCCGACTGCCGGCCAGTTATGAGTGGAGTCCCACAGGGATCGGTCCTGGGTCCTCTCCTGTTTGGTGTCTACTTCTCAGAAGTCCAGTCCAACATGAAGGGACTGTGGCTGACAGTTTGTAGACTATTGCAAGTTGGGAGCCATTATTAACTCCCCAAGTGATGTTGACATCTACATATAGGCCTTACTGAGACCAGTGACTGGTGACAGAACCATGGCCATATGCTCAATGCCAAAAAATGTCGTCCCCTTTGGGAAAAACCCAATTCCCATGAACTACCACATTGATGGTAGTCCACTGAAAACAGAAGGTGTTTATAAAAGATCTGGGAACACAGGTTGACAGCAGCCCCCCCCCCTTTTTTTTTTGTCTCCCTCTCCTTCCCTTTCCCTCATTAGGCCAATCATAGAGGCCTTAAACACTTGTCCTGTATGGACAGACTCAAAACTTCCCAACTATTCTCAGTCTCGTATTGCTTACTTGGAGGCAATCTTTGCTTGCCTTACAAAGCCATGTCTGACCCAGCTCTGTTAGAAATGCTACAGGTAAAGAAATCCCAATCCCTCCACACCACATGCTCCAGAGACCTCAACTTCATTACCACAGTCAACGGAACGTGCTGGATGGACAGGTTCATAAGCCGGAGACTGCCCACGCTATGGAATAGACTTCCCGTGCATGTCAAACAGAGCACATCACTGGCTCTCCAAGGGAAATCTTGAGTGGATGGGAAATAAAAAAATTCACCCCGGGG
The DNA here is from genome assembly GCF_019279795.1 of Protopterus annectens. Classification (NCBI taxonomy): domain Eukaryota; kingdom Metazoa; phylum Chordata; order Ceratodontiformes; family Protopteridae; genus Protopterus; species Protopterus annectens. Next base: position 410,556,116 of record NC_056747.1, on the reverse strand, counting down.
ATCACTCCAGTGGCTCTACTAGGCAAGAGGCAATGGAAACTAAGGTTGGGTGCCACAATGCTAGGGTAATCCTATCAATTAGGCTTGTAAAGGCTCCAGGGCCATAACAGCCTGGTACACACCTATGAACCTGTGATACAAATATGCCTGACCTGTGTGTAACACTAAATGGACTAAACATCTTAATTGCTTGTATCTTAGTATCCATATAATAGTTTATCTTCTGTTTAGACTCTCCCACATATCCTTAGCTGCCACAACAGTAATTTCTAATCCATACTTCTAAATACTTAATTTTTTATCATATCCCCATAAATATGGATATTGTTGGACCAGTTTGTGTGTGGGTACATAATTTACCACTATTGCCTTTGTTTGGGCTTCATTAATTTTGTATCCTGAGAGACCATTTGAAACAGTCTTAAAATGTTCCACAGCACTGTAATGTCCCATTTTTGTCATGTTTAAAATATCATCTGCAAACAGCTAGCTTTTCCTGACTACCATACCAATTATATCCTTGAATCCTGAGTCCCTTATGTCTTTGCCGGTTCTAAATGTAATGCAAACAACAAATGGGGAAAGTGAACAACCCTGCCTAGTTCCTCTAGTCAAACAGAAGTTATCAGAGAGGACCCCACCCACTGTTCTGATAATATTGTCAAATGTTTGCCTCCCTTCCACCAAACCACACTGATCCATATGCATCAATTTTGCCTTTCTTTTAGCCATTATAGACGTAACGCTTCTTATAATCTTGGTTTAGTATTGAAATGGACGTGTATGAAGCTGGATCCGATGGATCTTCAACCTCTTTAGGGATTACTGTTATCGCTGCCTTCTTCCAGCATGTTGGTACTTCTCCTCTTCCTCTTAAAATACTGTTAAAACCTTTTTTTTCCTCTCCTAACTTCCACAGGAATACCATCTATTCCTGGGGACTTTCCTGTAGATTGGTTATACATGGCCAATTTTATCATCTCCTCCAGTCCTGTTAATAATTCGGCCTCGTCTACTTCTAACTTTGGCTTATTTAATTCTTCCATAAACATTTCCATGTGTACCTTTTCTTGATTTACATATTTTTCTGCTTTATACAAACTTTCATAAAATTGCTGAAATATTTCTAATACTTCTACAGGATCTCTTGTTACCTTTTTGTTATAGGCTCCCTAAGCTTGGTGATGGCCCTTTCCACTTTCTGTTGCCTGAGTCGTTGTGCTAAAAGTTTTTGTGCTTTTAGAATTATCAAATAACAGTTGCTTAACAGCAATCTTTCTCAAACTCGTGCATATTATCAAGGTACTTCCTTATTTTCTGTTTGGCATTCTGCAGTTACTCATTTTCTTGTTCTTAGTTCCCCCCCTATTTTGCAATACTTCAGCATTTGTCAATTCCTCTAAATAATTCTTGTTACTTCTTAACCATATCAACCTTCCTTTTATTTCCACTTTAATTTTATTCCACTCCCTAGCTATATTTTCAGAAGAAAAATTCATCTTCTCTAGTAGCTACTGAATTAATTTCAAAACCCATTCCTTAAATTCCTCTCTCTTCAACTGATGGGTGGGGAAAGCATGTGTGTCTCTTATTTCATTACTTTGTGTTTTTATTTGGTTATTATTGGAGCATGATTGATCTGAAATAGTTATTGGGTGCATTTAAGACCTTCAATTAAATGCACATGTTTCTGTGAGATGTACAATCTGTATAGCTTAGCCCAGTTTTATATCTTGGTGAATAATATGTAAATTCACTCCAAACTCTGGTACTGAATTCACATCTTCCATGCCAACCAGTTTCATAAATCTCTTCAAAAATGTAACCTCCTTTGTTATATTTTCCCATCTAGGCCCCAAGACTCATCTTGACTCATCCACCTATAAGTAATATTCCATGCTGAAAGCTGATTATTTCTCCTAGAATTTTAAGTTCATTGTAGCAGTTTTAGGTGGGATGTAAATGCATGCCAGTGTAATTCTCTTCCCTAACCAGTAGTTCCTTAGTACTATGCATCTTCCATTATCTTTTTTCCCCTCGCTATTGGAGCTCTTCTCTTGCAGTTAATATACAGACTCTTCTTTTCCTTTGCCGCCAGATATTCCACTGAATAACCATCCTGAAAACCTTTTTTTTTTTTGTCAAATTCACATGTTTGGTTGTTGGTCTCTCTTGTAGCATAGCTGTTTGCACTCTACACTTTTTTAAATGCAGTTCAGTACTCTTTCTTTTTATATTTATCTGCAAGACCATTCAGATTGAAATGCATTATGTAAAGCATGTTGTTATATAGTTATTACCAACTTTTATGTATAACCGCTTTTTTAAATGTCTAGTTCCAGCTTTTATGTTACATGCATATACAGTGTGACAGGGTGTATACAGTTTGTCATATCCATTTGCTCCTATGCACATCTTGTATAACTTTTTGAAAGTCCTCAACCAGAACAAACACAGCTATGTGCATCTTTTTTAAATATTGAAGTTTTTGCTTCCTAATAAGAACACAAGTTCAAAGTTGATAGCCACAAAGAACAGACTAGAGTTAACCAAAAAGAAAGGTTAGTCATGCTAAGAAGCATGGTATAGCCTGTGCTATTTGATTCTGTCTTTATAGTTCTCCCAGCTGAGAAAATGCTTGAATGCTGTCAGTAAACGTTCTGCAAGCCATTTTCTCTTTATCAGATTGTCGTCTAGTGACATGCAAACCAGACACACAACTGCTAAGGGTGCCTTGCTTACCAGAAAAAGCCTTAATCAATATTAATTTTCATTTACATGCTTTTTAATAAACTTGTTAATGGATAATGCCTAGGATTTTAACCCAGTTATTTCCCTACACACACGGGGGGGGGGCACACTGATTTTGTCATCTCTTAACCAGAACCTTCCTCCGTCCCCACTTCTGTTCCCCCTTTTTTATTTCATTACAGTGCCTACAGTTCTTAAAACAGAAAAAAAAGAAGGGAGAAAAAGGGGAAAAGCACCTGTTTATTAGTATCCCCATTGTAGTTTAAAAAAACTTGAACTCTTGCAAGTTTAATTGGTTTTGTATTATCTTTAAAGTTCTCGCAGTTGGGAAAACCCCGATTGTTTCAGAGAACATTATGTCTTGGCCAATTTATCTCCATTTTTTTCTTTCCTCAGCCAAACCCCTTCTACCAGACTAGTTTCCCTTTATCAAATTGTCTCCACAGAGACACGAAGACCAGCTACAGAATTGCTGCTTAGTATAAAATATAGGCATTTGCTAGAAATACAAAGCCTCATAATATTCAGTATGTTTCATTTACTTGCTCTCTCTCTCAAAACTAGTCAGTGTAATGTCTTTAGTCATTTTCCCATGCAAGAATGAAAAACACAATTTTAACTTTGCCACGCCTTGTTAACCTGGCTACTTAAAATGATCATTGCATTGCCTATATTTCTCAAAGCTGTACAAGAAGAGGGGAGTGAAAGTATCTGTTTACAATCCCCATTACACTTAAAAATAACATGCAGAGAAAATGGTGCAACACAAACGCAGTACTGTTAAGAATACGTTTTCCTTACTTAGCTTTCTCCCCTCCCTTCCCCTCTCCAAAACATTTTTCCAAACATTAGTGACATGAAGTAGGGCATATACTTTTGAGTTCCCCACAAATTCAAAGTCCCAATATTTCCACATTTTCTTGTTATTCATTCTCTCACACACATTGCATTGTAATTCCACATTATTGTTCTCAATCGCCCAAATCCTGTCTCTTTCATTTCCAACTTGCTCTCAATTATTCTAGTCAACTCTCATGCTACCTTCCTTCTCTCTAGCATTTTCAGTTGAAGTGCTGGAAAAGGTTTCACAAGTACAGTCTCTTTGAGGTCTTTATCACCAGAGGAACAAGAAACAATCTCCTGTTTCACAGCTCACCTTTTTGTTGGACAAACTTTTGTATTTCCTCTTTAGGCTGCACTTCATCATATTGACCCTCCAGGGAAGAACACCTTGAAGACAGCTGGATACAACAGTTTGAATCTCACACCTGGATGTCAACATTCTCTGAATAGTGGAATGAATTCACTTCTCTCTTGCCTGGTTTACAGTGGTAAATCATTCTCCACAAATGCTGTCTCCCACTTTTAGTATTTTGCCCTGCCACAGTTTTTGTCAGAATAAACTCCTGCCGGTAGGATTGCATCCTTGGTATTAAAGGTCTAGTTTGCTTATAGCTAGGTTTGGAGCATACAAACGATGTGCCCTTTCAACTAACAACTCCTGTTGTGGAATACCAGTACAGTTACTTGTTTGTGCTTTCATAAAATTAATGCACTGTGTTCCTTCCAGCTTCTGTGATTTTTATAGCTGAAAATCTCATGTTTTTCCTTTGTGATCTGTCCTCTAATTCTATTACTTTCTGAAACGACTCTTCCTGAGCAGTCTCTTATTCTACCAGCCTTTTCTTCATTTTTACCTTTTTTTCCTTGGCTTTGTCATGTCATCTGAATATCTGTTAAAAGCTGCTTCCATTTTTCAGCGTTTTATTTGTGTTGATATACTCTGTTTTTATTTTAACCAAGTCTCTATGTAGTTGTCTTGTATCTTCTATAGGTTATTGAAAGTCATGTCTGAAGGTTGCATTGTTTTTTTGCTGAACAGCTGCAGAATTTTCCCCATTCAGTGTTTCTTCCTAGCTTTTTGTAGCTGATTTTTCCAGGTCTTCTGTATTTCTTTATTCCCTGGCTTCCAGGCAGTGCACTTACTAGCCATTTACTGAAATTTACCCATAAAGACAAGTCTACTGGCCTTCTCTGCTGAGTCTTTCACTCTGGGAGAGCTAGAAACGAACTGTTGCTCAGTCTAGCCATCTTGGAAGTCCTCTAAAAGCTCCAAATGTTAATAAAACAAGATAAATATAAAACTATATGCAAAACAATGAATGTATGGTAACATAAAGAAGTACTTGAGCAGTTACATTACAAAGAGAATTTCCTTGACAAAGTAGTCATACCAAGACAGGCTAAGCAGTTAGATATCATATACAAGGTAGTCAGGCAGTATGTACAAAAAGATAAAAAGCAAGAATAGCCAACTTCATGCTACTCAAGTCAGAAGTGACAAACTTCATGACACCCATGCAGATGGGAACTGAAAGTTCAACTGCTGAATCCTACACTAAGGCACTGTATGAGCACATCCACTCATGCATGAATCGTGCCATCCCAAACAAAACCAAGATGCTCTCATCCAAAAAAAGGAAGCCAATCTGGTGGTCCCCTGCTACAAACAAACTTTACAACAAAACGAAGAAACTGTTGCAGAAAAGAGGAAAATCCCAGGATGCAAAAAAACTCCCTTGCCAGTCTCTGTAAGAAACTAAGATCCCTCATAAAATCCTCCAAATCTAGTTATGAAAATAAAATTGCCAAAGACCACCACAAGGCATTCTATAACTATGTCAAGAATCTAAATGGCAATGCTCAGATCTGCTCTGAGCTAAAACAGAATGGCATTAAATATACTGATCCCAAGGATATTGCCAATATCCTGGCAGATTGATTCATTGCCAATTTCACCCCCTAAACGGCCAATTTCTGTACCAGAAGATTGCCAAATTCCGGTAATAATGGCCAAACAGGTAAAAAAAAACGCACTCTCCAAAGCTAAGAATACAGCATCCATGGGACCAGATGACATCCCGGGCTGTGTACTACATGAACTACAATATGAACTGGCACCTCACCCAGGTGTCATGTTTAATCATAGCCTCCTCTCCGGTTTCATGCCCACTGAGTGGCGCAGAGCTACAGTTATCCCACTCCACAAGGGGGGATCCACCTTGTATCCCAGAAACTACCATTCCATCAGTCTGACGAACCTTATCTGCATGGCCATGGAGCGTATGATCATGGAACTTGTAAACAAAGACATTGGCAACCTTCAAACACTGGACCCCACCCAGTTTGGGTTCGTGAAGGGCTGATCTTGTCTCCTGAACCTGATTGACTTCTTCGAATCAGTCTCCAGAGCCATGGACAAGGGTAGGGTGGTCCACACAGCCTATGTAGACCTTGCCAAGGCCTTTGACACCATCCCCCACTCTGGAGTCATAGATAAACTTACTAAGCTGGGCATTAATCCCTACATCACCCAGTGGGTTGCTAACTGGCTTACTGATAGAACCCACACTGTAAAAGTAGCAGACTCCAAATCCAGCTCCAGACAAGTGGAGTACCTCGGGTCAGTCCTGGGACCACTCTTGTTTGGCATCTACTTCTCTGAAGTACAGGCCAACACTAAGGGACTGTGGCTTACAAAGTTCACAGATGACTGTAAACTGGGAGCAGTTATTGAATCTCCAAATGATGTGGGTACTCTACAAAAGGGCCTTAACAGAAACAGATGCTTGGTGCCAGAGCCATGGGCTCAAGCTCAATACCAAGAAATGTATAGTTATCCCCTTTGGGGAAAATACATGTATCCATGAATTACCATATAGGTGGCAGTACACTAAACACCGAAAGTGTGATAATAGACTTAGGGACACAGGTGGACAGTGGTCTCACCTTCGATAACCACATCGCCATAACAGTCCGGAAATCCTTGTATGTGGCACACCTCATCACCAAGGGCTTTTCATCCAGAAAAAAGGAGGTCATTGTCCCACTGTACTCATCCCTCAGACCCACTATAGAATACAACGCCCCGTTTGGTATGCACCTCTCAAGACATCTGCAACAACTGGAAAGGCCGCAGAAATACCTCACTAAAAGAATTCCAGGCCTAAAGCAGATGCCCTACACTGACCGCCTTAAAAAAAACTCTAGCTATACTCTTGTCGCATATCGTCTACTCAGAGGCGATCTCTGCTTAACATACAAGGCCATGTCAAACCCAGAGCTGTTGGACATGCTACACTTAAAGAAATCCCAATCCCTCAGAGCCACACGCTCCAGGGATCTAAACCTTGTCATCACAATAAACAAAAACCTGCTGGAGGGTTAGGTTCCTGACCCAGAGACTCCCAAACTCTGGAATAGATTGCCCATACATGTCAAGCAGAGTGCCTCTTTGGCCCTCTTCAAAAGGAACCTTGACGATTGGATGGGAGAAAGGAAATTCACCCCAGGGATCACGTCAGTCCCCCTGCTAGACATGGGTCCAGGGAAGTAAATAGTGTGGGAAGAAATAGTCAGGGAATTGTTATGGCTAGGCTTGTATAGGCCCTAGGGCTGATAGCCTAGTACCAACCTATGAACACACATGGTGGTTGTGGAAAAATGTAAGATATGGGTTACCCTAGCATGTAGTTGCATGTGTAAGTGTGGTATGAAATCTTTTTGAAAGTGGAGTTTGTCTGAGAGAAGAAAGGAGGTAAAATAATTGATGGAGGCTGGCGGTAGGTAGGGTTAAGATGGGCAGAACCATGTGTTTGCATGGGAGTGTTTTAAGCTTTCCTTTATTTTATGTTTTGGGTTGGGTTTGTAGATGTCAGAGATGTGGATCAGAGCTGCATAGAGGATTGTTATGAGTATACTTGGATATGAGTGTGGAGAGGGAGGGACTGACAGTAGGTTTGTAGAGTATTGAATGTTTTCAGCTGTGATAGTAGTTTGAATTCTAACCAGTTTAGCTTTTTTAGTGCAAGCCAGTAGTGAGAGTTGTGTGGTAGGTTTGTGGCAAAGCTAGTTATTTTGTTTATAGGCTTGCTTATGCTTGGAGAGTAGTGAAGATTGAATGTTTGAGAGAACTGGAGCTGTGTAGAGTAGCAGGGTAGGAGGGAAGCTTGAGCCAGAGAAGATTTAGAGTTAGAGGTGAGGAATTTCTTATTTCTGTAAAGTAATCCCAGTTTTTTATGCCTTAGAGATTAAGGACTAGACCGGATACAAGTAGGTTGTTGTCTCTAGCCTCTGTTACAGTTTGAGTAAAAGGAGGGCAGTGGCAGTACTGTGGTTTGTCCTAAATCCGTGTTGGGTGGGACACAGAAGATTTTCATGGATTTAATAGTTTAAGCTGCATACGATTGCATTTTTTTTTTCCAAGGATTTTAGAGCGTGGGGAAAGAATAGCTATGGGTCCAAAATTAGGTGGGTTAGTGGAATTCCCACCTTTATGCAGTGTTCATGTGTAGGATTTCCATATGTCTGCGACAGTGGCTACTTGAATTGATTTCTTTTATAAGAGGAGAGGGAGAGGGTAGGCTGTAGCATCAGTGGCAGTTTTGAAGAAGTGGGGAGGTAGGTTATCAGTAGAGGGAGAACAAGGTTTTAAGTTTGAGCAGGAGTCATTTGATGTAGGCAATGGAAACTGGTTTGAGTGAGGAACTGAGTTCCGCTGGATGGGGTAGGAGAAGTGGGGGAATGGTGTTTTGCTCTGCTTGAGTAAGTCTGCGGATAGTCTGTGAAGTAATATTTTAAGATGGGTGGTGGTTTCTTGTTGTGTTATTTGGGTAGGCGTTGGGGGTAGTAGGGTTTCATGGGTGAAGTGTGCTGTTGATGACATGTCAGAATTTTTTTGGAATGGTGTATTGGCAGGATTGGGCTGAGTTGTTTCTTGTCTCAATTTGTTTATTGGTAAGGTTTCTGGGTTCTATGTAATGTTGGAGAAGTGGTGATTTTAGTTTTAAGCCAGGATTTCTATACGTCTTGTTTATGCATTAGGGAGCAAGCATAATTTATGAGCCAGGGGGTGTAGTTGGCTGTTATCCTAATTTTTCTAACTGGAGCTAGTGATTTGGAAAATCTGAGTGTGTGTACTGCTTCACTGAGGGCAAGGTAACTGAGGCAGGACCAGTTAATGGATGATAACCTAGTGCTGAAAGCTTGGGAATTAAAGTTTGAGAGTATTCGGCAGTCTTTGCAAAGATGCGCCTTGGGTGGTTGAAGGTGTCTGTGGATGTAGGTGGGGCAGTGAGGCAGTGGTGTCTGGATGTAGGTGGGGCAATGGTCAATCAAGACATCTAATAAGGTGCAGAGGTTGTGGTAGAGGTTTGGATGGAACTGTTTTGAGTTTGTTTTATGCATGTGGGGGATGTAATAAGTTGGCAGAAACCATGAAGGTTGATGCTTTGGTTAGGGGAATTGGACATTAGTTTTGTCTAGTCAGCACTGACTTCCCCAAAGATGACAGTTTCATAGCATATATTGTTTGAGATCCATGACCGTATGTGCTTGGGGATGGGGGTGTTGTTGCTAAGAGGGATGTAAAGGGAGGCTATGGCAAATTTTTATGGGTGTTTAGGTGATTGTTTAAAAGTAGTGCTTCTGCAGTATCGGATGGCTTACAGAAATAGGTAAGGGTGACAGGTTAATTTGCTCAGTGCAGATGATGGCAACGCCTCCCCCCTTTTTGGGCTGGAGTCTAACCGGTATATATTATATCCAGGTGGTAAGATTTCCTTGTTGGAGAGGAGGGGTTTTAGCTTGCCTGCTGATAGGATTAGAACATGTGGGGAGGTCTAGGCATAGGTAAAAATACATCCACAGAAAAAGCAAACCATGTTAACATTTTTCAATTTTTAAATACAATATTATAATGTTTTATTTTATTGAGATATATATATATATATATATATATATATATATATATATATATATATATATATCAGTCCAACATTACAAAAAAAATTTAATTCCTTCCTTCCCTTAAACCTCACTCCTCCTCTTCCTCCTGAGCATTATCATGTATGTATTATTTCCACAATTTACATTTATGTCCATGTAATTTGCTCCTACCCGTTTGTAAAGATCCCTGTTCAATTATTTTATTACCCATGTCACGTTTCCAAGACTTTGTTTTAATGAAAACTCTCAAACAGAAAACTGAATACAAATCCCCTATTAACCTGGAACAAACACACACATCTACAAAACATGAAGTTTAACCTTACAAAAGGGATCAATTGCCCCAAATTGACAGCTGCATCTGCAGGCATTATCTAACCCAAAATCAAGGTTACCCTTACTAAAGTGCATGCTACAGTCTGCTCCCACTTACACTGAACTACCTGTTCTTATCTGTCTTCCTCTCAAAGATGGGAGGAAAAAAAACCTCTTGTATTTTCAGAAAACATTAACTTTTTTAGCACTAAAAAAAAGGACACAGGCTATCTTTAAATTGCACAGTGTTCTGTTAACTACATTAAAGTAAAGTATTATGGCTGCTAGGGAGGTTGTTACCTTGTGTTCATTTCCAATAATTTCAGACTAAAGCTTTTCACTGAATTGCTTTCCATTGTACCTTTTTTAAATGTTGCATTTTTCTCAAAGAATACTCAGAATTCTCAAGATTAATTGCTTGCACCTGCAGACATATTTTTTTCCAAGCAAATGTACTCTGCAATGAGTCTTTGTAAGTTTCTCACTCGGAAAAGAATACACAGCTGCTCTCGGCTGCAGACATCGCAACTCCACTGAACATTTGCCAGTGGAAAGCAAACAAGCTAATATTTTTGTAGTTGTAAGAAGCTTAGCATTTTCATGGCTTCCACCATTTTCTTATTTTACAACAGACATGCTGAAAAATTACGTGTTTACAACTTTAAGTCAAATGTAGTAATTTAGACATTCACTCGTCAAATAAGAAGCAAAAATATCCTTACTCTGCATGTAATCAGTGCACTTTTATAACCCTGCAGCCCAAGGTCTTGTCATATAACCGTTAAACTTGCTATTGTGCAGTCTCTCTTGTACTATAAAACCTATATTTTTTACAACTAAAAAGTACCTGTTTACTTTAAAATACCCTTGACTACACGGAACTATTTTACCATATGTAATACAGTTTTATATTATGAAATGTTTTATACCAAGTGTGATGTCCCTATGCTGGGCCAGTAATCAAGGAGCCTGAATCTTCACCACTGACACTGGAGAGGGACGCGCACTTTGAATACAAAAGGATACACTCAGTTTGATATACAAATAGAATATCATTTATTTACAAACTTCTAGCAAGCTGTGTTGGTCATACATCCACTGCCCTATTTCTGGCATGGCTGGCAGTGCCTCCTATTGTCGCACTAACCACAACAATTTTTATTTATGGTTAGTTTTCCCCCTTTCTGTTTGCTTTACAGACAGCCCACAAGTTTATCAATGTCAGCAAATTTATATTTCCTCTTTGTCCTGTTCTGCATCAAAAATGACTTTTTCCTGTGGAAGTTTGGAAGCTAGGAGGGAAAAAAATGTTAATATTCCAGAACTTTAAACAGTATTTTAAGAGGAGGAGAAACACTGACATCTGGAAGAAAGTGGTGGTGGCTGCAATACATGGAGTGTAAAGACCCATCAGATTCAGCTTCATACAGGCCAGTTTAAATCCTAAACAATGATAATGAAGTGTTTTATTTCTATAATGGCTAAGGAATGACAAAAGTGATGTCAAAATTGATAGAGGTGGATCAGTGTGGTTTTGTGGAGTGGAGGCAAGCATTTGACAACATTAACAGAACAATGATCCAGAAGGAAACTGTAATAAAATGCTGATGATGTAAGAAAATACTGATGGTGCAGAGAAAACATTTGACAGAGTAAGCTGTGAGTTTTGAGCAGGGCAATGGAAGCATTTGCGTTCCTTAATAAAATTATATGGTTGACTAGGAGGATATATGAGGGATCGGAGCAAAAATTAAAGTGGGTGGGTTCTTTGACAATTTCTGTTTGAGCAGGGGAAGCAGGCAGGGTGTCCTATTTCCCTTTTTGTTGTTTGCACGATATTTAGAACTGTTGGCAAAGAAAATGAGACTCTGAAATCCAAGGATAAAATTGGTATGGTAGTCGAGAAAAGCTGATTTTATTTGCAGATATTTTATACCTGATAAAACCAGAAAATGACATTTTAGTGTCTTTTGGAACATTTTGAGGCAGTTTCAAATCTTTTCAGGATACAAAATTTATGAAGCTAAAACAAAGGCACTAGCTGTAAATGATGTACCCACACACAGATTGGTTCAGCAATATCCATATTTACAGGGGACGTGATTAAAATGAAGTGCTTGTTGGTATGGATTAAAAAGGATTCTGGTATGGCAGCTAAGGATATGTGGGAAGAGACTAAACAAAAGGTAATAGGAAAACTGAGAAATTGGAAGCTTTATGTGGATGGCAAGATGCACGCAGTTAAAATGATTTTAGTCCTTTTTAGTGTTTATACACAGGTCAGCATATCAACCAGAGGAGTTGTTGTAGATGGCAATTTTAATAAAGTGCTGAAGGATTTTAATCTGGGAGGGTAAAACTGCAAGAGTCGAGTGTGATAAGCTGGTTCTTCCAATTGAACAAGGCTGTTTGGGGATTGCCAGATTTGAAGGGGGTATTTCAGAGCTACACATTTAAGGCTTTTATACATAGCACATGCAGAAACCTAAAGTGGAAGGGGGTGGTAATGAAACGGAAGGAAGCTTAAACAAGGAGAGACTGGGATTTTGCATGGAGATCCTTAAGGAAAATAACTAACTTTTATAAAGTATTGCATTTGTAAAGTAGTAGAAAGCATTCTAATCTAAGCCAACACAAGAAAGGAGATTCTGCCGATGGGGGATTGTTCACAATAATCTGTGTTAGCATGTCTGGCAGGAGATGTGTTTATTCTCAGATTAATTTTGAAAATGTAAATATGTTTTTAAAATGTTGAGTATTTCCTTGTTTATAATCTGTCAGTGTTTTAATACAAACATGTGCAATTAGAAAATGTGAGATTCTGAAGTACAAACTGTATCTAATCAGCTGATCAGTAGTTGATGGCATTAGAATGTTCCTCGTTGCTAGGGGATTATTAGAGCAAGAACTTTTTCAAAACAGTGGGTTGGTTGGGCTGGTAAGATAGTTGAGACTGTGTTAACCTGGACTATAAAAGAGACTGCTGAAGTCAGTTGAAGGGCAGTTAGTTAAAGGAAAACTCCATCCTATAACTTAAAAAAAATTTTCACTGTTTGTTTCCTAACCTATTTTAACACCTCAAAATCACTCCCAAGTGCTTATTTGTAATTTTAGCCTGTTTTTCAGAACATGGTTAACAATGAGGCTTGATGTATCAACATGATCTTGTTCTGCCTCAGCCCTTTCTCTTTAAAGTAATACTTCGCATGACTCCTGCCAGACATAAGGAAGTAACCTTGAATTCCCATGCCATTGACATATAATGGAATTTGGGAGGGTGTTATTTTCTTTATCTTCTGTAAAAGGACTGCTACTTTTCCCTCTAATCATCCTCATGTATGTTTGTCTCAGACCTTTGTTTACACTGTACTTAGAAGTTATCCAGCTACAGCCAGAAAAGTAACTAAATTGCAGGCATTTGTTTGAATTTGCTTTTGTAGTCTGAGGAATTGATTCTGCAAGGGTGTCTCAGTGCAGTGACAGTTTTAACGCCTCTGCTAGAAGTGTGGGGGGAGGGAACTCTCGGTTCCTCCTAAACTACAAAAGAAAACACTGAACAAAGGCCTGCAGTTGAGTTAAAATATATATTTTTTTTAAATGATGGACTTCTGGTCTACAGTTTAATTTTATATTTCTGGTGGTTGAATTCTTGTGTGAGTTATTGATTTTTACTTTTTTTTTTTTTTTTTTATCATTTTACTTAAATGTTTTTTCATTACTTTGTGGCTGGACAATCCGTGTGTTCTTTAGAGATTAGTGTGTGTTTTATACCTGTTTGATATTCACCAGGTCACTTCAAATGCCTGGCTGCTCCTGGTCATAGCTATTGTTTTTAATGTTTATTAATTGACCACCCTTTGAAGGGTGTGTAGACCTGTCTGACTCGGGTGGCAGCATTTACCACTTGTACTGAGGAGGGGGGACAGCTAGAAGTCTGTGTCAGTCTTCCTGTGTGTGTCTTATTTTGAGTATGGGTGAGTCAGAGGAAAACAAACTTAAACTGGAACACTTTGCTCTAAAGTGTGTGATAAGGGATTACATTTTTGGTGGACTGGTATATAATCCAGTCCCAGGAAATGGAGCATGTTCCTATTGTACTGTTAAGGGAAATTGTGGAATTTTATTGTGTGTTCTGTGCTGTGGTGTTTTCCGTGACGCTCCCATACTGGAGCCACTGGTGAGGATTGAAGCTTATTAATTACTGACTCTGGTTTTAAGTGGGGGACGTCATGTATTGATGGCAGTCCAGTGGGATATTAACTGGACATCACAGGGATGACTGAATTTAAGAATGGAGAAGACAGTAGGCAAAAGGGGCAGGAATTTATTGGAGAAAACTGGCAAAAGAACCAAGGTACTGTGAGCAAATAATTCGAGAGAGAGGTAATAGAATGGGAAGAGCCGAAGAATGTATTTGGACTGCAGGTTAGAGATTGCCTTCCATAATGAAGGATTGATATCGGAGTATAGGCAAAGAGAAACGGGGGGGGGATCCCAGGCGAAAGACCAGCACTGGCACAGTTTTTAGTAGAATCTAGAACAAAAGCTGCTGTTAAATTAGTCTAGCAAAATATATTGCATGATAATTATAAGAATCCATCAGCAGAGGTTAGAAAGGATTGGGAGGAGAGACTGGATAAGTAATTCACTAAGAAACAAAGTGTAGACTAGAAGGGTATAGGATCTTTGCTTGGAAGTGTTTGCATAGGCACTTTTTCTAACCAAAGTAGACGCCAAAGAAGTTTTCCTCAGACATCAAATGTTGGTGGTTTGATGGGGGGGGTAATTAGGAACATATTTTTTGGGAATGCAGTGAGTTGGCAGACTTCATAGATTACCTGCAGATTGTTCTGTCAGAGATGCTTGGTGAGCAAATTGGTTTAAGTAAGGAAATTTTTTTGAGTTCCGATACAGAATCGGAATTGCCTAGATACAGTAAGTCCTTGCTGGGTCTAATTATGGTGGCTGCTAAAAAGCAATTACTAGAAAATAGAACTAGTCTAAACCAACTGTACTAGAAGTAGTGACTATAGTAACAGAGATAAAACAACTGGAATTGGGATCTTTAGAAAAGAGGGTAGGAACAAATTGCATAGAAAAAATGGAATTGTGGGAACAATACGTGGAGAGGAGGAATGAGGTTGAAAAGAAGGCAGGCTGTAATGTTTGACAATGGCTAGATAAATTTTAAGTGAATAATGTTAGCATTTAAAGTGGTCAGTGTTTTGTTTTCATTTATATAAATGTATGATTGCCTATGTCATACATGATCATTAAATAAAGATGTTTATTTAAATAAAGTTTGTTCCTCCCAGGAAAAACATTTTGAAGACAGCTGGAACTTGAATCTCATACGTGCCTCAACATTCTCTGATTGCTGTGATAAATTTGCTTCTCTTCTGCCTGGTGTGCAGCTTCTCTTCTACCTGGTGTGCAGTGAATAATCATTTTCATCAAGCACTCATCTGTCTCCAGATTTTAATACTTGGTCCTGCTGCTACAGTTTTGTCAGGATTCTCTGCTGGTATGATTACATCTTCAGTAATAGGTCTTGGCTGTTTTCTTGTGGCCAGGTTTGGAGTGTACACTTGCGTCCTTTCAATTAACAAATGTTGTGGAATATCAGTCCATTTGCTTATTTGTGCTTTCATAAAGTTAATATAGTGTGTTCCTTCCAGTGTCTGATACGCTGAAAATCTCGGGCTTTATCTGTGAACTCTGTACTTCTTCAGAAACCTCTTATTCAGCCAGTTTGTTTCAGTCCCTCTGAATGGGTGGTTAAAGCTCTTTATTTTTGCCAGTCATTTGTTTGAGTTGATGTATTCTTTTTCATTTTGATCACCTCTTGAGTACATTTGATTTATTTTTTCCTGTAAATTACTGGAAGCATTTTGTTGAACTGCTTTTTGCTGAACAGCTGCAGAATCCTTCCCAGACCATGCATGTTTTCTTTTCACCTTTTCTGGTTGATTTTCTTTCAGGTTTTCCAGACAGTGTAGTGTATTCATTGGCAAGTAACTAAATTTTACCCAAAATATTTGTAAGGGCACTCCTTTTTCTCATTTTCTGTTCTCACACTTGGAGAACTGAAGTTGTGCTTTGATTAGTATGCCATTCAGTCACCTTGGAAGTCCTGAAAGCCTTGAGCTGATTGTTCTTGTTTATTTGAGTTAAGTTTCATTATCAGGAAGTGTGCCTTTTCCTATAAACGGCTGAACAGTTGGCAGTTGAGGCATTTTTCCCTCTCCCAGTACTTCATTTCAGACCAGCTACTGTTGATCAAGTTGGATGTGGTTTCAACTGGTGCAGAGATTATTTCCTTGCATATTAAATCGTGTCTCTGTGTGTCTCTGTGTGTCTCTGTGTGTCTCTGTGTGTCTCTGTGTGTCTCTGTGTGTCTCTGTGTGTCTCTGTGTGTCTCTGTGTGTCTCTGTGTGTCTCTGTGTGTCTCGGCGAGCTTGATGCTGCATCAGACAAATTCTTTAATTTGGGAATGTTAATGCTGCAGGAATTCCAGTGACTTCTACAGAAACTAGTTTTTTTTAAAATAGCTGTTTCAATGAGTTCTGACATGTTGACCTCAGATGTGATGACCCATTAGGAAGCCATAGTGTATGAATCTTTTTGGCAAGTAGTACAGTGTTCTGTTTATAATTTGTATAAATCTTAGTGGTACAAGTAAGGGAGCCCCTAAAAGATCTTGCCAGTTCTGATGGTCAATACTTGGATAACTTTTTGTTCCATGAAATGTTTAGTGGAGATTGATTTGAATTATTAACAGTGTGTATTTGGAGCGTCATCCTACCCAGAGGTGGTAAAAAGACAGATGGAAATTGATGGTTATCTTAAAGAAATTGCATCAAAAGTATAATTTTAATGTTTTCTATCGTGTTGTCAGAGTGAGGTGTGTGTGTGTGTGTGTGTGTGTGTGTGTGTGTGTGTGTGTGTGTGTGTGTGTGTGTGTGTGTGGTTATAATTTGTTATGGGAGGAAAAATGTTTTCCAGAATGTTTGTTTATTGTTTTTAATGATTATACTTTTATTACACAATAGTTTCCCCTTTAATTATTTGGTACTAAATCATTAAGTTGTTTTCTTTGAGGTTGGTTGAAAAAGTGCTATAAGGTGTTGGCTATCTGTACTTTGAAAAATCCTTCAGTGAACTAGAATTAGTTATGCTCATCTCATTTGTACATTATTTTAACTGTAGCTGGACTCTTAGGAGTGTTAATGAACATCTTTGAAGCTAATGTTCACACTTTTTTTTTTCTTATTTCTTTTTCTTTTAAGCGTTGTGTAGACAGACTGAGGAACAGTCGTTCCAAACTGCTGGAGAGATATCGCCAAGTGGGTGAACATCTGCACAGCAGAGGAGTAAGTGGCTCCTTCATGGTCCAGGAGGTGATGGAGGAAGAGTGGAAGGCTTTGCAGTCTGTGAAAAGTGTTTTCCCATCTCTGTGGAAAGACAACTTCTGTCCCCAGGCAAGTTATTTAAATGTGTGCATTGCTTAGTGCAGGGGGTAGTAGCCTTTGAAGTATTTTTTAGACTGTTTAAAGCTAAATAGGAGTGCAGAGGTGTTCAGTGGTACAGTGGCAACATTAATTTCAGTTTAATATTTAACTGTGGGTAGAGCAGCAATCCACTTAGAAAATGTTCAGGCAAACCCATTTTTTAAGCTGGAAACCAACATTGCATAGTACTATATGTATTTGCTTTGTTTACCGGGGAAAGTCTTGACTGGGCAAAGCTCATCTTTAGTAAAGACGTGGAGAAACGCTCCACATAACATAGAGTTGAATGAGCTAACAGTACAAATACAGTAGTAAGACTATGGGATTATATAACTTGACAGATGATCACCATGTTACATATGCTGTAGCATATACAGCACATAAAGCTCACACACAATAGGAAATTCAGTTTTATTTTTCAGTGTTATTTTTCAGTGTATCTGTTTAACACCTGCTGTAATATTAGCATTCAGCAGATAAGACGCACCTATTTTATCCTGTAACCAGATTACTGTAATAAGTGTGAAAATGAAGTAATATGTGATATTACTATATGAGGTAGGGAATTGGCATTGGGGTTGGTACAAGGACAGTACTGTTAAATTGATGAAGTATGATTTCATTAGAATTTTACGTTTTGGGTGGGATAATGCTTAGAATAAAGGGTCTTGGTAATGCAATGATTGGATGTGCAAGAATATTTGCTTGAGAGGTATGTCTTCAACGAAATTGTAGAGAAGATGAACTGCTGTGATAGTTCCACAGTTTAGCAACAAATTTAAGAGTACACGATTTTTGAGTGGAATACTAGGTGTTTAGTGAGTGCAGATGTTTTTCGTGTTTCACTGTTGCAGTCATTACATTTGGGTAATCTGCTGGCAGGTTGCCCTCAGTCGGCCTGAATAACAAAGTCTTGGGTTCTGCGTCTGTTGCTGTCTCCGCTTCATGACGTCCGGTTGTCGGGGGTATAAAACATGTAGCAAATGCCATTTTTATTCAGTTTTTCTTGCCGCGTGGTGCCCAAAGCAGTTGGCAAGTGCCAGTCGGCAGACTCCTGAAATTTTTGCATTAGAGTTTCAGAACCGAAGTCTTCAACTAAAGCTAAGTTCCCCGTTGGGGAAACTTTTTTTTTTTTTTTTTTTTTCTTGTTCCTTACCGATGTCAGTAAAAGTTAATAATTGCATTACTTGTGGGAAGCAAATACCTCATAAGAATTTTCATTTGTACTGTATTCCTTGCCTAGGCCCAGATCATAACGTGTCTTGCTGTCGATTTTGTGCTAGATTTAACCAACGCACTAAGCGGCTGTATATTTTTGCTTCAAAATATTGTGGATCCAGATTTAATTACCCTGAAATGTCGTTGGTTAGCAATCCGACTGCTGGAGTTCACAAAAAATGCAAAGAAAAAGACCGTATAGGTCCAAAACAGACTAAGCTTCTCCTAAGCCAGTTGCCGGTTCGCCGGTACTCAGTGAGGTGCTTTCACAGCCCCTGATACCTGCTACTTTTGAGTTGCAGGCCTCTACAGAGACCCATGCGGAGTCCGGTATGCCGTGAGATTCTCAGATTATAGAACCTGCGAATGTCTCTCCCTTGGATGGGTCCGGAGCCGCTGAGCAGGCACTGGCTTGTAAGGGTGTTTTCAGGCCTCAACATTTTTATATAAAACCGCCAGCTTCAAAAACATCTAAGTGTAAAAAAACTGACGCATGAGCCACGTGCTCAGGCCCCTATGCCTAAACAACAGATGATCAAAATGGCTGAGGACTTAATTACCTTGATCAGGCCCCCCCCACTAAGAGGCCTAAGCAAGACACTGATTATGAATCTTCAGATCAGGTTTCTATTTCTTCTGACCAAGAATTTTCTATACCACCCTATGAGGATTCTGATGCAGAAGACTCCATCCCATCTGCATCTTCTCCTGAGGATTATTCTTTTGGAGAAACCTTGCATACTTTAAGGGAACATTTTCATTGGGAGAGTCAGGATTTCTCTGAATCAAAAAAGAGGCTTGGGGATTTCCTTCTTCCTCAGCATAGGCCTTTGGCTATATTTCCTGTATTGGACATTGTTAATGTGTTTTCAGAATCAAGCTTGGCTCCTGATTTCCTACCACCAGCTCCTAGTAAGCCAGACAGATATTACAGGGTTCCTGACTCCCACAAATTTCTATTCAAAATTCCTGCTGCTGATCCTGAAACCATCTTACAGGGTCCCAAAGGTGTAAAGGCCTCTACAGCCAAAAATCCTATCCCTTCTGATAGATTCCAGTGCGCTGGATAGATGGGGAAAGAAGGTTTATACGTCTGCAACCTTGGCAATTAGGGCCTTAAATTGCCAGTTTCATATGCTTAAATATCAACAGTATGTTATGGGCTTATTGAAACAGAAAATGATGATTTCTGATGGTGTGGAAAATAAAGAATTACAGGAATTATTGCATGCAGCAGAACAGGTTGGAAAGCTTACTTTGCAATGTGGTTTTGATTCTTTGGAGGACTCTTGCAGGGCCGCAGTTACTGGATCTGTGATTAGAAGGCATGCCTAGCTCAAGGAGCAAAATCTGCCTGATCATGTTAAAGCTAAATTGTTGGATGCCCTTTTACAGTATGATACTCTGTTTGGTAATAAGGCAGAAGAGGTTTTAAAGAAAATGGAAGGCAAAGCTAAATCTATGCAAACTATAAAAGATTTCTTACAAGTGCAGCCACCCAGATTCAGTAGGCACTGGCCTACTAAAAATTGGTCCTTTCCTGTGTCCAACAGAGCCTCTCAAGGCAAATCCAGACACTCAAAAGGCTCTAGATACCAATCACAGGGTTCTTACAGGTCAAAGCAGTGGGGTGTCTCCACCTCCAAATCTGGAGGAAACAAAGCACAACCCCTACAGTAAGCAGTCTCAATGACTTCCCCCTACCATCACCAAGCACTTATTTTTTTGGCAGCCCCCTTGGGGGGGGGGGGGGGATTAGCACTTCATGCTCAAACTTGGCAGTTAATTACCCAGGGCAAATGGGTATTAAACATAGTACCCCAGTGGTACAGATTTCATTTCCATACTTTGCCCATTCCAAACGGTTGCCCAGATCTACCACAAAATCAATGGGCAGAGGCTCCGAAACAAGTTTACGTCCCTCATGGATATGGGGGCTATTCAACCAGTACCAGAACAGGAAAAAGGACAAGGTTTTTATTCAAGACTTTTCCTGGCACCCAGAAAAGACAATGCCTGGCGTCCAATACTGGACTTATCGATTTTGAACACGTTTCTGGACATTCCAAAATTCAAAATGCTGACTTTACAACAGCTACTGCCTATGCTGGGCAGGAATGCTTGGTTAGTGACTCTGGACTTAAGAGGCATACCTGCATATCCCAATAAGGGAATCGTGCAGAAGATGCCTCCGCTTCATGACAGGTTTTATGCATTGCTAATTCTTTGCACTGCCCTTTGGCTTATCTACTGCGCCCAGGGTCTTTACAAAGTGCCTGGCACCAGTAATTGCATTTTGCAGACAAAGAAGCATACAAATTTATCCTTACCTGGACAATTGTCTCATTCAAACAGAGAACAAGGACATTCTTCAACATCTGGTATTTGTAAAAAGGCTTTTAACATGCCTAGGGTACACCAATAAAATGAAATCGCACAACTGGTACCCTCTCAAAAAATTACATTCCTGGGTGCAAGCTTGAATACAACTGCCCAGATGGCAGGAAACTTCAATGGTACCTAAAACATTTATGGAGTCAACATTGTCACGGTCTGGAAACAATGATGCCTCTCATTCCCTGCCTACAACAGGAGTTTCTTTGGTGGGCAGAGACATAGTCACCAAAACAAGGGACTGTCATTCACTCTACCCCCTGCCACCCAAACCCGAATTACAGATGCATCAGACTATGCTTGGGGGGGCCCACCTGGCTGGGGGACGCATTCCAAAACAAATGCATCTGCATATCAACCAGAGATGCTAGCTGTTCAGAATGCTCTGACAGCCTTCAAGGACTTAATTCATCCAGGACAACTACTGATAGACGGACAACACCACATTTTATGTGGTACATAAGCAGGGGGGTACACATTCCTATCCCCTTTGCAGACTAGTCATGGCATTTTGGAACACCGCCTTGACTTGCCAAGTATATCTTCAAGCCCAATTCCTGCCAGGAAAACAAAATACTCTGGCAGACAACCTAAGCAGAAATCTTATGGACCCAGACGAGTGGAAACTGGATCCACAAATCTTCAGCATGGTAGCACAGAAATGGGGGAGCCCAGACATGGATCTATTTGCCCCCCCCCCAAAAAAAATTATCAACTGGACAAATTCTCCAGAAGGACTTCACAGACAAGCATGGAAAGTGGATGCCCTATCCTTCAGTTGGAAAAACCTGTCAGTCTACGCCTTTCCCCCTCTGCCTCTTCTCTCCAAGGTCTTGCTAAAGGTCAGACGGGAAGAACAAAAATTATCCTAATTGCTCTGGACTGGCCTCGCCAGCACTGGTACCCAGTTCTAAGGAATATGTCTCAACTCCCTCCTTGGTTGTTGTTGTCTTTTTTGGCTTTTCCCAGTTAGAGGTCGCCACAGCGGAACTCTGGTCTGGTAATGATTGGCAGTAGATTTTTACATGCAGAGTTGCCAGCCCTGACACACAACCTTCAACCACACACTCTATACACGTGCACACACACACACACACACTATATATATATATATATATATATATATATATATATATATATATATATATATATATATATATATATATATATATATATATATATATAATACATGTGCACACACATATATGAACCTCTTTTGATCACCACGTTGCCATTGTGGTCAGAAGGTCCTATGTGGCACATCTCATTACGAAGGGTTTTGCATCCAGGAAGAAAAAGGTATTGGTCTTTCTCTACTTTTCCGTCATTAGGCCATTCGAGTACATTGCCCCATTTGGCATATATCTCACACCTGCAACAACTGGAGAGGCTGCAAAAGTACCCCACAAAAAGGATCCTAGGCCTTAAACACTTGTATATGGACAGACTCAAAAACTCAAGCTATTCTGTGTCCGTCGCCTACTTAGAGGCGATCTCTGCTTGACTTGCAAAGCCTTGTCTGACTGAGCTCTGTTAGAAATGCTGCAGCTAAAGAAATCCCAATCCCTCCTCACTACACGCTCCAGAAACCTCCACCTCATTACCACAATCAACAGAACACGCTGGAGGGACAGGTTCATAACCCAGAGACTGCCCATGCAATGTAATAGACCCAGATAGTCCCATACATATCGAGCGGAGCACCTCACTGGCCGCCTTCAAGAGAAATCTTGAGTGGATAGGAAATGGAAAATTAACCCCGGGGATCACTCCAGTGGCTCTACTTGACAGGCACTAGGAACTAAGGTTGGGTGGCATGATGCCAGGGTAATCCTATGGGCTAGGCTTGTAAAGGCTCCAGGGCCATTAGCCTAGTACACACCTATGAACCCAAGAGTAACTTGTAATGTGTGTGAATATCTTTAAAGTGGGGGTGGGGTTCCCAAACTTGAGGCCCGACAAGTCACAATGTATGATCTGTGCATTGTAGTTTTATTACAAGGGGTCATTAGGGCTGGTGAAGCATGGTTAAAAGATCTGGTATGGTAAGTGAAAGTAGTAACTGTAACCTGGCTTACAAGATAGTGTGGATGGCACTGAGTTCTAAAGTTTTAATTAGGTGTGGCCCCAGTAAAAGTTATGCTGTTTTGCTTTACTGCTAATCATTTAGGTTATGACATTGGTGCTGTCACTGTGGGGAGATGGTTATGAACATATGCATCTGAT
This sequence comes from Protopterus annectens, assembly GCF_019279795.1. Taxonomy (NCBI): domain Eukaryota; kingdom Metazoa; phylum Chordata; order Ceratodontiformes; family Protopteridae; genus Protopterus; species Protopterus annectens. The sequence goes on along the minus strand of NC_056747.1, from coordinate 410,532,915 downwards.
TAGACCTGTTTTGTAAGACCTTTTTCCCTTGGATGTATCCATTCTTGCTGTTTTAGATAATACCCTTTCTTATTGAATTTCTTCTGAAGAGAGACCATGGAGTCTTTCTGACCCATGAAAGACATTGGCTGACTTTTTTATTACTTAAATGGTATATGATGATGAAAGTGCTTAGTTAATTCCGTGGGGATTAAGTAAGTATGAAGAAACTAGATAGCTTTTGTTGAAAGCCAAAGATGGTCCCCCCCCCCCCCAATGTTTAGAAGGAAGTTCTTATGTTATAGGTGATTGGGTGGGAGCTTTAGGTCACCTTTGATTTTTCTAAAGGAATAAGGTGTAAATCCATAGATTACCGTGCCATCTGTGCAGCGTATGATTGATAGGTGTGGAAAGTGGGGGGTCTGACGATAAAGGTAGAGAATCACCACTTCAACCAGGGTTGCTGTAGGAGAGGTATTCGGACCTATTTTAACACTGAAGTCTAAGTGATAAAAAGCAATTGGTTCTAGATTCGGAAATTCCCTTCAGATACCTTAAGACCATAGCAAAGGGAAATGGGGATTATGCATTCAGTGGATTACTGCTGGGGTGAGGGAGTAGCAGTAGGGTCCAGGACTGCACTGGGTTGTACTATGAGTGTTGAGACTTTGGACTCCAGTCCACTGCATGGTCTGGGAGTAGAAATGACAGGACTGATCTTTTAAGATGGGTAATTACTCGTCTTGTGTTGCAGTACTTCAGGTACAGTTGTAGACTTTGATTTCCATTTTCTGTGGCACCCAACAGAATTAAGTTGAATAAGGGTTTACTATGTTTGCAGTTCAGATCCTGTAACACAACTTAAAACAACCATTTTGTTACTTGCAGCCATTTGTTGACATATTTTTTCTGAGTACTCTGTATGTTGTTTTTAAAATTTTAAAATATGACTCCTTAAATTACCAACACTGTTTCCAGTTATCTCTTCCTTCTCCATCACACCTCCAACATTTGCTATCTACATGAGGAAAAATTCTTTGAGTATGCTTGGGGTATAAAAATACCTATGCAAAACACTTCCAACCAAAGATCCTAAACCTTCTGGACTTGCAAGGCATACATGTGTCTTCCCATTGTTTTCTTGTAAATTGCTTTTCCAGTTTTTCTTCTAAATCTTTTCTAACCTCCTGTAGTTATGAAATATTCTATATGCCCTACTAATTATCCCATTTTAACTGCTGCTTCTGTTCTAGATTCAACTAAAAACTCTGCCAGAACAGGTCTTTCACTTAAAATCTCTTTCCTTTTACCTGTACTCTGAGATCAAGCCTTGGTAGGGAAGGCCTTTATCCTGCAGTCAAAATGTGTTCTTGGCCTCATCCCACTCTATTCTCTATTACTGTTTCTGCTTGAGTTATTTGCTCCCAGTATCTTGATTACTTTGCCAGTTTTCTGCTGTAAATTCCAGTCCCCTCTTGCCTATTTTCTGTACCACCACATGCAGTTATAGTTATTGGCAAAATCCTTCATTCTCGTATTGGCTTAGTTCTCAGAGTACTTTCTGCTACTTTATGAATATAATAATCTGTGTGGTGGTTGTTCTTTTTCTTAAGCATCCAACCCCCCTTCTTTTTCTTTCTTCAGCTTCCCCCTTGCTTTATAATCATCCTTTTCCACATTGAATTATAAGGTTCTGCTTGTGTTATGCATAAGAGTTTTATCCATGGTTCACAGTTCTAATCTCTCTGCATTTTACCCATTAAGAATGTGGCCCAAGTTGCATGAGTTTGGAGTTTCGCCATCTAGGCAGGACCCCAGCCAAAATCTGCAGGACAACACAAACTGGTGAGGAAGCTACCACATTGATGCATTTAGACTGTAGGAGAAGTGGGAGTTTAAGTTGCAGCATAGGTAATATTTTGAACGCATCTAGTTTTTTTTTTTTTTTCTTCTTATGACCTAGCAGTTTATCTCAAAGTCATGGGAGATGATTACCCTGCTGCTGAGGTGGTTGGTGATGGTGGTTTTCTGTTTTCGCCACTAAACATAGTATAAATGTGATTATCTTTTGTTTGGCAAACGTCAAGTGCAGGCTTTGTGATTAGATGTCCTTGCTAGGTGTGGTTTAAGTGGTTCCTTTTTTATACGCGCATGTGTAACGACATACAGATGCATTTTAGTGGTAACCTGACAGATTTTTATTTTTTGACATTTTTTCTCTGTCGCTGTGCAATAACCATCAGCCCCTTCTTGGTCACCTGGCCCATTTGTTCCCTTTCACTGGGGTGAGTGCAGACAGCCAAGCTATCATTTAGGTAGCCATCTTGAGTTTTTCCTTGTGTGGGGCACCAGGGTTGCCAAATTTGGAAAGGTTGGGACTAAAGTCTTTCATGTGGAACATTGGGAAGTTCTGCATTAAACAGAAGTAGCTCTGCTTTGCGATTTATGATGGGCTCGTATGCCGATTTGTACGGGCCAGTCATAAGTCGCAAAGTGGAGGCTGTTTTGCTAGAGTTTTAAACAGCAGTGCGGGACTTGAGATTGGGTTGCTGATCCCAGGACAGTCCCGCTGAAATGGGGACATCTGGCAACCCTGTGTGGCACTAACCTCTCTGTACGTACCCAGTATCAGACTAAGAGTTTGACATGCAGTGGTACCAGCAAAGGTGTGCCACTCACTTCCATGCATGATGTAATGCCAGAGGACAGCTCTGTAGCCTACTGAAGTTGGTGCTCCCATATGTCCCTGTTACCACCAGCATTCAGTGTGCTTCAACTCCCAATTCTAATGAGAGGTGATCTGAATAAGCTGCTCCACTCCTGTTCTCCCCAGAGTGAGCTCCAGCAGGACTCCAAGTCATAAACTAAACTTGTCACATGGGTGACTGTCAGTGCCTTAATCTATGTATGTCAGAGGAATAGACTAACATGGCATATATATCTACAGAACAGAAGATTGAATACAAATTGTAAAATGGAAGAGTGCCGGTGAAATTTTGAAACTATATATCACCGCAACTATAAATGCAGTTGAGGGGACTGTATACCATATATGAAGTTGAATTTGCGTGTTTTTGTTCCAGAAGTAGTGTGGGATTGTACAGCACCCATGTCTTAGGGGCAGGGGAGCAAAGAACTCTTCCAGAAATACTAGAAGGGATGTGACGGCAAAGTAAGGAATTTTCTCGTTTTCTATTTGAGCCACAGTGTAGTTTTTCAGAGTATAAAGACTCATGTCTCTTGGTATTTGTATCAAACATGAACTGCGCTCATCTGCTGTAAAGATCAGACAAAGACTTTCAATGAGAAAACAGGTTTGTCTTGCAATTGTTTCTACCACTCTTTCAAGCTGTTTTCAGTACACATCTGTAGTCTTAAGTTCTAGATGTTTAGCAGGGAAATTCTAAAAAAGCAAAAGTGGTAGTTGTAGTCATTTTGGACAGATCACTAGAGCAAAACTGTGGGTGTATAGCTCTTTCCATTCTAGCAGGTCAAAGTTGTACTTTTCTTTTTTTTTTTTTGCTTTTGTGCATTTGTTCAGCTCACTTCTGGACCCTCCCCAGGAGGCAAGAAATCTCCACAGAGGTCCATACATTCCTGAGTATAATCCAGATTTTTTTTCTTCTAACTTTAAATTAAGGCCAAACATACTAAAGTTCATGTCATAGCCTGTGTTTTCACTTACTGATTGCTGTCTGTTCTTTTCTTATCTCTGTTACCCTCAGATTAAAAAAAAAATTGTGTTTTTGAGTAAATGTCAGCCTATAGCCTTAAAAGGGCACTGGCTATCTTTTTAATTATCCACTGTTCTAGTAAATGCATTTAAGTGTTTACATTGCTCTTCCAAGATGGCTGTACACTGAGTAATAGCTGAATTTCAGCTCTCTTGGTGTGAAAACTTAAACTCGGAAAAGAGAGCCAGTGAACTTAGAGGTAAATTTCAGTAATTCTCCAAGTGCACTGCCCAGATGCCGGCAAAAAAGAAATCCAATCACAAAAGGTGAGGAGAAAACACTGCTAAGAATTCTGCAGCTGTTCAGCAAAAAGCAGTGCAAGCTTTGGTGCAAGACATGACTTTTAGTAACTTGAGGAAAAAAATAAGTCTCTTACTCTGAACTGGTTAAAATGAAACACTGAAGGAGCATATCAACTCAAATAAGTATGGAAAAAATGGAAGACGCTTTAAACCGATATTTAGATGAGGTGATAAAAATGCACAAATCAGAGGATGAAGTGAAGAAAAGTCCGAGTAAGAGATGGTTAAAAAAATAGAATTGGAGGACAGAGCACCAGGGGAGGCTTTTGCTGTACCAGAGAAAAGCTGGAAGGAGCAGACTGCATTAATTTTATGTTAATGGAAAGGGCACATCATCTCTATGCTCCAAACCTGGCAATGTGAAAGCAACCTAGACCTTTTAATAGTAAGGATGCAGTCCTAGCAGAAAGTTTATTTTTGTTAAAACTGGCAGAAGGGCAAAGTACTAAAGTTGGGGACAGTGTTGGAGGAAAATGATTACTCACTGTACAATAGGCAGAAGAGGAATAAATGTTTTCCACTAATCAGTGTGTTGAGAAACAGGCACGAGATTCAACCTGCTTGTATCCAGCTATTTTTGGAATAGTCTTTTCTGGAGGATCAAAATAATTTTTGATGCAGAACATACTAAGGAGGAAATACAGAAGTTTGTCTAAAAAAAAAGTGAACTGTCACATTGTAGCAGAGATTCGGTTTCTTGTTCTTGTGGTGGTAAAGCCCATAGAGTGTTCTAGTAAAATATTTTCCAGTATTTCCAAGGAAAATGCTTGAGAGACAGAAAAAAGTACTGGAGTTGACTAGAACCTCTGGAGTACATTGTAAATGAAGTGGAGACTGAATTTGTGAGAGAGGTCTACAGGAAGAAAAACAGCAGCTCTGAAAATGACATGTGAGATTACAAAGCATTTAATTATTTGTGAAACATGACACAAAATTCTGAAAATATTGGACTTTTTTTTACTTTGTTAAACTTGCAGGGGGACTCCTAATGCAAATGCCCTACTTCGTCATTTTTGGATGTTTGGAAGATGATTTTAGGAGGAAAAGTTAACGTTTTGTTTTACTTAGTTAACAGTAGTATTTTTATAATGCATGCCACAATCTGCATGCTATAAAGTAAAGGTTATTTTTCAGTGCAATAGGGATATTAAAGTAAACTGGTACCAGTTTGTTTTTTCTTTCCCCTTCCCTCCGTGCTTTTGCATTTTTCAGTTTTAAGAAATGTAGGCACTGTAGTATAAGAGAGAGAGAGAAGGAAAAGACTAGTCAAAAGAGCACAATACAAGAAAAAAAATGATGTGCTTTTTCTTTCCCTTTCATAGGGGAATGACTGAGTTAAGAACCTTGGCTTGATCTATCAACAAGTTTTAATGGGAAGCAAATAAAAGACACTGAATATAAGTTTTCCTCTAGCAAATGAGTGCTTGTACAGGTAACTGGTTTTCATGTCTGTATGGAGACAGTCTGACAAGGCAATAAAACAGAATGCTACCATCTTTCGATGACTAGGAGATGATGTTTTCTTGGTGTTTTTCCACTTTGGGAGAGGAATGAAGATGAGACTAAATGGATAGGACTTGGTAGAAGCCCAGGTTGTAACATGCATCTTATGGATAACCTTCCTTATAGGTTAATCATAGTCTTGAGTGCGAGACAGATGTTTCTATTAGGGTTAAACTTCAACATTTTATGATGTAGATAGTTATGCGTGTTAGTGTTAAGTTAGTAGGTGTTACAGGTGGGGTGTGTGTGTGTGTGTGTGTGTGTGTGTGTGTGTGTGTGTGTGTGTGTGTCGCAAATGTTTGTAAGAAATATGACTGGGATGTGACAACTGTATAAAAGATCAAGATCAACCTGCCAAACATTAGTGTGTGTATGTAACACGAGCTGGACTTAGACATTTTAAGAAGGGCTGCTACACATAGTAGGTGGGAATTATAACTAAACATAACAGCATTTTCTGTATTATCTTTAAATGTAAATGGTGTCTCAGATGTATACAGAGAGAGAGTAGTGAATTGTATTAATGTAGAGTGGGAAATAGCTGTGCTACAGGAGAAGCACTTGAAAAGAATTGAGCATGTGAATTTGATAAAAGGATTTCAGGATGGTTATTCAGCGGAATATCTGGGACAGGAAGAGTACTTACGAATTGTAGAAGGTGCTCCAATAGTGATAAAACAGGATAAACAAGATGGTTAGATTTTTAGTACTAAAGGACTACTGGTAAGGGAGGAGGATTACACTGGCATTTTATATTCCACATATAGGTTCATAGGTTGGTACTAGGCTAGCGGTCTTAGGGCCTATACAAGTCTAGCCATACTACTTCCCCAGCTATTTCTACCCAGGACATTTAATTCCCTGGTCCCCTGTCTAGCAGTGCAACTGATGCGATTCCCGGGGTGAATTTCGTATCTCCCATCCAGTTGTCAAGGTTCCTTTTGAAGAAGGCCAAAGTGGCTCTGCTTGACATGTATTGGCAGTCTATTCCAGAGTATGGGGAGTCTCTGGGACAGGAACCTATCCCTCCAGTATGTTTTTTGTTCATTGTCTTGACCAGGTTTAGATCCCTGGAGTGCTTTGCTCTGAGGGATTGGGATTTCTTTAAGTGTAGCAGGTCCAAAAGCTCTGGGTTTGACATGGCCTTGTATGTTAAGCAGAGATCGCCTCTGAGTAGATGTTATGCAACAAGAGTATAGCTAGAGTGTGTGGTTTTTTTTTTTTTTTTTTTTTTACAGTCTGCATAAGGCATCTGCTTTAGGCCTGTGATTCTTTTAGTGAGCTATTTCTGCAGCCTTTCCAACTGTTGCAGGTGTCTTGTGAGGTACATGCCAAATGGGGCGTACTCTATAATGGGTCCAATGATGGATGAGTACACTGGGACAATGACCTCCTCCTTTTCTTTTCTGGGTGAAAAGCCCTTAGTGATGAGATGTGCCACATCAAAAGATTGCCTGACTGTTGTGGCGATGTGGTTATCGAAGGCGAGACCACTGTCCACCTGTGTCCCTAAGTCCATTATCACACTTTCGGTGTTTAGTGTACTGCCACTTATGTGCTAATTTGAGTACATGGTTTTTCTCAAAGGGGATAACTATACATTCCTTGCATTGAGCTTGAGCCCATGGCTCTGGCACCAAGCATCTGTCTCTCTAAGGTCCTTGTAGAATATCCACATCACTTTGGGATTTAATAATGGCTCCCAGTTTGCAGTCTTCTGCTAAAGAGTCCCTTGGTGTTGGCCTGTACTTTGGAGAAGTAGATGCCAAACAAGAGCAGTCCCTGGACTGAACCCTGTGGTATTCAACTTGTCACTTGTTTGGAGCTGGATTTGGAGTCTGCTACTTTTACAGTGTGGGTTCTGTCAGTAAGCCAATTTGCGACCCATTGAATGATGTAGGTATTAACGCCCAGCTTAGTAAGTTTATCTAAGATTCCAGAGTGGGGATGGTGTTGAAGGCCTTGGTGTGGTCCAGATAGACTGTGTGGACAGTCTTACCCTCGTCCACAGCTCTGGAGACCCGATTCAAAGAAGTCAATCGGGTTGAGGAGACCAGATCACCCCTTCATGAAACCAATGTCTAAGTTCCATGGCTTTGCAGATATAACTGCTGTAATGGAGCTTAAGAAAATTCTGGGAGAAATAATCCACTTTCAGCAGGGAATATTTATTGATTTACATTTGACCAGGAGTGTCCGACTGGACGTCGGCCCATTTTCAGCGGAGTCCCGGGGAGAAAAGCTCCACAGTTAAGATTAAACGGACAGTGGTTGCATTGGATTACATGGCAATTAACAATTTAACAATGCAATTAATTACAAACCTATTTACAGATGAACATAGTACATCAATAGACTACTAGAATCTTTATCTGTGAAGTACATAACGGACATTAACAAATGTTACAATAAGTTCTGCTGTATAATAAGTACTAGGCTTATGAGCATCTGAGCTTGCTATAGTCAAGGTAGTGGGGTGGAAAGAAAGGTAGTGGTTGGATGGGGTGGGTGATATTAGAGTGGGAGTTGCAGGGGCATAGCCAGCATGTTTTTAAGTGCGCTTTTAGTAAAGTTTTAAAGTGGGTGCATGATGGTACGGAGGTAATTGTGGGTGGGAGGGAGTTCCATAATTTGGCTATGGCGCAAGAGAATAGTGCTTCCCCACCAGAGTTATTGGCTGTAGTGATCTGCAAGTGATTTTTGTTGCTGGATTTTTAGTGGTCTGGTGGTGTGATAGGGTCAGAGGAGATTCTGGAGGGATGGGACATTTAGTGGATGGTTTACTAGTTTGTGGGCGAGTGATAGTTGATACATTGAAGGAGGTGAGGGAGTTCAAGAAAGCCCAGTTCAGCAAGTGAGAGACTGTGGTGACTACGGTAGGATGCCCCTGTGGCGAATTTGGCTTTTTTTTTTTTTTGTAGCCGGTCTCTAGCTTGTTTAGATCGCATTGCCTTAGGTTGGTATATATTGGAGAGGCATAAAATAGGGTGGAGATAAGGTGGGAATTTGCTATTGAAATCTTTGCTGCTTTGGTGAAAAGTTGCTTATTTATGTATAACGCTCCTATTTTTTTGTGGACTTTTTTTATGGTCATGGATATGTGAATGTCAAATTTTAGTTTTGTCTATTTCCACTCCTAGCAATTTGGTGTGTTCAGTTGGGTATATAGTGGTGTTGTCTTTTGCTGTGATGTTAAAGTGAGAGTTGCTTTGAGTATGTTTGGTGGGTTGGTAGATGAGTAGTTTAATTTTGTTTGTGTTGAGTATTTATTAATTGGGCATCGGATAACCAAATTTCGACAGAGGAAAAGGCTTCCTGTGTGACTTTTTGCAGTTTGGGTGGGGACTGGGCTGAGCAGATGATGGTAGAGTCATCTGTGTATTGTATGAGTGTGCCATGTTTGGTGGCAGAGGCTAGATTATTGGTGAAAACAGATAAGAGTAGGGGTCCAAGGATGGATCCTTGGGGAACCCCTATGGAGACGGGTAGTTGGGGAGATATGTCATTCTGCCATACAACAGATTGTTGGCTGTCAGACAGGTAACTCTGAAACCAGTTGGTGACTGAGAAGGATAGGTTATTGAGGACAGAGATGAGTTGTTTGTCTGGGACCATGACAAATGCTTTAGATACGTCTAGGAAAGTAGCAGAGGAGAGAGAGCCATTGTTTTTATGCTGAAAGATAGTGTTAGTAAAAGAGAGTAAGGCAGTGGTGGTGCTATGGTTTGGTCAGAAACCATGCTGAGTATTGGAAAGGAGGTTGTTAGTAAGGAGGTAGTCTGAGAATGTATGCATCTCTCTAGTATTTTGGAGAGTGGAGAGAGAATAGCTATGGGGCGGTAATTGGTTAGTTCTGTGGAGGGGCTGCCTTTGTGGAGGGGAATTGTATGTGATACTTTCCACAGTGTGGGAACGTAACTTTCTGACCGAGATCGGTTAATCAAGATTGACACTGGGTAGGCCAGAGCATCAGCTGCGATTTGTAGGTATTCACTTGGGAGGTTGTCTGCTGCTAATTCGGTAGGCTTAAGTTTAGTTAAGAGTTATTTTTATGTTGGAGGTAGGTACAGGAGAAAAAGAGAAGGCAGTGGGGAGATTACTAGTTGAAGGTGTGGGTTGAGATTACTAGTTGAAGGTGTGGGTTGGAGGGGAGGAGGGTTGTTTTGTTTAGCTAGCGATAGTATGGCTTGTGTGAAGTGGTGTGTTGAATGAGGTAGCAATATTTTTGGAGGATTGAGGGATGTTAGGAGAAGGGGTACTGACTTTACCTGGGTGGAGGATGGAGTTTTTGGATGACCAGAATTGTTTGGGGCTGTGTTGGGATGAGTCTAGGGCAGACTGGTAGTATTGGAATTTTGTCCTGTTTTATTAGCTTTTTAAATCTATTGCGTAGTTCTAGGAATTTCTGTCTAGTTGAGGGGGTTTTGGTTTTGCGCCAGTGCTCCCAGGCTTTATCCCTGTTTTTCATTTCTGACTTAGTGGTTTTCTGTAGCCATTGGGAAGGTTGTGCTTTCGTTCTGGAAAGTCTTATGGGGGCATGGTAATTAAGGATGCTCAGGAAAGTAGCATTAAAAAAAATTCAACTGCGTCAAGACTGAGGTACTTTAGGGGATGCCAGTTACATTCTTTAAGGGATAAGATGAATGTGAGTGGGTTAGTTTTAGTTTTTTACCTATTTGACGGTAGATGACAGGTTTAGCTTGGTATAGGTATTTTTTGAGTAGGAATGTTGGGGAGTGATCATTGAGGCCATCTGATAAGCAGCCTGTTATGTATGACTGGGGGCTTTTACTGACTAGTATCCAGTCCAGGGTAGTGTGCTTGCTGGAGTTTTTATTTATCCTGGTTGGCGACTGGACTAGTTGGATGAAGCCTTGAAGGTTTATATAATGGGTTGGATTGTTGCCAGAACAGGATTGCCAGTCGATATTGAAATCCTGTAAAATGATATTTTCTTGGGGAAGATGGTGGGTAGACCAGCTGAGGAGGTTTTCTAGTGGAGGGATGTTTTGACCAGGTGGGAAGTAGCATCCAATTATGTTGATGGTTTTGTTTTGAGGTTGGTATATATTATTTCTTCATTGGCTATTTGTGTAGCTGATTATTTTAAGATATGGATGTTTAGATGCTGTTTAAATATTATAGCTACACCGCCTCCTTTCCTGTTTAGCTGGTCTTAGTATGCCGTAACTGGTAGGGAGTATTTGCTCACCAGTAATGTGAGGTTTTAGCCAGGTTTCTGTCAGGATGACTATATCTGGGGAGTACAAGTCTATGGTGGCATGGAGTTCATGGACTTTGTTGGATATACTTCTAATATTTAGGCTTAGTAGAAGGAAGTCACTTGACTTTCTATTGGCTGTGATGTGGGAGAAGTTGTGGTTTCTAGTCTGATTATGAGGATTGGGGTTGGAGATGGTAGGGCCAGGGTTGGGGTGGATGTCTCCACTTAAGGCTAGTTTTGATATGCATGAGGTTATTAGTTTTCTCAGTTTTTGAATGTGTTTATTAGGGAAACTTTGATTGTGCTCTGTGGGTAGTAGGTATGGGGGGAGGGGTACTTTAAGTTGTAGGGATGCTTTGTTTGATATTACTTGTAGGTGGGGACTGGAATTTGATTTGCAGCAATGAGGATTATTCATTTGGGGCAGAAGGGAAAATATAACAGAGGGTAGAATTGTTTATGAAAATATTTGGCATGGAAGATGTGAATTTAGGAGTAGAGTGAAATTTAAGTATTATTCCCGAACATACCAAAACTGGGCTAGGCTTGATGGCTTACTTTTCACAGGAACATGTGCATTTAATTGACATTTTTGATTATGATCTGAAATAGTTATTAGATGTCTGCCAATAATAATGAAAATAAAAATGTAGGGTAATGAAAATGAGACACTGGTGCTTTCCCAGCTATTGTTGAAAAGAGGAATTTAAGGAATGGGTAGTGGAAATTTATTCTGGGTTTATTAGAGAAGATAGACATTTCTTCTGAAAATATAGCTATGGAGTGGGATAAAAGCTTAGGGAGCCTATAACAAGGAAGTTAATAGATTTTGAAAAGGTACTAGAAGTATTCAGAAATTTTTATGATCTGTATAATGCAGATAAATATGGAAATCAAGGTACAAATGGAAATGTTTATGGAAGAATTTAAATATGCCAAGGTTAAAGGTAGACGAGATAAAAATTATGTATAACCAGTCTACAGGAAACTCCCCAGAAACAGATGGTAGTCCTGTGGAAATTTAAATTTGGAAACTAGGAGGGAAAAAAGGATCTGGCAGCTTTTGTTTAAAAGCATTTTAAGAGGAGGAGAAGCACCAGAATCCTAGGAGAGAGGTGGTGACTGTAATACCTAAAAATGGCAAAGACCCATCCGGTCCAACTTCATATAGGCCCATTTCAATTCTAAACCTTGATTTGTAAAGTGTTTGTCTGTAATTGCTAGTGGAATGTCAGACGTGATGGCAAAATTGATTGATTAAATATGGATTAGTGTGGTTTTGCGGAGGGGAGGCAAACATTTGACAACATAAATAGAACAATGTTGATCCAGAGGGAAGCAGAATGTAAGAAAGTAACACTGTTTGTTGGCTGGTCTTGTTGCAGAGAAAGCATTCCGCAGAGTAAACTGCGATTTTGAGCAGGACAATGGAAGCATTTACATTACCTGATAAAATTAGGATATACAAAGGACTGGAGGTGGAACGGGGGGGGGGGTCCTCTTGGATAATTTCTATTTGAGCAGAGGAACCAGTCGGGGGTGTCCTCTTCCCCTTTGTTTGCATTATATTTGGAACCATTGGCAAGGAAAATAAGGGACTCAGAAATTCCAGGATATAATTGGTATGGTAGTCAAAGCTGGCTGCATTTCCAGATATTATTTTATACCTGATAAAACCAGAAGAGGATACTTCATTGTTGTGCAACTTTGTGTGAGAAGTTTACTTCATTGTTCAACTTTGTGTGAGAAGTTTGTCCTTTTTTTAGGAGACCAAATTAATGAAGCTAAAACAAAGGCAGATGCAAATTATGTACCAAACTACTTTAACTAGTTATATTTTACAGTTTGTTTGTTTTTTTTTTTTTTTTTTTTTTTAAGTAAACTTAAGTGCATAACATAATTTAGGAAGTGTACATCACACCCTCCACACTGCAAAGTTTCTTCTTGGGTTTGTTTAAATTATGTACCCACACACAAAATTGGTTCAGCAATGTCCATGTTTATGAAGACATGATAAAATGAAGTATTTGAGTGTGGATTAAAAACAATTCTGTTTTGGCAGCTAAAAATATGTGGGAAGAGACCATAAAAAGATGATGCAAAAGCTGACAAATTGGAAGCTCTCTCAAATGTCTGTGGGTAGCAAGATACAAGCAGTCAAAATGTGTTTAGTCCCTTCAGTTTTGTACACGGGTCAGGCATATTTGTATCAACCAGAGAAGCTGTGGATAGTAATTAATAAGAGCAGACTGATTCTGTCTGGGAGAGGAAAACTGCAAGAGTCAAGTGGGATAAGCTGATTCTTCTAATAAAACAAGGTGGTTTGGGATTATATTGACTTGAAGGAGTGTATCAGAGGTGTGTGTGTGTGTGTGTGTGTGTGTGTGTGTGTGTGTGTGTGTGTGTGTGTGTGTGTGTGTGTGTGTGTGTGTGTGTGTGTGTGTGTGTTGAGCAGAAGGTTGCAATTCAAAGTGGAAAGGGATGATGAAACGGAACTTGGAAGTTTTAAGAAACTAGAAGAGACTGGTATTTTGTATGCATATGCTTAAGGAGAATAACAGTAACTCTCTAGAATATCATATGCATAAAGTAGCAGAAAGTATTTTAAGATCTAAGCCAACATGGGAGTGGCAAAAGATTCTGTTGATGGGGATTACTGCAATTAAGGATATAGACAATAGGCAAGAGGGGGCTAGAATTATTTGTTGGAGAAAACTGGCAAAGGAACAAAGGTATTGGGAGCAAGTAGAGATGGAAAGGTAATAGAATGGGAAGAGGCCAAGAGTTTATTTGGACTGCAGTACAGAGATTGCCTACCTGATCAAGGATTGATGTCTTGAGTATAGGCAAAGAGAAATGGATACTAAGTGAAAGCCCAGCAGTGGTAGAGCTTTCAGTAGAATCTAGTTCAGAAACTGCCTTAAAAAGGATAATTAGTAGAGTGTATAAAATATTGCAAGTTGACTAGAAGAAACAATCACTGTGGTTAGAAAGGCTTGGGAAGAGATTGGATAAGTAATTCACAAAGAAGTAGTGGGGGGATGCATGTACAAAATCTCGATTTTAGGATGTTTGCCTGGAACTGTTTACATATGTGCTTTTATACCCAAAGTAGAGTCCAAAGAATTTTTCCTTGGGTAGATGCCAAATGTTGTACATGGGATGAGGAAGACAGGTAATTGGGGAGCCTATGTTTTGGGATTGTAATGAGTTGGCAGACTTTTAAAACCCCCTGCAGACTGCTCATTCAGAAATAGTGTGAGCAAATTGGTATAACTAAGGGAATTGTTTTGAGCTATCTTAGAAAGGCCTTGCTGAGTCTAATTATGGTTGCGGCAAAGAAAGTGGATAGAAAATGGAAATCTAAGTATAAACCAACTGTACTAAAAGTAGTGAATATAGTAAAGGAGATGCAATCAGTAGAAATGTGAGTCTTTAGAAAAGGGTAGGAGCAAATTACATAGCAAAAATGGGAATTGTGGGAACAATATAAGCAGAATAATGTTTTGGAGGAGGAATGAGGTTTAAAAGGAGACAGGATTTGAGTGAGCTATGTAATGTTTCGACAATGACTGGATTCATTATAAGTGATGTATGTTTGCAACAAAAAGAATTCTCTCTCCATGTATATAAATGTACGCCTATGTCATAAGTAATAATTTAATAAAGATGTCTTCCTAGCAACCTAAATACTTTAAGACAAGCTTATTCACTTCCAATAATTTCAAACTTCATTTTTTACTGAGCTGCTTATACTTGTTCCTCTTACTAGCATTGTTTGACGAGGCAAATGTAAAATTATCTCTCAATATTAATTACCTGCACTTATAGTCAGCTTGTCTGCATGGAAACATAAGAAACCATGTATATCTACCCTCAGCTGCAGACTTCTCAACCCACGCCGAACATGTATTTGCTAAAGCGAGGAGGAAAAAAGCACGCTAATATTGTGTGCAAGATGCTCTGCTCTTGTTACATTCACAATGTTCTTGGATTACACCAAGGGCATTAATCCAGGCAGTCATCTATGTAAAAGTAAGAGAAAGCATCAACTCTGCATATGTTCTAATCAGTGCATTTTTACACCCCATTCCCAATTCCAGCAGCCCAAGATTACTGCAAATTAAACATGCTTTTGTCCAGCCTGTCTTTTATATTATAATGTCTACACTTTAAACTACTGCTTTATTTTTAGCTTTACTTTAGTATCTTTCACATACAATAATTGAAAAGGCTCACCCTCACCCCCATCATTTTAGATGCCCCTGACTGCATACTACACATCTGCTTTACTATACAGAATGCAATTTGTCATGAAATGCTGTACAAATACTAATTAAGAACAAAAATTGCTTTACTTGCAGCTACTTTGTTTCCCTTTGTGTCCTCCTATATATTAATGACATGAACTGGGATATATACTTTTGAGTGCACCCACAAATTTAACAAAGTTAACAAAAGTCCAGTCTTTCTCAGCCACTTTTTCTTGTAAAGACCATATTTCACAAGTGTGATTATTGCTTTATAGTTTGACATTTGTTCACTAATTTCAATGTTGATCGTCTTCCTGTTCATCTGCATCTCCCAAAACCATACTCTGGTTCAAGTCCAAAGTATTCATGATTCTTCTAGTCGGCTCTTGTGCTTTTTTCTGTCTCAAGCATTATTCCTTTTTGGAAGTATTTCCTCTCTAGCCTGTTCTAAATCAAAAATATTGATCCTGCATGAAAAAAAAATATTCTGAAGACTGCTTTGGTACAGAAGCTTGAATTTCACACCTGCCTGACATTCCCTAATTGCTGAGATGAATGTACTTCTACCTGGTGTCACTTATCACAAACACTCTGTTTCCACTTTAATACTTTGCCTTTCGGCCACAGTTTTGTCAGGATCACCTCTTTCTGTTGGTGTAATTTCATCTTTACAAATGCAGGACTTGGCTGCTTTCTCATGGCCTGGTTTGGCACATGCTCTGTGCTCTTTCAATTTTAAAAATCCTGGTGTGAAATACCAGTCCAGTGTTTGTGCTTTCGTAAAATTAATACAGTTTGTTCCCTCCAGTTTCTCTGGTGTGAGATCTGTCCTCTAATTCTACCATTTTTTTGAAACCGCTCTCCTCAAGAAGTCTCATACTTAGCCTGCTTTTTCTTCATTTTGACCCCTGATTTTTTGCAGTTTTATCAGTTCATCTGAGTAGTTCCTTAAAGCCTGTTCATGGAGTTGATGTACTTAAGTGTTTCACTTATTTTAATCTGATGTACTCTTTATTTTTTCCTCCAATTACTGGGAACTCTCTCATACCAAAGCTGAACTGCAGACGACTTCCCAGTTCACTGTTTCTTTTCACCTTTTATAGTTTGTTTTCTTTCAGGCTTTCTGTTTCTTCTTTGTTGGCATCCCAGGCAGTATACTTGGTGAACAGTAACCAAATTTTTACTAAAGCTGGCAGAATTACTAGCACCTGTTTTTCATTTTTGCCTTTTCCACACTGGGAGAGCTGAAATTAAGTTGATCAGGGTGCAGCCAGGCTGCCTATTGAATTGTCAGCACTAGAAATGCCAAATTTACAAAAAGCCAAAAAAAAAAAAAAAAAAAAGACTGAAAACCCGGAGAAGAGCGAATCTCAAATTGTTCCTCTTCTTTGTAGGGGGTGAAAGCCCCCCTTCCCCGACCTGTATGACGGATCTGAGAATGCCATACTTCCAAGAAAAGGGAATATTATGCAAAATGGCATCTTGGACTTGGTACATTTAAGTCCGTTCTTTCAGCCATTCAGTTTCCATAGTTTTAGGACTGCGGTCTTGTGGGTCCCGACATTTCAAGTTCTTACCATGCAGCCATTTTGAACAGCCACTGATTTTTATACATTTTTAGTATTTTTGATATCTCCACATTTAACTCTTGATTTCTTTTCCTTCTTGTACTCCTCTTGCCACTCTTCTACAACTGGCCTACCCAACTGCATTCCCCCCACCTTTTTTACTTTTCCTATAACAGTTGCCATTTGTCTTGTACATCTAGACACCTAGTCCCTGTTAAATCTGTAATTACTATCCTTCAAATATTATAACACTAGTTTTTCTCTTGCTAAATGTTTGTTTTTTTTGTACTTTCCCCTTGGACTTCCCCTGAAAAAAGGGGTCTTGCATAACCCAATTGGTCCTTCCCGGTAACCAAATGCTAATAAATAAATGCTATGCAGAGTTGCTGTTTGGAAAGAATGTGACCTCTTATTTCTTTTTCCTCTTCCCCAAGAGGCTTGAGTGAGTTATTTATATACAGTATGTGCATTGCTCTTTTTGTTACAAAATGTTTATTTCATAGTGGTTATGCATTTTGTTAGCCAAGAGTTGTAGAATATAGTAGCAGATGTTTTTATAGTGTGTTGCTTCAATTTAATATCTCTAACCATGTAAAATATGCAAATCTTTGAGCAGTTCTACAAATTATTCATAAATTTGACAGGAAAAGGTAGTAGTATCGAGGAGGTAAATCAAATAAAATGTTCAGATTCCTTTCTTGGAAGTATGACCACTTAAATGTCTTTACTTGCCTAGTTATAAGTGAATAAATTGTGTTTTTTCTGCATGCGCATTGTCTATGTATATGTTTCCCTACTACAGTACTGATGTAAAAGCCTTGTTGAATTGCACTGAGCATTTTTGCTTGGTCCTTTTTGGGGGGAAAAAGGAATTTTAAAACTGTGCTGCAGTTCCTACTACTGAATTCGCATCTTGTATACTAAATATTTTCATAAATTTGTTCCAGTGGATCATCTACCATTGACTAGTCAGTATTCTGTGAATCTTGTCTGTGACAGTTATGTGGAAGTTCTCTTCGTAAGCATCTTGAGGTTGTAATTTTAGTGCATTTTAATGAGCAGAGTGAAAACAGTAGCACTGTACTGGGAGACTGGTTAGTTGCAAAATTTTCATTTTATTCTAACTTGCTTACAGGTACAGTTAGCTGTACTGGAAGATGTCCCAAGCAGACTGATTTGGTTGTTTTAAAGGTTCCAAGGGAAGTACTTTGCTAGCTGCCCTTGCAGGGCACTTTAAGCTTAGCTAGTTTCCCTTTTTTATGCTCAAATTAACCTTTTCCATTTAGAGATTGGCCTTGCCCATTCCATGGTCGATATTTTATATGTATTGCCCCTAATGAAAATAACTGGGAACCTACCATAGATGATTTGAGTGGGCCCTTGCATGGGGCAAAGCATTTAGGGGATGCTTCTGTCCACTAGTAAATTTTGTTTCCCATCCATAGATCCAGATTGTGCTTGAATATGAAAAGGGATGATGTTTATGTGGATGAGAAATCTGTTGTAGACTAGAAGTATCGTCTGCCCAAACCATACAGATGCTATTTGACTTGTTGATATGCAGTAAATTCATCACTATTGAGTCAGTGGATGTCTTGTATGCCAGACACCGGTACCTCTTGGCAGTCTAAAGGGTACAGAGTATAGTGACAGAGGTTTTAGTCAGCCCATGTAGGACATATTGTTTAGGCCTTGTAGCCTTTTAGTAAGGTATCTTGGTGGGCATTCCACTTGGTGCATGTGTTTGGACAGATACATGCTAAAGGGACTAGTATACTCAACAACTGGCCTAATGAAGGCTGACTAGAGGGGACAATGACATCCTTAAGGTCTAGAGAGAGACTCCCTTTGTTTACAAGCTGTGCAATATAGAAGGTGTTTCTAAAAACAATGTTCACGTGTTGGTCAAAAATTAGGTCATTGTCCACATATGTTTCCAGATCCTAAACTGGGTTAACTCTTTGGCATTAATTCCTTGGGGCAGAAGACTTCTCAAAGGATATAATAATGCATTTTTGGCATTTATTTTCAGTGATTTTTGGCACCAGTTATTTAGGGCAAACCTTCCTGCAGGATGGCCAAGTAATTTGATTTTACAGATTATTTCATGTATGACTTGTTTTGAAAGCAGATTCTGTAACCTTTACTCTATGCTGAACTATCTGGTTGAAATTCATGTACAGTATAAAATTTGGAGTTCTTTATATAAACTAAGTTGCTAATTACTGTTTATCCTTTTTACCATTATAAAATTTAGTCAGTTTTCTGCTTCGAGTACGAGCTCTGCTGCTTTTTTTAAATTTTTTTTATTTATTTTTTGTTCTAATGAGACTTCAGAGATGAATAATTGGGACTGGAGAACTGGTTAGTGTGACTCTGATTAAATTAATGTTTTAGACAGAGCTTTTCAGACACACTGTGTTCCAAGCACAATGTTTTTATTTTTTTTATTTTACAACTGTTACCTTCTGTTTCCTGGTGTATGGTTAAACAAAGGTTCACTATCCTGTTTATTTTGGGGCTAGAGTCTGTTTCTGTAGTCCATTGAGGGATAGTTATACTGATTTGGTCAAAACTGATAAGTTGAATAAACATCTCCCTTCAGGCACTCCAACATGCATATGTTTTTGTAACCTTGAAGTTTGTTGTGTTATTCGTTGGGTAGATACTTGAGGGGGTTGTACACCCAAAAGTAAGAACTTTGGTAAGTTTTCCATTTGGTCTGTTGTCCCAGATAGATTTCTTAAATTAGTCCAACTCAAACTGGATTAGGCTAGACTATTTCCAGATTAGTAGGCTGTGCCATCCCTGTCTGTAGTAACTGTAGGAATTTGTCTTGTGACAGGTTGTGCTGCTGGCGGGAGAGATATCTGGTGACCTCTAGTCATAATTTTGGCAAAGTACTGTTAATCCATCTGCTCATCCTTTGGTCTGCTTAGAAATTGTTCCTGTTGGTAGGAACTAACTTTCTTCAGTGTTGGGTTGTGCATCAGTTGGGAGGGTGGGAATGTGACCTCTTATAAACCTAGAATGCAAGCATATAGTTCTGACTAGGTGATAGTCATTCTGTATCTGTGGCTTAGAATTCAGAGAAGATAGACTGGTAAAATAATGGAAACTTCTTATCTTGTAGTGTGTGTTTTTTTTTTTTTTTTTTTTTATATATATATATATATATATATAATATATATATATATATATACACTGCATATAGATTCTTCACAGCAGGGAGTACAGACACCTCTATTTGCTTGTGATAGGAGGAGGTGGGTCACAGTCCTTGCGAGGAAAGCGTAACCTTCAATCTCAAACTTGCTGAGGCAACACACTTAACTGTATTTCTCTACTGTCCTAGAAAGAAGAGAAAATATAATTATTCTTGTTTCTCAGACCATAACCCTAAGCCTAGCAGACTCATAAGCTGCAGTTACTAAAAAAATTGAGTAGACTGCCTTTTCAATGGAATCCCAGGAAGAGTGTAGAGAGGAGGTACATCATAACCAGTATCAAGAGAGCACTGATGTAATCAAGAAAGGATGGAAACAGATTTTGAATTTCACAGTGTAAAGTATGTACTGCTTTTTTGTTATGCTCTTAAGATGATGGTGCCTCACTGGTTCCCTCCTGAAAAGAGGCTACACGCCTAATGGGACAAACCCAGTCATTTAGGGATTAAATTAAAATCACTTATTTGCATTCAATAGGAAGAGGGACTGAATTATGGTTGAGATTTTACACAGTGAATACTATGGATATTAAGTTTCACAGATAACAGGTTATGGATACAGTCATACACATACAGCAACTGAAAGTCCTATTACACATTATATTGAAGACCAGGGAAAATTCAGTGGTAGAGAAGGAAGGGAGGGCATGAAGGGAGTAAGCTGGACTAAAGAGAAATGGAAAGGAGACTACTGATAAGAAGTGAAAAATTTTAATATTTTGGGTAACTACTGACAACCAGGAAGGTGGTGCAGAGGCTGAATGTAGTCAGTTGCACAAGGCTTGAGACGATAGTGAAGAGATACATTTGTGGAATGAGGTGAATAGATGTAAGAAATGGAGGCAATAGTGAAGCAATATGTCAGGAGCTAGTCAGCCTGCCACTGCATTTTCAGCAATCATTTAATCTAATGATATTAGCTGTAAACTTTCAGCTGTAACAATACTGTACTTTTCCCCACTATTGCTAGACCATGAAGTCGCATGTTTAGAGTATTTAAGTTGGTGGGGGCTCATCTTTGTAAAGAAAAAAAGTTTCCTTTTTGCTGAAAAGTTTTCAGCAATTAATACTTGATTAAACTACATTTGGAGTTGTGTCCAGCAGATTGATGCGATTCCCATTGACTTTGTAAGAAGGCAGTATTGTAGCAGACTGTAACATGAGTAAGCATACATTTAATGTGGTTCTTCTAAAAAGATTAAATAATCCATTGACGTTGAGTAAGAGTATTCTTGACTCCTAATTCTATTTTGGTAGAAACACGAGACTTTTTTTTATCAGGTAAAGATGTTTTAACTGTCTGGGTTATCCACTTCCCTGCATGATATAACAGCAGGTCCAAGATATATGCAGTACACACACACCACACATACACTTTTCCAAAAAGTGTAGTGGTAAGGATGAGGATTTTGTTTGCTTTTCTATATTCAATGTGTTAAGGGTTTAGAATGTCAAGACATTAGAAAAATATTTGTCTGTTTTACTAGGTGCTGGGTATACTGACAGATGAGGAGAACCTTGCTGTGTTTGATGAAATTCAACAGGAGCTCATCGCACAAGGTAAGCAGATGGAGTGGGAAGGTGTATTTAGCTGAAGATTTGTCATAATTTTTAATTTGTCTGTGTAAGTTGGAGAGCTGCTGATAGCTGGGTTTGTGTGTCTGGCTGATAAAACACTGTTTTCTCTTATTGTTCATTTAGATTGATTAAATGCTGTGTATAGTATGTTAATTTGAGATAGAGTTTGGGTGACCAAGCTGTATTGACCTCCGTAGTACAGTGTAACTATCTGTTTCAATAGGTTATTCTCCACATTATCACTTTTGTAGATAAACAGCTGTAGGTTTGGTGACAACAGAATATTTGAGATGTTCATTAAGCTTTGTATGCCAAACATTGATGGGGAGCTGTTTAGCAGTGGAGGGGATTGATCTTTTGACTTTAAAAAAGATATGCTCATCACAGTGAGTACTGCTATGGTAGCCTAAGCTATGGTTTCTATATTGCATAGAATATAAGCTAAGGAGAAAGAACTGTATAGGATGTAACCCCTGTCCAGATTCCAAAGCTTCAGGGCACCTTCCACATGCTCACTCCA
This sequence comes from Protopterus annectens, assembly GCF_019279795.1. Lineage (NCBI taxonomy): Eukaryota > Metazoa > Chordata > Ceratodontiformes > Protopteridae > Protopterus > Protopterus annectens. Next base: position 410,511,028 of record NC_056747.1, on the reverse strand, counting down.
TTAGTTAGCTTAAGAACTGAGGGTTAGACGCATCCTCTGCAGCTGGAGTCCCCTTAGTGGGCAAGGGACACTTGTCAATCTTGGCAAAAGGGGAAGGAAACGTGCATCTACCTAGCCAGAATGTTGTCCCCAACCCAAGGTAAAGAAGCCTCTGGAAATTGAGTTTGTTCTTCAGAAATTCCTGACAAAAAGAAACTGAGCTAAACATTTAGTGTCCTTCTGTTCACATGTTGCAGTATTCATAACGGTAGGGAGATGCTGCCAGCAGTGCTACCTTCTGGCCAGTATACCATAGTCTTGCTTCTGGAGGGCAAGTGTGACATCCCTTGTCAGGGCCATAAACTGATGTAGGGTATAAAGGTGACGTCTGCATGCACTCTTCTCAGAAATTTCTTGCTGCAGTGAATGCTAGACTCCTGTTCACCAGTTCTGAAAGCAGATCGTGTTTTCAGATGACCGTTAAGTCTCCAGATTATTCCAGATCATACCATTTCTCCTTTCTGATACAGATAAGTATCATGGTAGGCTTTTTCTTTGCCTTTGGTTATTGTTAAGTCTTGCATGTCAGCTAGAAAGGGGAAATGTGCTTGTGGGAGACAAATTCCTCAAGGATGTGTACAAGAAGTGCGTCTCTTGGTTAGGTGAGGCCCACGACCATACGTCCTGTTACATTGGCAAGTCTTTCCTCCCAAAAACCCTTCGTAGCAGTCTTGCTGCATTAAAATTGAATTTAGAAAGTCAGAGAGACTGACTTCTTGCACTCGATATGGAAGGGGGGTAGGCCCAATCGAAGAGCCACCGAGTTAGACCGCCAAGAAAGTTAGGCCGCAATCCCACACTGTGCCTCAAGTGTCCAAGAATGTTCTTGAGGCTGATGAAACCCCGGCATCTTCCCAGACATCTGTTTCCAAGCCAGGCTCGGGAACCTCAGTGGAAGCTGGGGTGGCGGAAACTTTTAGTACATCTGCTGAGGCTATTCAGCCATCGGATCCTGATGGCGGAGGGGAACCACCTTTCAGTCAATCGGAGGGCCTTGCTCCTTAAATTCCACCCAGGCAGACGTCTGCTCCAATTCTCTCCCCACCAGTTTCTCCTTTAAAGAAAAAGCAAAAATTTAAACGCCCTGAAACCCAACCATTTCCTGGATGGGAAGTTTTTTCTAAGTCTCCAAGGCTTTTTAAGGCTATTTAGGCCTTGCAGACACAACAGGCCCCACCAGCCCCCTCACTTCAACCTACTTTACAGGGATCAGAGGAAGAGTAAAGACCTTTCATCCAGAAAAAAGGTCATTGTCCCACTGTACTAATCCCTCATTAGCCTCATTATAGAATACACGCCCCGTTTGGTATGTATCTCTCAAGACATGTGCAGTAACTGGGAAGGCTGCAGAAATACCTCACAAAAAAATCACAGGCCTAAAGCAGATGCTCTATGCTGACTGTCTTAAAAAAAAAACTTGAGCTAAACTGTTGCATATAGTCTACTCTGAGGTAATTTTTCTGCTTAACATACAAGGCCATGTCAAACCCAGAGCTGTTGGACATGCTACACTTAAAGAAATCCCAATCCTTCAGAGCCACGTGCTCCAGGGATCTAAACCTTCTCATCACAATTAACAAAACATGCTGGAGGGATAGGTTCTTGACCCAGAGACTCCCCAGACTCTGGACTAGACTGCCTATACATGTCAAGCAGAGCACCTCTTTGGCCCTCTTCAAAAGGAACCTTGACGATTGGATGGGAGATGGGAAATTCACCCCGGGGATCACGTCAGTCGCCCTGCTAGACAGGGGTCCAGGGAAGTAAATATTTTGGGAAGAAATGGCCAGGGAATTGTTATGGCTAGGCTTGCACGTCAGTCGCCCTGCTAGACAGGGGTCCAGGGAAGTAAATATTTTGGGAAGAAATGGCCAGGGAATTGTTATGGCTAGGCTTGTATAGGCCCTAGAGTCGATTTAGCCTAGTACCAACCCATAAACCTATGAGTACTCCTCTTCAAATAAATCTGTTTCAGATGAATCCCAAATAGAGTTCCCAAAAGATTTCATCACCCCAGAGGAGGAGGACTCAATTACTCCTCAGTCTCCAGGGGACTAAATCACCTTTGCAGATGCAATCTACCTCATGAGGGAGCATTTTAAATGGCAGTCATCTGAAGTATCTGACACCAAGAAAAGGTACTTCGACCTTTTACAAATGGAGCAACCTTCTCCTTCAGCAGTGGCCCCCTTGTTACCTACCTTTCTGGATGCCTTCTTGGCTGTTTCTTAATCCCCTGACTCTCAACCACCAGCTTCTAAACGACCGGACCAATTTTACAAGGTCCCTCAGGATGCCAGATACCTCTTTAGGAAGGCCCCTGCAGTTATTGCTGTCTCTGCTGACAAACCATCTAAGCAACTACCTTTGACTGCTCTTTGTCCCACAGGCAAAGACCGTAAATTCATGGACAGACTAGGGAAGAAGGTTTATACCTCCTCTACTCTGGCTATAAGAGCCCTCAACTACCAAACACATATGGCTATATGTGTCTTGGATACCATTACCAAGGCCTCCACATTACTATCCGAGGCACCAGATTCTCCAATAAAAACACATTAATACCCTCCTCTCCACTGCATCCCAAGTAACTAGGCACTCAAAAGTGTAGTTATGATGCTGTGAAAGCCTCATTTAAATCTGCTGCATCTGGATCAGTTTTCAGGTGATATTCTTGGGTGAGACTACAACCTCTACCCATGGATCTGCAAACAAAATTATTGGATGCACCCCTGGATAATAAAGCTCTGTTTGGGCAAGCCTCAGCAGAACTTCTCAAATCCCTTCAAGAAAAGGGTAAGGAACTTCAAAATCTTAAACTCCTACTGGTGTCTCCTATACGAGATTCCACAGGAATTATACACAAAAACCTTCATTTGTCAGAAGGCAGTCCTCACACTCTGCTCCACAGTCTAAAGGTTGCAGATGAACTAGGAAAAGCGCTATTCCAAGATTTCCAACCAGTTCTTCTACTACACCCTTTTGAGACCTTTCTGACAACTCAAGACCGCCTCCTCTGTGACTACACCCTTGCACCAAAACACCCCACTTACCCTCCATCTCACTCTCTTCTTTCCCTCCTGGCAGATAATCACATCAGAGCAATGAGTACTCTCCATCATTCAGTCAGGCTATTTCATGACTTGTTGGATTCTGCCACCCTTTCATGGTATCCCTCAACCACCTGCAAGTCAAACCCACCTTTTTCCCCCTATCATTCAACAACTTCTAGATCAAGGTACCGTACCATCAAACCTAGGCTTTTACTCCAGAATGTTTCTGGTACCAAGTAAGGACGGCCCATGGAGGCCAATCCTAGACTTATCCTTTGTAAACCTCTTTCTTAAAGTTCCCAGTTTCAAAAATGATTACATTACCCCTGCTCTTACCACTCATTCCAGCTTGGGCTTTCATGGTGGCCATGGATTTGAAAGATTCCTACCTGCACATCCCTATTCATCCAGATTAGAGGAGATATCTCAGATTTGCAATAGGCTCTTGCCATTTGCAATTTTCTGCCATGCCCTTTGGAGACTCTACTGCTCCCTGAGTGTTCACAAAGTGCCTGGCCCCCATCATTGCTCACTGCAGGACTCCAGGTATTCAGATATACCCATACCTGGATGACCTGCTCAGTCTTCATCAAGAATGCCTAGTCCTCCTAGTACATCTACAACAGGTAATCTCTACCCTGTCTCAGTTAGTTAGGGTTCGCTATAAACCATGAAAAGTCTCACCTGATCCCCTCTCAGGACCTGGTTTTCCTGGGATGCAGGATCCGAACAGAGAAAATGAAAGTCTTCATTTCAGATCAAAGAATCCTAGACAGTTGTCTATACTTCCAAAAAACTCCCCTGCCATGCTTGCTTGCCAGCTCGAGAAATTTTAAGAATTCTAGGCCTCGTGGCATCACTCGTACCCATGTTGCCTCTGGCAAAACTCCACATGTGAAAAATCCAGTGGGTCCTGAAAAAGTAACACTCCCAGTCCCTAGATACCTTCCTCCCCTTACTTCGTTTCTTGAAGAAGGAACTCCAGTGGTGGATATCTGCTCTCCACCTCAACCAAGGGACCCACCTTCAGGTCCCTGCACCCCTCCAATAGGTCTCCACAGATGCTTTCGACTTCGGGTGGGTGGGGGGTAAGTGCTACTTACAAACCAAAAATAACACTCTGCAAGGCACATGGTCCAACCCAAGACAAAAGGACCATATCAACATTAAAGAAATGAGTGCTTTACGCTTGGCATGCTAACTTTCAAATCAGCCCTTCAGCCAGGAACCCTGAAAGTAATCACAGACAATATGATGGTCCTGTGGTACATAAACAAGTGGGGGGAACGAAGTCCTACCCACTCTGCAGCCTAGGAATCCACATCTGGAACCTCGCAGTATCTCTCCACTTTCATCTGGTAGCCATTTATATCCCTTCAATAGAGAATGTCACGGCAGACTTCCTGAACAGAACTTCAACTCCCAGTTATGAATGGATGCTTCACAGGGAAGTGTTTCTGGACATAATCCATGGGTGGAGTATTCCACAAGCAGATCTTTTTGCCTCCGCCCAGAACAGACAGATGCCCAAATTCTGCACAAAGAATCTGCATCCACAACTGTGGAAAGTGGACGCCTTCTCCTTTCTCTTGGGAGGGAATGTACCTGTATGCTTCCCCCCTGTCATCTTAGTTCAGAAAGTCCTAGGGGAAATGCAGGAGGACAATCCAAAAATCCTATTGGTGATCCCCTTTTGGCCAAGACTGCTTTGTTTTTCCCTCCTACAACCTACTAGCCAAGGGCAATTGCCACAAGTTACCCCACCAAATAGACTTGCTCACACAGGACAAGAGATCCCTACTACACCCTCAGGTAAACAATCTGAAATTAACCTTATGGGTGATACGGTTTTGATCCCCTACAGACACCTATACTCAGAGGATGTACTCCATCTTCTGCAAGAGATGAGAAAACATAGTAGCAGGAGATACTGTGTATCCAAATGGAACAGATTCCCTACTGATGTCAATGGAAAAATCAGGACCCTCTGACTACCTCTATACCTATGGTCCTTTCCTATTTGTGGGAGCTACTTCACTCAGGACTAACATATACTCCTCAATCAAAGTGCATTTACCTGCCATCTTTGCCTATTGGCCTGTCTCCCCTCCTCTGGCTTCCAGACTAGAGGTCAAATTTTCTTCAAAGGGGTACTTCATATCAGGCCTCCCAGGAAATAAAAACTTACATTGCCACCCTTTGAACCAGCTCATTCAGTATCCCTGAAGCTGTGCACACTGGAAACACTTCTACTGGTGGCCATTACATCTGCCAGGAGGTTGTTTGAGATACAAGCCCTCATGGTTACCCCTCCCCTACCTTATTTTCCACAAGGATAGAGTTGCTCTCAGACCAACCCTTTCTTCATACCGAAGGTGGTTAATGAACTTTCACTAAACCAGACCATTAATATACTGTTTTTCGACTCTCTACCACAAAATTCCTCAGAAAGGACTCCCCCATTCCTTGGATGTCCACACACAACTGAGGTATTACTTGGACAAAGCCAAACCTATCAAAGTCTGAAACGTTTCATCTCCTTCCACCCGAGAGCTCTAGGGAAGGCCGTCTCCAAGCAAATCCATTTCTTAATGGATTTCTAAATCCATTAACTTATGCTACTCTTACCATGGAAAATCCCTGCATGGTCAAGTGAAACCTCGCTCCACCAGGGCAGCTGCTTCCTCAGCTGCCTCTTCAAAGGAATTGACTACACTTCCATCCTGGAAGCTGCCACTTGGGACTTCTGTCCATCTTTACCCAACATTACAAACTGGACCTAGTCTGTAGAGCTAGGGCAGGGTTTGCCACGTCTATCCTCCAAGGACCCCTTGACCAGGAAACCCAATCCTCCACCCAGAACCATACCTAAAAGCTCTGGTACTTTCCCTACTGTTATGAATACTGCAACATGTGAATAGAAAGACACAGAATAGCTGTGTAAGGACTTACATAACCTTAGATGTCCTTCTCTTCCATGTTGCAGTATTCAGTCCCCCCCACCTACCCCTCTACCTTTACCATCTTGCATACTGTACTGACTTGTGGGAACATAACCCTTCTATCCCTTCAGTTTCTCCACTAAACACAAACTTCCTGCTACCCTAACTCTAGCCTACATGTAATTCTAAGGTTTCCCTTGGGACCCTTCTACCCACAGGAGTACTACTGTATGCTGCAGTTCATTCTGAGGAGGATGTGTGCAGACGTCACCTTTATACCCCAAGTCAGTTTATGGCGCTGACTAGGGACGTCACACGTACCCTCCAGAAGTAAGACTTTGGTATACTGGCTGGAAGGTGGCACTGCTGGCAGCATTTTCCTACTGTTAAGCGTACTGCAACATGGAAGAGAAAAACATCTAAGGTTATGGTTAAGTCCTTGCACAACTACTCTTGGTGTACTGTATCAGTTACTCTGGACAGGAGTAATTTATTAAGCATAGCTTCATGGTCTTGTACAGGCTCTTTACCCTTCTTATAAGGCTGTTTCTGGTAAGACCAAAAGGAATTTGTTTTCCTGAAGAGGTTTGAGATTGAACTTATACAGGGCAAGGTGAAGGGACAGATGCACTTCTTTCTCCCTTGGGTTTCTGGTTCTTTCTCCTTTGGGTTTCTGGTTCAGAGGCTAAAGGAGAATATGGTGTCTGATTATTCTCTGTGAAGATGTCTTTCTCTGAGACTATAATAGGATGAATCTCTCTCGCGTGCTCTCTCGCAATTTGAACTTTTAAGCACTAACTATTACACCAACCCTCAATAGCTTCACCCATTCCTCCAGTTCTGTCTGTCTTGGAGCACATTTTTGTCACAGCTTTCACTTTCCTCGACAGATGGCCTGTTGCCCCTAAAAAGCAGAGGGATTATATAAAGTTTCAGTTTCAAGTTGTGTACACTTATCCCAGATCTGACTCAGCAGCTGGAATCCGTCTGCAGCTAAACATTTTCTTAATGCAGTCTCCTGATGAGGATTAAGACACTTGACAGGCTTTAGAAAAAGTATATGCTTCTGCAACTTTAATTTTAGAATTCTCAGTTGTCAGGCTCACATATTGAACTTTATCCTAGCTAATTGTGAAAGTATGAAGTATATTTGGCTATACATTTCCTCTTGTGAGGAGAAATCTGCTTTGTGTAATTAGGTTACTTCTCCTTCCCAAGTCTCATCATTGTTTAAAATGTTTGACTCTGTGGATAGTACTACCAGGGCTGCTTTCACTGTTCTTATAGGTAGGTACTAGGCTATTGGCCTACATAAGCCTAGCCAGCAAGGATCCATAGCTTACGCCACCCAAGAAAGTTATTTTCCTGTGCCACTGTCCAGCAGAGAGACCGAAGTGATCCCCGGGGTGTTTTTCCTATTTCCCATCCACTCATCAAGATTTTTCTTGAAGAGTGCTAATGAAGAACTTTGCTTGACATAGATGGGTAGCTTGTTCCAGAGTATAGGAAGTCTCTGGGACAAGAATCTGTCCCTCCAGTGTGTCCTGTTTATTGTGGTGACAAGGTTTAGGTCCCTAGAGCGTGTAGCTCTGAGGGATTGGGATTTCTTTAGGTGTGTAACATGTCCAACAGATCTGGGTTTGACATAGCTTTATATGTTGGGCAGATATCACCTTGGAGTAGGCGATATGCTACGGAGTAAAGCTGGACTTTTTTTTAGGCGGTCAGTGTAGGGCATTTGAGGCCAGTAATCCTCTTGGAGGTACTTCTGTGGCCTTTCCAGCTGCTGCAGATGTCTGAAGAGATTTGCATGGTTGTGTTCTCAGAACATTCCTAAGCATGTCGCAAATAAAATTCTCAAGTCCCATGGACAAAAATAATATTTTTGGACCCTGTTCTGCACAAGTTAGTAAAATGTCTTGCCCATTGCTCTGACCTTCTGTAAGAAGAGTATCTTAGTTTCAAGCTCTTGTGGTGAGTCAGCCTTGTTTTATCGGTAGGGTTTCTTTGAGAACTAATCCTTCCTTTTATGCCTTGTGGTCTCGGTTTACCTTATGCCAACCTGTCTATCCTTTACAGCAGTGATCATTTGAACATCTGTTGTGGTAAGTTTACTTGGGTAATGTACTTTCTCCATTGCTTCCATGTGCCTGTTTAGTATAGATTTCTTTAACCCTTTTTTGAAAGCAGGACATCATCTTCTGGATATTTGTGTAGAGTACACTATGCTATGCTTTGTAAATTGGTGGTTCCTGTTAGTACAACTCTCCCATTTGTAAAAAGGAATAGCAGCCGCAGGAGTGGGCGGCATCATTTAGCAGAGTCTTGTAGCTATTCAGTACATAACATTGAGTACTACTACTTTTCTGACAAGACATTTTCCTCTTATGCAGAACAGTCCATTATAGAGGAATACGAGCAGAGCCAGAAGTTTGATGAAGAGTATTTGCATGCTGTCATTGAATGTTTGGAATCGGAAAATAAAGTAATTTGTCCAGTTTGCAGAAGGTAGGAACTTAGTCTTTTGTTGAAGCACAAAGAATGCATTGGCAGTGCACAGCTGTACTTCTACTGTTTGTTCTTGATTAAAACACTTTAAGATGTTACCAAAAGTTTTTTTCACCAAGAAGCTGAGGTAATGGGTACTAAAAGGAGCAAGATTCCAAGTACCTGTGTTTGTAACAGTTTGTAACTACTAAGCTGCTGTGAAGTACCACACTGATAAGTAAATGTATTTTATCTCGTTTTCCATGTGATAAAATGTTGGACCTATTCTGCTGCCTTTTTATGATTTCATGTGGATTTTTTAAATAAACCAGGAAGGTGGGCCTATATTTTCCTGCCACAAC
>NC_056747.1:410387556-410501645 GCF_019279795.1 Protopterus annectens | reverse complement strand
TGCAGTTCGAATCCCCCTTTGTCTTCCCATAAAGGGCCCCCCAAGTGTCAGGGGTATAAAACATGCAGCTGACGCCATTACATTAGTTTTTCTTACCCTAGATGTCAGGTGCCCCCACAATGGGAAGCAATTATATATGTTACACCTCCATCAAAAAGCAAATGCACCAGAAAGCTTAAAGCAAGAAGCAAAGGTAGAGCCAAGAGAAGTCAGGGGGTTGGAGGGAGGGTATCCAGGCCTGCAACAGTGAATACATCACTGTTGCAGTCATTACATTTGTGTTTATTCCCAAAGCTAAGTAAGGGAGGAGGAAGTTAGAGCATTAGGGCCAACTTTAAGCCCTGCAAGACTGCTGTGGCAAAACCAGCTGTGGATTTAGAAAAAATGGGTTGATGCTTGGTGAAGATATGTACAGAGCTCCTGGTAGCAGCTTCTAGGATGTCCTCTGGTAGGGACATCTCTGAGGCTGTAGAGGTAGATGCAGCCCTGGTGGAATATGATCTGATCTCCTGTGGGGTAGGTTTTCCATGATGCTTATAGCAGAAATGAATGCAATAGGTTGTCCATTTAGAAATGGTTTGCTTTGAAATGGCCCTTCCCTCTGCCTCTGCAGCAAAGCCAACTAGCAGCTGTTCAGATTTCCTGAGAGGCTTAGTCCTGTCCAAATAAAATCTAAGTTGTCTGTGCACATCCAAGGAGTGCAGTATTCATTCTCCTATGTTTTGTGGATTAGGGAAAAAGTAGTCAAATGAATGGACTGATTTTAGGGCCACACTAGACACCACCTTGGGCATAAAGGAAGGATTGGTCCCGAGGGAAACATTTGTCTGCATGGAATATAATGAAGGGCTCCACTGCCATGATGGCCTGTAATTTAGACACTCTTCTTGCTAAGTGATGGCTAGAAGGAAGGCTGTTTTCCAAGAAAGTAATTTCAGCTCTGCAGTTGCAGCTGGTTTAGATAGAGAGAGGGAGTGTGAGCTTTTCCAATACAAAGTTAAGTTCCCAGGCTGGAGTAGGGGCTCGCCTGGGGGGGGGGGGTCTTAACATTTTTAGCCCCTCTGAGGAATTGCTTTAGCGGGGGGTGAGAGAAGAGGGGGGGAGGTTCAGTATTAAAATGTGCTGAAATGGCAGAGGCATGAATTTTAATTGAGAAGGATAGGGCTTTCTGGAGCATTTCTATTAAGTACTGAATAATGAGGTAAGCTGGGCACTGTTCTGCCCATCCCCTGTGTTTGGCTACAGGAACAGTATCTTTTCCACTTTTCAGCATAGGATTTTCTAGTACTAGGCCTCCTTGCTTTCAGAATGACATCTAGCACCTGCTTACTGAGGGATTCTATTGGAGAGCTGAAGGAATTAGCGAGGCTGCAGGGTTCAGGGTTTGAAGCTGAGGGTGCAGAATCTGGCCCGCCTGCTGGGACAACAGGGAAGGTGTCTGAGGTAGGTGCCATGACTCCAGCAGTACCATACTGCGCAAGAGGGCAGTACCAGTGCTGGCGAGTCCAGTCTGGTGCAATCAGTATTGTCCATGGCTTGTCCTGTTTGATCTTTAGCAGAACCTTCAAGAGGAGAGGCAGAGGGGGAAAGGCATAAACAGAGAGGCTTTCCCAGGTAACCGACAGGGCATCCACTTTCCAAGCTTGATTGTGGAGAGTCCTTGTGCAGAATTTGTCCAATTGGTAGTTCTGAGGGGAGGCAAACGGGTCTATCTCTGGAGTCCATTTGTTCCTCAAGAGGTTGAATGTTTTTGGTTCAGGTTTCCATTTGTGTGGGTCCATGAGATTTCTGCTTAGGTCGTCTGCCATTGAATTTTGCTTGCCTGGCAGGAATTGAGCTTGTAGATGTACTTGGTAGCCCAAGGCTGTGTTCCACAGAGCCATGGCTAGTCTGCAGAGAGGGTACGAGTGGGTTCCTCCCTGCTTGTTTATGTAGTACATAACTGTGGTGTTTGTCTTTATCAGTAATTGTCCTGGAAGGATGTTATCTTTGAAGGCTGTCAAGGAATTCTGTACAGCTGTTTCTTTTTGGTTGATATGCAGGTGCATCTTACTCTGGTTCCATTTTCCCTGAATGCACTGCCCTGCCAAGTGAGCCCCCCATGCATAGTCTGTTGCAGCTGTAGTCAAGGTTTGGGTAGCAGGGGGTAGTTTGAAGGGGAGCCCCTATTTGAGGTGGCAGGCCTCTGCCCACCAAAGGAACTCTATCTTTATACAAGGAATGATAGGAATCATTGATTCCAGGTCCTGAGAATGTTGAAACCATAGGCATTTTAGATACCATTGTAGTTTCCTCATATGCAGTCTTGCATATGGAATTAGTAGAATGCAAGAGGTCATGAACCCCAGGGCTTGCAAAATTTTCCTTTCAGATTGCTACGTCTTTGTGGCCAGTAGTTTGAAGTAGGCTGTCAAACTTGTTTTTCTGGCGTGAGGTAAGTCTTATGGGGAGTTGTGTTCAAGCTTGTTCCCAGGAATACAACCTGTTGGCAGGGTACCATATGAGATTTATTTTCGTTTATGGTGTACCCCAGCGAGGTTAGAAGTTTCTTTACAAATGCCAGATGTTTTAATAGCATGCCCTGGCTTTCTGCCTGAATTAGATAATCGTCCAGGTATGGGTATATTTGAATATTTCTCTGCCTGCAAAATGCAATGGCTCAAGATAGACGCTTTGTGAATACCCTGGGCGCAGTAGATGAGCAAAAGGGAAGTGCAGAGAACTGACAGTGCATGGAGCCTGCTCTGAAGCATAGGTATTTCTTGCAGGATTCCTTTATTATAATGTGCAGGTAAGCTTCCTTTGTCTAAGGTTGCAAACCAGGCATCTCTGCCTAGCATAGGAAGTAGCTGTTGGAAGTGTTAACATTTTGAATTTTGGGATTACCAAAAAGGTGTTTAGAATAGAAAGGTCCAGGATAGGATGCCAGGAGCTGTCTTTTCTGGGTAACAGGAGAAGTCTTGAGTAAAAACCTTGTCCCCTTTCTTCTGCTGGGACAGGTTGAATAGCCCTGATACTTGAGAGAGAACCTGCTGTTGAGCCTCTGCCCACTGATTTGGGGGTAGGTCTGGCCAACCGTTTGGGGTTGGTAAGGTGTGGAAGTGGAATCTGTATCCTTTGAAAACTATATTTAAAACCTGTTTGTCCTGGGTAATGAGTTCCCAGTTTTTTACATGCAGTGCGAGCTTTCCCCCTAAGGGAGCATGCAGTTAAGCAGGGCTTGGAAGAGTTAAGGTTAAGTCATTGTGACATTTTTCCATGGGGGGGGTGTCTTACTACTACCAGCTTTGGAAGTGGGAGCCCTCCACTGCTTAGGCCTGTGTGTACCTTGAGACTGTAGCCTAGGTGGTCTACTGTTCCTGGGTTTGGACTGAGAAGGCCTGGAAGAGACTGGAAAGGACCAATTCTTAGAAGGCCAATGCCTACTAAATCTGGGAGGCTGTACTTGCAGGAAATCTTAACAGTTTGCATAGATTTAGCTTTTTCCTCCATCTTAAGAACTACTAGTGCTTTGTTGCCAAACAGGTGGTCTTGGTTTAAGGGAGCATCCAGTAATTTAGTTTAACATGATCTGGGAAGTTTTGCTCCTTAAGCTAAGCATGCCTTCTAAGTACAGACTCTGTGACAGTAGCCCTGCAAGATGCTTCTAAAGAGTGAAAACCACATTGCAAAGTATGTTTACCAACTTGTTCAGCAGAATGCGTTAAATCCTGTAATTTATGTTCAGCACAGTCAGGAATCAAAATCATTTTCTGTTTAAGTAGTCCCATAATATGCTGCTGATACTTTAACATATGAAACTGGCAATTTAAGGCCCTACTGGCCAAAGTAGCAGAAGTGCATACCTTCCCCCATCTGTCCCAAGGCCCTGGAATCTCTATCAGAAGGGGTAGGGTTTTTGGCAGCAGTAGCCTTTAATGCCTTTTGGTCCTTGGGAAATGGTCTCTGGATCCACAGTAGTATTCTTGAAGAGGAACTTGTCAAAGTCAGAAACTCTGTAATACCGGTCAGGTTTTCTGGGAGCTGGAGATAGTGTTTTGGGGCCAGGCTAGATTCCAAGAAGCATCATTTACAATGTCCAGAACAGGAGGGATAGCTAAAGGCCTGTGTTGAGGGACGAGTAAGAATTCCCTAATCCTCTTGGAGTCAGAGTAATCCTGGCTTTCCCAGCGGAAATGCTCCCTAAGATTGCAAGGTTTCACCAAAAGAAAAATCTTCTGGAGGGGAAGCAGCGGTAATGGAATCCTTATAGGTTGATAAGGGCGAATCCTGGTAATCGGAAGGAAAATCAGTTCTTGGTCACCTAGAGGGGGAAGGCTGGCTTCCTCGAATTAAACTAATAAGGTCTTCAGCCATTCTAAGCATTTTTGTTTTTTTTTTAGGTATATGGACTTGACCACGCTGTTTGGACGTGTGTTTACTAGGAGTGGGTAGAGTTTTAGGCCTTGATGAAGAAGATGGTGCCTGAAATGAAAATCTGTAGGCCTGAATACACCCTCATAAGCTGGTGCATGCACAGCGGCACTGGATCCAACCAAGGTAGAGACATCCGCAGGTTCCATAGTCGAAGCATCTTGTGGCATACCAGACTCCGAATGGGTCTCAGTAGAGGCTTGCGATCTGAAGTAGGGGGTATCAGGGGCTGTGAAAGCACCTCACTGAGTACTGGCGACTAGCTTAATGGAAGCATTGTTTGCAGTTTTGGACTTGTACGGTCTCTGTCCTTATCTTTACGTTTTTTCGGAATGTCAGTAGTCAAATGGCTTACCAAAGCCATTTCTGGATAGTTATACCGAATACCAAAATAATTTGCTGCAAAAATAGACCGCATTGTTCAGGGGTTGAATAAGGCACAAAACGGACAGCGAGGGACGTCGTGGTCTGGGCCTAAGCAAGGAATGCAGTATGAATGAAAATCTTTGAGGTATTTGCTTTCCACAGGTAAGACAATTGTTACTTTTTCTTAACCGATGTCAGTAAAAATTATCTCCAACGGGTTATTTAGCTTTTTTGAAGTTTGCCGACCGGCACTTGCGAATTGCTTCTGCTTCAGGCACCATGTGGCAAGAAAAACTGATGTAATGGCGTCTGCTGCATGTTTTTATACCCCTGACGACCTGACGTCATGGATGAAGAGACTGCATCTGACGCAGGAATCCAAGACTTGATATTCAGGCCAGCTGAGGGCTACCTGCAGGCAGATAACTCAAATGTAATGACTGCAACAGTGAAACACTAAGAACATCATTAACTCTACAGGCCCTGGCGATATCTCTGGATGCCTGTAGAGAAGTATAAAGTCTCACCTAACAAAGCTTCTCCACCAACTCAACTTGAGTCTGTCCACTATTTATGACCTCAGTGTGGAGAGTGACAGTTGTAGTTACCTTGTATAAAGGTAGTCCTTGTATTGACCCTGGGAGTTACATGCCTATTGGTCTTAAGTGTTGTTTGCAAGGCTGTGGAAGATATTGTACCTGAATTAATAGTGATATAGGTGACCTTCATATCTGTGGATACTCTCCTGTTTGGCTTTGTAAAGGGTGGATCATGCCTGCTTGGTCTGGTGGAGTTCTTTGAAAGGGTGGCTGAGGACATGGAAAAGAGGAATATACAGTCCACAGTGCTTATTTGGAGCTTGCAAAGGCTTTTGACACTATCCCCCGTGTTGGGATTGACACACATCTAAATAAATCCTAACCAGTATATAGTCCACTGGATTGGTAATTGATTGTCTGACAGAACCCAGTGTTAAGGTTACGATATTCACCAGTGGGGACCCCTCTTTTTTTTTTTTTTTTTTTTTTTGTAAAAAGCTGATTTCCAGGAACTGTGACTAACCATGGGCAGTTATCAAATCCTATTTTGGTACTCAGGTTCTCTAGCAAGGAGGCTAGGCCACATAAAATGCCTGGTAATACTAATCATCGGCTTACTCTCCACTCCAAGAAATACAGCATAGATGTCCTTCAAGAATGCAACTGCAGTCATAACATATGGGTTGTCCTGCCTCAGGCAGCCCTCGGTCGGCCGGATTCCAAAGTCTGGGTCCGACGTCAGCTGATGTCGCATTTCTCTCCGACTTCAGAGCGGCTGGAGTACATAAGCATCAGCCAACGCCATTTTCTTCAGTCTTTCTTTCCGCGCGGTTCCCGAAGCAGAAGCAGTTCGCAAGTGCCGGTCGGTCAGCTCCTGTATTCTTAGATTCCGAAGTCATCAAAAAAGCTAAGTACCCCATTGGGGACCTTTTCTTGCCTCAGCCGATGTCAGAAATTACTGAAAAAGTTAACAATTGTCTTTCTTGTGGTAAACAAATACCTCATAAGGATTTCCACTCTTACTGTCTTCCTTGCCTTGGCCCAGACCACGACGTCTCGGCCTGTGTAGCCTGTGCTCGCTTCAACAAGCGCACTCAGGCGCCGGGCGGAGTTCGCTGAACATTTTTTCGGCGAAAAATTTGCTTACACAATGCCGTCGGAACTTCCGACATCGCAAACTCCCAAGAAACGAAAAGACCGGGACCGACATCCTCGGCCCGCATCTACCACCGACTCCACGCCAAAACCTATCGCGAGTGCTCCGGTTCCCTCTGAGACTGTGTTTCTCCACCGCTCCGAACCGAAGACACCGCATTACCGATGACTCCGATTCCGGATATCACTCCGCCAGTTATTGATTTTCCTCCGGATACCGAAACCGAGGAAATGCCCGAGACCATTGCTGTAGACAAGGTCACTCCTGCACGTGGAGCTGCCAGGCCTCCTATGGCCATGTCTATTAAGGCCTACACTAGGGCTAAGGCAGCCAGCAAAACAAAACATCTTACTACTAAAACCTTACCTCAGCCTACTCCAGAGACACAAATTATGTCTATGGCTGCTGATTTAATTTCTATGATTAGAGGTTCACAGGCCCATCCTGAGAGAGGATCCCAGCCTCCTTCTGATAAAAGGCCCCGGGTTGAACCCTCTGACCCTTTTCCGTCAGATGAAGATTCTGAGGGCTCTGTCCACTCTGATAGCCAGGAAGAGCTCTTCCAGACCTATGAGGACTCAGATGCAGAGGATTCCATCCCCTCGGCCTCCCCTCCTGAGGATATTTCTTTTGGGGAAGTTCTGCATACCATGAGAGAACATTTCAAGTGGCAAGGCCAGGAATATTCTGATTCCAGAAAACGCCTTCGGACTTTCCTTAAGAAGCCCCAGCACAGGCCCTTAGCTATTCCTCCTGTACTTGATGTTTTGGATGATTTATATTCTGACTCTAGTGTTACCCCTGACTCTCTTCCTCCTGCTCCAGCCAAGCCAGACTGGTATTACAGGGTTCCAGAAACACATTCCCATTTATTCAGGGCCCATACTGCTGATTTGGAAACTATTTCACAGGGGCCTAAAGGAGTTTCAGCTTCCACCTCTAAAAATCCATTGCCCTCCAACAGGGAAGCTAGGTCATTAGAGAGATGGGGCAAAAAGGTTTACACATCCACTACCTTATCTATGAGAGCTTTGAATTGCCTTTTTCATATGTTACAATATCAGGATTTCCTGTTAGAAGATTTACAAAAAACATTGGCCACTCCTGATCCTTTAGACAGGAAGGCTTTGCAGGAAGCTGTACATAATACTCAGCAAGTAAGCAATCACTTCCTACAGTGTGGATATGATGCACTGGAAGCTTCATGTAGGGCAGCTATGACAGGGGCAGTCATTCGTAGACATGCATGGTTAAAAGATCAACCTCTACCAGATCATATAAAGGCAAAACTTCTGGATGCACCTTTGGAAAAGAACAAGCTTTTTGGTGCTAATGCTAAGGATGTGTTAAAGACCATCGAGGAAAAAGCAAAATCAGTTCAGACGGTGAAAGATTTCCTCCAGGTTCAACCCCCCAGATTCAGTAGGAATTGGCCTTCTAAAAACTGGTCCTTTCCTAATCCAGAAAAGTTTCAAAGGGGTAAAAACAGACGTGGCCGAGGAAGAGGCCAATACAGAGGTCCTTACAGGGGACGACAATGGCAGCCAGGAAACCAAAGAAGCGACGCAGGGGTTTCACCTGCCCCACAGCCACAATCTCAATGACTTTCCTCTACTTCCACCTACCAGGGAACAAATAGAAGCTCCCTTAGGAAATTATCGCTGTTTGCAGAAAATTGGCACAGACTGACAAAGGACAAATGGATTTTGGACATTATAGACCGAGGCTACAGGTTCCATTTTCATACCTTGCCAAGAAAACAAGGCATGCCAAACCTACCACAAAACCAGAGGGCAGAGGCTATCAAGCAAATCTCTGCTGACTCGGATGAAAGCAATAGAAAGAGTTCCACAACAAGAACAAGGCCAGGGGTTTTACTAAAGACTGTTCCTTGTTCCAAGAAAAGAATCTCAATGGAGACCAATACTGGATTTGTCCGCATTAAACACCTTTCTCATAGTACCAAAGTTCAAAATGCTGATGACTGTACAGCAACTCCTTCCCATGCTGGGCAAGGGGTCTTGGCTGATTACTCTGGACCTCAAGGAGGCATACCTGCATGTCCCTATCAGACACAGCTGCAGAAGATACCTCAGATTTCTTGCAGGGCCAGAGCATTATCAATTCTCAGCATTGCCATTTGGCTTATCTACTGCGCCCAGAGTATTCACAAAATGCTTGGCTTCAGTAATTGCTCATTGCAGGCTCCAGGGGATACAAATTTACCCGTACCTGGACGACTGCCTCATACAAGCGGACAACAAATTGATGTTGACAAAAAACTTGGACTATGTCATACAATTACTTCAAGCTCTGGGATACACAGTCAACTTCCAAAAGTCAAGACTGCAGCCATCCCAGCAAATAATCTTCTTAGGAGCCAAATTACACAGCCTCTCAAATGGCTTACCTGACAGAAGACAAGCAAGAGAAGTTAACTCATTACTTCAAAGGTTTGGCAAAACTCACCCAGATGACTGCAAGGAGATTCCTACAGGCCCTGGGTTACATAGCATCCTGCATTCTCCTGGTTCCATTAGCAAGACTACACATGAGAAAGCTTCAATGGTACCTAAAACGCATTTGGTCTCAGCACAGCAACAACTTGGAGACAACCATACCGCTCATTCCATGCCTACAAAAGGAATTCCTATGGTGGGCCTCGGTGAGCCAGGCAAACACAGGTATGTTCAAATTCAGATTCAGAAAACCACAGATAACACAGACCATGACCACAGATGCCTCAGACCTTGGATGGGGGGCGCACATGGAAGGCAGGTGTATACAAGGACAATGGTCTCCAAAGGAAACACATCTGCATATAAACCAAAAGGAAATGCTGGCAGTAATGCATGCCATCGAGGCCTTTCAACACCAACTTCAGCAAGGCCATTTACTGATACGGACAGACAACACCACTGTGATGTGGTATATAAACAAGCAAGGGGGCATCCACTCTTACCCCCTTTGCAGACTGACAATGCATCTTTGGGAAAAATCACTGAGCCTAAACATCCAGTTACAATCCCAGTTTGTTCCAGGCAAAGACAATGTGTTGGCGGACAGCCTAAGCAGGAATTTCACAGATCCACACGAGTGGAGGTTACATCCGAAGATCTTCACACAACTCACTTCGACATGGGGCAGGCCAGATTGCCTCTCACCTCAACCATCATCTACAAAAATTCTGCACAAGGACATACCATCCAAAAGCTTGGAAAATAGATGCTCTCTCATTCAACTGGAACTTCCTAACAATCTATGCATTCCCACCTCTGCCACTGATGACCTCAGTATTACTGAAGATCAAAGCAGAGACACCCAAGGGAATCGTAATAGCTCCGGACTGGCCAAGACAACAGTGGTACCCACTACTACGGAGCATATGTCACACCAGGAGGTGGGCCCTTCCCCAATGGCCTCTACTTTTGACTCAACACAATTAACAGTGCATCCAAACCTTCAGACACTGCAGCTAACAGCCTGGGAGATCCCATAAATAACCTCAACCTATCTCTCTCCAAGGAAGTTCAGCGGATACTAACAGAGGCTCGAAGACCATCCACCAGAAAGGTTTACTTAGCAAAATGGAAGAGATTCAGCAATTGGAATACCAGCAAGAGACATGATGCATCATTGTTGAACATCCCACTCATCTTGGAATATTTGGCAGATTTGCTAAAGAACGGCCTCTCATATTTTTCCATAAAGATACATGCATCAGCTATTTCAGCTAGATATAACACTGATCCTCCTGTCTTTTCACACCCTTTGCTAAGGCAATTCCTCAGGGGAATCAAGAACATTAAGCCACCAAGAAAGGCCCCAGTGCCAGCCTGGGACCTCAATTTTGTCCTAGAAAAACTGACTCTACCTCCATTTGAGCCAGCAGCTTCAGTTGACTTGCAATTTCTCTCATGAAAGACAGCTTTCCTGTTGGCAATTACCTCAGCAAGAAGGGTTTCGGAACTACAGGCCCTAATGGCAATACCACCGTTCATAATTTTTCACAGACAGGGTTTCATTAAGGACCAACCCTACTTTTATGCCAAAGGTGGTATCTAGGGTTTCTTTAAATCAAGCTATTCATCTGCCTGCTTTCTTACCCAATCCTGAGGATAAGGGGGAAAGACTGTTGCATACCTTGGACATTCACAGACAACTTCGATACTACCTGGACAGAACCAAGGCCAGTAGGAAGTCTCAACAACTTTTTGTAGCTTACGCCCCTGCAGTCCAAGGAAAAGCAATTTTAAAACAGACCATTTCAAAATGGATTGGACATTGCATCAGATTCTGTTATTCCTTTCATGGAAAGACTGTTCCAGCCAATGTCAGACCACATTCCACCAGAGCTACAGCCACCTCTACAGCATTCTTAAGAGGGGTGCTTACTAAGGACATTCTAGAAGCTGCTACATGGAGCTCCGTGCATACATTCTCCAAACACTACAATCTCCCTCTATACTCCAGATCCAGAGCAGGCTTTGCTTTGGCAGTCCTGCAGGGTTTGATTGCCACACCATCTTTTTCCTGGAGCATTCCTCCTCCCCCAGCTAAGCTATGGTATTCTACCCATATGTTATGACTGCAGTTGCATTCTTGAAGGACATAGTACAGTTTTGTACCTACCATAAATGTAGATGTCCGATAGACATGCAACTGCAGTCGGATTTTCCCTCCCTCCATACCCCTCTGCCTAGGGTCCACTCCTATCCCTGTTTCTCTTAGCTGGGGATATCTGTTATGGTGTATTTGTTTTATTGCTCATTTATTTGTCTGGAATCCTGTTTTTGTCTTCCAATTTTGAATACAGCCTTCCTTGGAGGTCACCTGGCATCTGGGGCAAGAAACACTGAAGAAAATGGCGTCGGCTGATGCTTATGTACTCCAGCCACTCTGACGTCGGAGAGAAATGCGACATCAGCCGACGTCGGACCCAGACTTTGGAATCCGGCCGACCGAGGGCTGCCTGAGGCAGGACAACCCATATGTTATGACTGCAGTTGCATGTCTATCGGACATCTACATTTATGGTAGGTACAAAACTGTACTTTTTCTTTAATAAAGTTATCATCTGTAACCATTATCTTGCAGCATTTCCTATAAATCTGACATGATCTTCAGAGTCTGATACGGATCACTCTCGTTTATGTTTTGAGCATCATGCCTGTGGTGGTTATAAAACCTTTCTGCCTTGCACAATTTATCCTTCTTGGTATTTCAAGGTCCAAAGGAGTTAATCCCAGTTTGTTCTTGACTTATTAGGTTCATCGTTGAATACAGTGCCCCTTTGGTATGTACCTTTGCCCTTTGCTAAGAGCTTAACCCAACTTCAGAAACGTCAATGTTTCCTAACCAAAACTATTTCTATTCTTATTACTCTTTGCTGCTGTAGACTAAGGGGTGATTTTTCATAGCACAGAAGGTTAAGCAATGACTTGACTCTCTATTCTCAACTAAGCAGAGTCCATGGTTAAACAGAAATGTGCTTTTGAGACCTAAACCTGCACTACTGCATCAAGTGGCATGATCGGTTAGTGTGTCCCAATTTGTAAGCTGCCCTTGCATGTCAGTGTACTTCCATTGCAACCTTCTAAAACTAGTCTAGATGATGGCTTTGATTTTATCCCTGGGATATGCAAGGAAGCTCTACATAATGGGGGGAGGGACATAGTCTTCCCATCAGTACTAGGTAATGTGAATGAGCTTCTTGATGGCTTCCTTGGCCATAAGCTTATTAAGAATTTGAGTGGTCACTGCAATGTCAGTCATCTTGGGGGAAGAATGATCAGTTTCAGTCAGCTGATTGCCACTTTGCATGTGGAAACTTGTAAGGCAATGCAATGGTGTTCCTGGGATGGTGACTGTAGTTTTCATTTGTGTGTTGCACTATGCTCGGGGGAGTACATAGGCTGTCATAGGTGCTCAAATCGGCCACCCAAAACAGGGTTGGGGGGAGAACCCCGACGGCTGCTTGTGCAGTGGTGCTGCTAGCTCTCTCTTCCAAGTGGGACAGACAAATGAGTGCCAGGGTAACAGGAGAACAGATGGCTGGCTGGCAGCTGATGAGACAAAGCACACAGGAAAAAGCTGCACAGAAAAAAATTGCTCTTCCATTAAGGTAGTTTGAATATAATGGTTGGACAGAACATTAGAACAGATTGGAGAGTAAGGGACCAAGGTGGCTTGAGAGTAGTCCTTTTAAAGGGTACAATAAATGACAAGACTCCATTGGACCAGAAATGTGAATAGACAGATGTGTGTGCATGTCTCTGCCTTTTTAGTTGGGAGTGGAGTTGCTCAGTGTTGTTCAGTCAGAAAATGGAAATGGTCATTATTACTTCACTGTTTTTATTTAGCAACGTGAATTAACTGCAGAAAAACTACAGGCCCTACTGGAAAACAGTGTAATGGAGCATGCTGATCAGTGTCTACACAGTCCAGTTTTTTCTCTGACATCTGTTGCGGTGGGATCAAACAGTCTACTAATGAGCTGTCAGGTAAGTTATCTGTAAAACACAATGTCTCTTCAGGTGGTCAGGTTTGCAAAAACTGGTTAGAATCTACTGCTACTGCATTTTTTTTGTTATATTGTGCTTTTTGTATGTACAAGTCAGCAGCTGTCTAGCATATACCTTAACACTGTAAGACCTTTACTGCAAATAAGATGGTTGGAGTGCTGACTGTTGGAGCATTAGTTTATTTTACTTTAAGATAAAGTATTTGGCTGTTCTAGTGTTTTTCTTTGGTCTTGTTCCCATGTATTAGGTAGCAGCTTGATTTAGCCATTTTTAATGCTGTGGTTAATACTTTCCAATTTTACACTACAGCATATTTTTCTGCCAGTGTTGCTTGGTAAATGGTTTGTGAAATTGAGCTGGCCCATCAGGAGTAAGTCCTGAAGATGGGATGTTTTGTTGCTCGTGTTATATTTCAAGTCTGGAGAATTTCACTTCAGATGCTTGTAGTGAGGTGGTGGCTGTATGAAGCTTAGCACACCACCACTGTATACTAATACAAGTGCGAGTTACTTCACATTATACCCAGTGTCCATGTATATTCTACCAGATTGTGGTGTGCCTTGCCGAAATGAGTGGGGTTAAGTTTTTTGTAAGTTTTAGCCAGTTGGTGTATTGGCTAAGGTCACTGCTTGATTTTACAGAAATGTTTCAAATACAGGTGACTTTATTCCTTCTGTGCAACCTAAACTTGGTTAACTGTGAGAAATTTTCAGTCACTTCTGATATCTGGGCAAGACTGTGACATGGTGATCTGTGCATAGAGCCAGTGATAGGAAGGCAAAGGGTTTTGGCCCTATGCAATTCGCAGACACTGGGGGCAGAGTAGACTGTTGCTGTGCACCATAGCAGGCTGCATTAGACCAGTGTACAGCTATTCACTTTTGTATGATTCAAAAATTGGCAACAGATGGTACACCAACCTTAGTCTGCAGCATGGAGTTACCACTCAGAGAAGGGGCCCAGTTTTCCCATTATTCGTCACAACAGTAGGGATTCCAAGCAATATGTGGCATGTTACCTACCCTTGGGTGCATCGACCCCCCCCACTAACTCATGTACTGCTAGACTGAACAGCCGGTGGGTATGTCTAGTGCCAGAGGTTACTCCATTCTCTTTTTAGTGAAGCTAAGACAAAAATCTGTTCTCCCCAATGTACTTACCCAATTGGAGGAGGCAGCCGTGGAATTCACAAAATTGCTGCAAAAAGGTCAGATCCGGTACTTGAGGTTCTTTTTGGTTCCCAAAACAACAGGGGACCCAAGGCCCATTCTAGACCTGACATTCCTGAACAAATCGGTAAGGAAACACTAAGTTCAAGATGGTAATGGTTCAGTCCATCCTACCTTTACTAAGGATGAACAACTAGATCTGTACTACCACACCAAGATGGACAGGCACTCCAGAAGATTTCTTCGTTTCAGGCTGGAAGACTGTCATTTTCAATTCAAATCATTCCCGTCTGGTCTCACCACAGTCCCCAGGGTGTTCAAATGCTTGGCGGTGGTTGTAGCTCATCTTAGACTGCAGGGATTCCAGGTATTTTTGTATCTGGGCAACTGGCCCTTGACCACTCTTGTATCTGGCCTTCTCTGCATAACTCTCAATTTAGAGAAATCTCTGTTGGAACCAGTCCAAATGATACAATTCATAGGGGCTCAACTTGATACCACAGATGTCCTTCAAGAATGCAACTGCAGTCATAACATATGGGTTGTCCTGCCTCAGGCAGCCCTTGGTCGGCTGGATTCCAAAGTCTGGGTCCGGTGTCGCCTCCTCTCCGACGTCAGAACGGCTGGAGTATAAAGGCATCGGCCAACGCCATCTTCAGTCTTTCTTGCCACACGGTGCCAGAAGCAGTTCGCAAGTGCCGGTCAGTCAGCTCCTGTGTTTTCAGTACCGAAGTCATCTAAAAGCTAAGTACCCTGTAGGGGAACATTTTTTCTTGCCTCAGCCGATGTCAGAACAAATTGAGAAAGTTAATAATTGTTTGTCTTGTGGTAAACAAATACCTCATAAGGACTTCCATTCTTATTACCTACCTTGCCTGGGCCCAGACCACGACGTCTCGGCCTGTGCTGCCTGTGCTTGCTTTAATAAGCGCACTCTCAGGCGCCGGGCAGAATTTGCCAAAGTCTTTCGGCGAATCTTTCACTTATACCATGCCGTCGGAACTACCGACTACTCAACCTTCCAAAAAACGAAAGGACCGGGACCGACATCCTCGGCCTGCGTCCTCCACCGATACTCCTCCTAAACCCTCCGCGAGTGCTTCGGTCCCTTCGGAAGTGGTAATTCAACCGCTCCAGGCCGACGACACAGCGTTAACTTGTCCTTCGGTCTCTGAGTCTACACCGGTGCCGGTTGTTGACTTTCCTCCAGAAACCGATGTTCTGGATCTACCCAACACCATTCCTGTGGACAAGGTTACTCCTGCATGTGGGGCAGCTAGGCCTCCTGTATCCATGTCCATCAAGGCCTTTGCACGTGCTAAGGCCGCCAGCCAGGCCAAGGCCCATCCTAAACCTGCCCAGGCCCCTTCTTCTGATAAACAGATCATGTCTCTTGCTGCAGATCTTATTTCTCTTATCAGGGGGTCTCAGCCTCATCCAGACAGAGGTTCTCAGCCGCCTGCAGAGAAAAGGCCCAGAACTGAGCAGGCCGACAACCTCTCTTCAGATGAAGCCTCTGGGGATTCTGAGCATTCAGATACACAAGAAGGATCCTTCCAGGCCTATGAGGACTCTGATGCTGAGGAATCAATTCCCTCTGCCTCTCCTCCAGAGGATTTTTCGTTCGGTGAAGTCCTACACTCTGAGGGAGCATTTCAAATGGCAGGGTCAGGAATTCTCTGATTCCAGGAAAAGGCTACGTACCTTCCTCAAGCTACCCCAAGCACAGACCTTTAGCTATCCCTCCAGTTATGGATGTCCTGGATGATGTTTTCTCAGACTCCAGTGCTAACCCTGATTTTCTCCCTCCTGCTCCTGTCAAGCCAGACCGGTATTATAGGGTCCCTGACACCCACAAACATCTCTAAGGCCCATTCTGTGGATCTAGAAACTATTTCACAGGGCCCCAAGGGAGTGGCTACTTCCACAGCCAAGAATCCACTGCCAGCGGATAGGGAAGCTAGGTCCCTGGAGAGATGGGGTAAAAAAAATTATACCTCTACCACCCTGGCTATGAGGTCACTTAACTGCCTTTTTCATATGTTTCAGTACCAGGATTTCTTACTGGATGATTTACAGAAAAAGCTAGCCTCTCCTGAGCCTATTGATAGAAAGGCATTGC
Organism: Protopterus annectens; assembly: GCF_019279795.1. NCBI lineage: Eukaryota > Metazoa > Chordata > Ceratodontiformes > Protopteridae > Protopterus > Protopterus annectens. The sequence continues at coordinate 410,485,356 of NC_056747.1, read as the reverse complement.
AGGATCTAGTACATAACACTCAGCAGGTTAGCAATCATTTTCTTCAGTGTGGTTATGATGCATTGGAGGCTTCATGTAGGGCAGCTATGACTGGGGCTGTTATACGTAGACATGCTTGGTTAAAAGAACAGCCACTGCCAGACCATGTTAAAGTAAAATTACTTGATGCACCTCTAGAAAAACAGAAGCTTTTTGGTGCTAATGCACAAGATGTGTTGAAGTCCATTGAGGAAAAAGCTAAATCAGTACAGACAGTCAAAGATTTCCTCCAGGTTCAGCCACCCAGATTCAGCAGGAATTGGCCTTCAAAGAATTGGTCCTTTCCAGACACTGACCTGTTTCAAAGGGGAAAAAACAGGCATGCCCGAGGTAGAGGACAATACCGAGGCTCCTACAGGGGCCACCAATGGCAACCACCAAATCAGAGGTGGCGCAGGCAGTCCAGCCGCACCACAAGGACAACCACAAGGACTTGACTTTCATACCGTCTACAAAGGCTCAAAGAGAAGCACCTTTGGGCGGAAAATTATCCTTATTCTCAAAAAACTGGCATATCTTAACCAAGGACAACTGGATTCTGGATTTAATAGACAAAGGTTACAGATTCCACTTCCATACTTTACCAATAAGACAAGGCATGCCAAACCTGCCACTTCATCAAAGGGCAGAGGCACTCATTCAGGTTTCAAAGCTGTTAAATATAAAAGCAATAGAAAAGGTCCCTCCACAGGAACAAGGCCAGGGATTTTATTCAAGACTGTTCCTTGTTCCAAGAAAGGAAAACAAATGGATACCTATACTGGACTTGTCTACAAAAATACTTTCTCATTGTGCCAAAGTTCAAAATGCTGACGTTGTAGCAACTCCTTCCCATGCTGGGCAAGGGGTCTTGGCTGGTCACTCTGGACCTCAAGGAGGCATACCTGCATGTCCCAATCAGACAAAGCTGCAGAAGATACCTCAGATTTCTTGCAGGGACAGAGCATTATCAATTCTCAGCATTGCCGTTTGGCTTATCTACTGTGCCCAGAGTGTTCACGAAATGCCTGGCATCAGTAGTGGCACACTGCAGACTCCAGGGGATTCAGATATACCCCTACCTGGACGACTGCCTCATACAAGCAGACAACAAGCAAACCTTGATAGCAAACTTGGACTATGTCATTCAATTACTATAGGCCTTGGGATACACAGTCAGCATTCAGAAATCAAGACATGTTCTTCATCTCACATTGCTGCAGTCCTTACACTTGGGTAGTCCGCTGTCCTCGGTCGGCCCGAATATCAAAGTATAAGGCTGACGTCGGTCAAGGCGCATTTGACTGACATCAGGACGTCAGGGTACAAATGCGCATGACCGACGTCATATCCTCAGTCTTTTTTGCCGCATGGTCCGATGCAGAAGCAGCGTTGCAAGTGCCGTTCGGCGTTCTGAAATTTTTCAATTCGAGTTTCAGACCGAGTCAAAGTTGGCTAAGTACCCGCTGGGAATATTTTAGTTTTTCTTGCCTCAGTGGTTTACCGGATGTCAGAAAAGTGAATAACTGTATTTCTTGTGGGAAACAGATACCGCATAGAGATTATCATACTTTGTGTATTCCTTGTTTAGGCCTGAGCACGACGTTGTTGGTGTCGCTTGTGCTAGATTTAACAAGCGCACTATAAAGAGAAGGTTAGATTGTGCCAGGTTAGTCTTCGGAAGCGGTAATTATAAAATGCCGCCGGATGCTCACGCCCGCTTCTTCAAGAAGCGCAAGGACAAAGCAGCTAAGCCTAGGCTAGAAGAACCGTCCGCACGGATGCCGGTTCTTTAGAGGTCTCGGTGGAGCCGTAGTTCTGCCAGAGGTTTCTTTGGAGTCCCAGGGAGACTTTGTTATTGCAAGATGTGGCCTCTCAGGAGGCAGGCCAGGCTGAAGGGGCTTCTCAGGTTACTGTACTCCCTCCCTTCCTAGGGTGGTTAGGCCCTCTCCTTCTGTTTCCAAGGCTTCTCCCAGGGCAGGCCAGGTTTAGCTTCAGTTGGTGTCTCCCCTAGTTCTTCAGGGACTGTGCCCAAGAAGCATATGCTTAAAATGGCAGAAGATTTGATTACTTTGATTAGAGGTTCTATGCCCCCTCCTGATAAGAGACCTAGGGTGGAACCTGAGCTTGGGAGTTTTGAGCAGGCTTCGGATGTTTCAGAGTCTTCGGCTGAAGACTTGCAGGAGTATTCTCCTTATTCTGATTCTGATGTGGATGATTCTACTCCTTCTGCTTCTCCTCCTGAGGATTTTTCTTTTTCAGAGACCCTTCATTCCATGAGGGAGCATTTTAAGTGGGAAGGTCAGGACTTCTCTGATTCCAGGAAAAGGCTTAGGGAATTTTTGTTTTTACCCCAGCATAGGCCTTTGGCTATACCTCCTGTTCTGGATGTGGTGGAAGATGTTTCTGCAGAGGCTTCTCTTAATCCTGATTCTTTGCCTCCTGCTCCTGTTAAACCGGATAGGTATTACAGGGTGCCTGAAGCTCATAAGTATCTTTTTAAGAGTCCTAGGGCAGACCCAGAAACTGTTAGTCAGGGGCCTAAAGGTGTTAAGGCTTCTGTTGTTAAAAATCCGGTTCCTCCAGATAGAGGCCAGGGCTTTGGATAGATGGGGAAAGAAAGTTTATACTTCTTCCACCCTAGCTATGAGGGCTTTGAATTGCCAGTTTCACATGTTGAAATACCAAAACTATCTCCTTTCACAATTGAAGTCTAAGGTAGATGCTCTGGCGGAAGGTATTGAATGTAAAGAGTTACGAGATTTAGTACATGTTTCTGAACAGGTGGGTAAGCATTCTTTGCAATGTGGTTTTGATGCTGTACAGGCCTCGTCTAGGGTGGCTGCCACTGGGTCAGTTCTTCGCAGGCACGCCTGGCTGAGGGATCAGAATTTATCTGACCATGTTAAGACAAGGATTTTAGATGCTTCTTTACAATCTGATGTGTTGTTTGGTACTCCTGTTGAGACAGTCTTAAAGAAAATGGAAGACAAGGCTAAGTCTATGCAGACTGTTAAAGATTTTTTGCAGGTTTAGCCTCCGAAGTTTAGTAGAAATTGGCCTACCAAGGGGTGGACGTATCCTTCTTATGATTCCCAGTCTAGGGGGTAGGTCTAGACGTGGTAGGGGCAGAGCTCAGGGCTCTTTCAGGCCTAGAACAGGGAGTTCACCTGCACAGTCTTCGGGTGAGGGCAGGGATCAGTCCTTTCGTAAACAGACCCAATGACCTACCTTTTCAGCTGCCAGAGCCTGCTCGTCTGGCAGCACCTTTGGGACGAAGGTTGGCACTTTTCAAGGAAAATTGGAGTTTAATTACCCAAGACAGATGGGTATTGGACATCATACACCACGGTTACAGGTTTTATTTCCATACCTTGCCTCCTTTCAAAGGCATGCCAGACATTCCTCCTCAACAAAGAATAGAGGCTCACAAACAAATTTCTCTGTTGCTTCAAATAGGGGCCATACAGCCGGTCCCAATGCTAGAAGTGGGCCTAGGATTTTTATTCTCGCCTGTTCCTAGTACCAAAGAAAGGGAACACGTGGAGACCAATTTTGGATTTGTCTATCCTCAACACTTATCTGGACATTCCCAAGTTCAAAATGTTGACGTTACAACAGCTTTTACCTCTGCTGGGCAAAGATCATTGGATGGTAACTTTGGATCTCAAGGAGGCTTACCTTCATGTTCCTATCAGACTGAGTTGCAGGAAGTATCTGCGTTTTCGGGCTGGGACTTCTCATTATCAGTTCTCTGCATTGCCCTTTGGCTTATCTACTGCCCAGAGTGTTCACGAAAGTTCTGGCTCCAGTGATAGCTTTCCTCAGGCTAAAAGGAATACAGATCTATCCTTATTTGGACGATTGCCTGATTCTGGCTCAAGGAAGGGACGAGCTTCTTCATCATTTGGAATATGTGATAGCAGTGCTAAGATGCCTGGGGTATTCTGTGAACGAAATAAAGTCCAGTCTAGTATCCTCTCAGGACATGTGCTTTCTGGGTGTAAGACTGAATACAGCATCCCAGATGGCCTTTTTGACCCCGGACAAACAAAAGAATCTTTCCCTTTACTTTCATCAATTGTCTCATCAGTCCGGGCTGACTGCAAGGACAGTCCTTCAAGCCTTGGGGTTCATGGCATCTTGTATTCTGGTGCTTCCCAATGCCAAACTGCATATGAGGAAGTTACAATGGTATCTCAAAAATGTATGGACACAGCACTGCCAGGATCTGGACACTGTCATTCAAATAGTACCTTGCATTCAAAAGGAATTGTTGTGGTGGGCTCAGGAATGTCACCTAAACAAGGGACTCTCTGTGACCCGGCCAGAGGCGAGTCAGATTCTAACGACAGATGCCTCAGACAAAGCATGGGGAGCTCATCTGAATGGAAAGTGGATACAAGACAAGTGGCCTGCCAGACTCCAACATCTACATATCAACTTGAAGGAGATGTTAGCAGTCCAGTTTGCATTAATAGCTTTCAAGGATTTACTTCTTCCAGGGCAGGTGTTGATTCTAACAGACAACACAACTGTCATGTGGTACATCAACAAGCAAGGGGGAACACATTCTTATCCTCTATGCAGGCAAGCAATGATTTTGTGGGAGACTGCTCTCAGTTTACAACTAAATCTTCAGGCAAGGTTTCTGCCCGGAGCACAGAACTCCTTAGCAGATGTGTTAAGCAGACAAATCATGGATCCCCACGAGTGGAAATTGGATCCTCATGTATTTCAGAAATTGACAGTGTCATGGGGAACTCCAGACATAGATCTGTTCGCTTCTCCACTAAACCACCAGCTGCCAAAGTTTTGCACGAAAAGGTTTCATCCCACAGCTTGGAAAGTGGATGCTCTTTCTTTCAATTGGAGCAATCTTCATGTGTACGCCATTCCACCTCTGCCTCTCCTCCCAAAGGTACTACTCAAGGTCAGACAGGACAAACCAAGGATGATTTTGATAGCTCCAGATTGGCCTAGACAGCATTGGTACCCATTACTGAGAAGCCTGGTACGGGAGCCTCCATGGCCTTTGCCTTCGATTCCACACCTGTTGTCTCAGGAGGACAGTCATTTGCTCAATGTCAAGCTTCACTCTCTTCACCTAACAGCCTGGCATATTCTGTTTTGAACCATAGTGGGTCTCACCTTCCACAGCAAGTTTTGAATGTTATTTTGGAAGCTAGAAGGCCTAGTACAAGGAAAGTGTACGCAGATAAATGGAAGAGATTTTTATTTTGGAGTGCAGCAAAGGATTTTGATGTTTCTGAGCCTAATTTAAGTGTGGCTCTTCAATATCTTACTGAGTTACTGGACAAAGGTTTGTCCTTCTCTTCTATTAAGGTTCATGCTGCAGCAATTTCGCTCACTATGATTGTGACCCACCATTGTTTTCTCATCCTTTGTTTAAGCAATTTCTTAGAGGGCAAAGAATATAAGACCCCACGTAGAGCTCCTACTCCTGCTTGGGATCTCAATTTTGTGTTGGAGAAACTCACTCTACAACCTTTTGAGCCTGCAGCTACTACTGAGTTGAAATATTTATCATGGAAGACTGCTTTTTTGTTGGCCATTACCTCTGCAAGAAGGGTTTCTGAGTTGCAGGCCCTTATGGCGGTTGAGCCTTTCTTAATTTTCCATAAGGATAGGGTATCTTTACGCACTAATCCTTCCTTTATGCCTAAAGTGGTTTCTAGTGTGGCTTTAAACCAAACTATTCATTTGCCTACCTTTGCAAATCCCCAAAATAAAGGGGAAAAGATTTTGCACACTTTAGATGTACACAGGCAGTTGCGATATTATTTGGACAGAACTAAAGGGTTCAGGCAGTCTCAGCAGTTTGTTTCTTTTGCTTTGAGTTCTCAGGGCAAGCCTGTGTCAAAACAAACTATTTCTAAGTGGATTGGGTTTTGCATTGCTTTCTGTTATTCCCATCATGGCAAGGAGATTCCAGCTGGGATTAGGCCTCATTCCACTAGGGCTACTGCCACTTCAACAGCTTTTTTGAGGGGGGTGGCAACTAAAGATATTTTGGAGGCAGCTACTTGGAGTTCAGTGCATACTTTCTCTAGGCATTATCACCTTCCACTTTATTCTAAATCTAGGGCTGGTTTTGCCACTGCTATTTTGCAGGGCATTTTGGCAGCTCCTGCTTCCTTATAGTTTTGCCATCCTCCCTTACCTCTGCTTTGGGATTCTACCCAAGTGTAAGGACTGCAGCAATGTGAGATGAAGAACGTAGTACAGTTTTGTACCTACCATAAATGTAGATGTTCAAGATCCACATTGCTGCAGTCCAAATTTACCTCCCTCCTTCCCTCTGTAGTTAGAGGCGGTTGTGTGGGTTGGGTTGTCAATATGGTGTATATTGTATATATTGTACATATTTTAGTGCTAGGGTGGTTGGTTGGTTGTTTGCTGTCTTTTGGTTTTGACCTTTCTTTTAGGGTCTTCTGACATCTGGGGCAAGAAAAGACTGAGGATATGACGTCGGTCATGCGCATTTGTACCCTGACGTCCTGATGTCAGTCAAATGCACCTTGACCGACGTCAGCCTTATACTTTGATATTCGGGCCGACCGAGGACAGTGGACTACCCAAGTGTAAGGACTGCAGCAATGTGGATCTTCGAACATCTACATTTATGGTAGGTACAAAACTGTACTTTCTGCCATCCCAACAGATTATTTTCTTAGGAGCCAAACTGGACACAAAAACACAGATGGCTTACCTCACAGAGGAAAAACAGCAGTTACCGGAGTACTTCAAAGGCCTAGCAAAGCTCTCCCAGCTGACTGCAAGGAAAATCCTGCAGGCCCTGGGGTTCATGGCATCTTGCATTCTTCTGATACCTTTGGCAAGACTTCATATGAGAAAGCTGCAATGGTACTTAAAAAGCTTATGGCCCCAACACAGCCAAAGCCTAGAGGACGTAATCCCACTCATTCCATGTCTGCAAAGAGAATTTTTGTGGTGGACTCGAGTCAGTTAAACAAAGGCATGTCTTTCAACAAACCTCAAGCAGGTCAAATAATTACAACAGACGCCTCAGACCATGGATGGGGGGCGCACATGGAGGGCAGATGCATTCAAGGTCAATGGACACCAAGGGAAAGGCATCTGCACATAAACCAAAAAGAGATGTTGGCAGTGATGCATGCAATCGAGGCTTTCGAAAAATCACTTCAACAAGGACATTTGCTAATAAGGACAGACAACACCACTGTTATGTGGTATATAAACAAGCAAGGAGGCACTCATTCTTATCCCCTCTGCAGACTAACAATGATTCTCTGGGAAAAATCCCTAACTCTGAAGATACATTTGCAATCCCAGTTTGTGCCAGGCAAGGACAATGTACTGGCGGACAAGCTGAGCAGAAATTTCCTGGATCCACACGAATGGATGCTGCATCCTCACATTTTCTCACAAATAACAAGGACATGGGGAAGACCGGACATAGATCTCTTTGCTTCTCACATGAATCATCACCTGGAAAAGTTCTGTACAAGGACCCACCATCCTCTAGCCTGGAAAACGGATGCTCTCTCCTTCAGCTGGAAGTCCCTAACAATTTATACATTCCCTCGTCTACCACTGCTGACCAAGGTGATACTGAAGATCAAAGCAGAACAACCAACAGGCATTTTGATAGCTCCAGACTGGCCAAGGCAGCACTGGTACCCATTGCTGTTGAGCATAACTCGGACCAAGCCGTGGCCTCTGCCCCTATGGCCTCTGCTTCTATCACAACACAATTACAGGACGGTTCATCAAAACCTGAAAACATTGCATCTGACAGCCTGGAGGTTACCATAACTCCTTCCGATATCTCTCTTTCCAAAAAAGTTCGAGATCTTACTGGAAGCACGCAGACCTTCCACCAGAAAAACCTATTCAGCCAAGTGGAAGAGATTCATCATCTGGAATGCTAACAGGGGTCAGGATACAACAATATTGAGTATACCTCAGATATTGGAATACTTGGCAGAATTGTTTCATACTGGTCTCTCATTCATCCATAAAGATTCATGCCTCAGCAATCTCATCAAAATACAATTGTGATCCACCTGTGTTTTCACATCCTTTGCTAAGACAGTTGCTAAGGGGGATAAAGAATATCAAACCCCCCCAGGAAACCGCCATTACCTGCATGGGACCTCAACTTCGTCTTGGAAAAGTTAACTCTTCCTCCCTTTGAACCAGCAACTTCAGAAATGCAGTTTCTCTCATGGAAAACTGCTTTCCTATTGGCAATCACATCAGCAAGAAGAGTCTCTGAGATACAGGCACTCATGGCAGTACCTCCTTTTCTCATTTCTCATTTTTCATCAGGACAGAGTCTCTCTGAGAACCAATCCTTCATTCATGCCAAAAGTAATTTCCAGGGTGTCTCTAAATCAAGCCATTCACCTGCCTACTTTCTTCCCCAATCCTCAAAACCAGGGGGAAGCACTGCTGCATACTTTGGACATACACAGGCAACTACGCTACTACTTGGACAGAACTAAGGTCACCAGAAAGTCTGACCAACTGCTTGTAGCCTATGCTGCTGGAGTACAAGGAAAAGCAATCTCCAAACAATTTCCAAATGGATTGGACACTGCATCAGATTCTGCTATTCCTTTCATGGAAAAGGTGTGCCAGCCAATATTAGACCACACTCCACCAGAGCTATAGCCACATCCACAGCTTTCCTAAGAGGAGTGGCTACAAAGGACATTCTAGAGGCTGCTACATGAAGCTCCGTGCATACATTTACCAAGCACTACAACCTTCTTTTATACTCCAGATCCCGAGCAGGCTTTGCTTCGGCAGTTCTGCAGGACATTTTAGCTACACCATCACTTTTAGTTCCAACCACCCCCAGCTTGGCTGTGGTATTCAACCCATATGTTATGACTGCAGTTGCATTCTTGAAGGACATAGTACAGTTTTGTACCTACCATAAATGTAGATGTCAGATATGCAACTGCAGTCGGATTCTCCCACCCTCCTACCCCTCTGCAACCTTCTTTATGGGTCCACTACCCCTATTCCTATTAGCTGGGGGTATCTCTATGGTGCATCTGTTTATTACTGTTGTGCATGTCTGGAATTCTTTATCCATTCACCAAATTTAGCCTTCCTAGGAGGGCACCTGGCATCTGGGGCAAGAAACACTGAAGAAGATGGTGTCGGCCGATGCCTTTATACTCGAGCTGTTCTGACGTCTGAGAGGAGGCGACACCAGCCGACGCCGGACCCAGACTTTGGAATCCGGCCGACCGAGGGCTGCCTGAGGCAGGACAACCCATATGTTATGACTGCAGTTGCATATCTATTGGACATCTACATTTATGGTAGGTACAAAACTGTACTTTTCCCGGGCCTTATTGACTGAATCAAGTGTCGAGCCTGCATCTTTTTAGACGAATTCTAGGCATACCAACCAAACACCGCCCCCCCCCCCCCAAAAGCAAGTTTGGTCCTCTGAGATCTCTGCTTGATGCCAGCCAAAATACCTCTTTTGCCAACAGCACACCTTCACAAGAGAATCTTACTGTGGACGTTAGCAGTACAGTGGTCCTTGTGCAGGAAATCCTCTAAGCCTTCCTATCAAACTTTCCTGAGTCTGCAAATAATCCCTGTTATTTTGGCTTCACTCTGTCATTGCACAAGGGTGACCCTTCATCCTTCCTTCCCCAAATGCCACTGTGACCATGGATGCCTCCCAGATGGATTGGGGGGCATGCATTATCTGGGTCTGATGGTTTAAGGCACGTAGACACCCCTGGAGATCAATATGCATATCCGTGTCCTAGAAGTTCTTTTGGCTTTGCAAGAGCTGCACAGTTTTCTCCCTCTATTGCTTGGAATCTCTACTGTTGGAATACAGACAGACAACATGTCCATAGTCTTCTACATGAACAAACCGGGAGGAACCAAGTCTTACCCCCTGTGTCAAGAAGCTATGTGTGTGTGGCAATGAGCGATCTCTACCATCCACTTTCTTGTGGCAACACACATTCCATGAGAGGCCAGCATTCTGGTAGACACTCAGCCACGTCTTTCTAATGCCTCACAAGTGGTCTCTGAACCAATCCATGTAAAAACATTATCTTTCAGAAATGGGATCAACCCTGCTGTGTGACCTCTTTGCCTCCTCTCTCAACAAGTGCAGCAGTTACTTTGCCTTAATCCTTCCTCAGGGACAGTCCCCACGGGATGCTGTAGTCCATGCTTCGCCTCCCAGTCTACTTTATGCATTTCCCTGCTGCAAATTCCCAATTTTTTGCAGAAGACATCCAGGTTGAAAAGTCATCTTCATTGCCTCCTTTTGGCCTTGACAAATCTGGTTCACCTATCTTTGATCTGCCCCCGGTCACTGTGGATCCAGCACCAGATCTTTTATCTCGCCACTTGGGGTGTCCTCACCCATATGTTAAAGGCCTGAAACTAATTGCATGGTTTCTCCAATTCTTGACAACCAGACATCCCAGGCTTTGCTCCCATGTACAGAAGATATTGACTTCTGCCCACAAACCTTCTACCAGGAAGATTTATAAGAATAAGTGGAAAAGGTTTTCCTTATGGGCCCAACAGAAACGGCCCCGTTTACAGCCCCCATCCCTTCTACTGCTTACCCCTACCCAGAAGTTTCCCTGTATTGATTTCACAATTACATCAAATAATGGCACTGTAATTGTACCAGACACCACTACTAATCTCTTGGGCGTAACAACTGACCATAGCCTCAGCTTTGACTCGCACATAAACTCAACCATCAAATCATTGAATAGAAAACTGGGATTCCTCTATAGGCTAAAACCATTTCTAACACCTATAGCCAGGACTACTGTTGCCCAAACTCACCTAATTTCCACGCTTCTCTATGCCTCCCTAATTTTTACAAAATAAGCTGGCCACTTCTTATAATAACATTGCCAGATTTACCACTGGATCCTCATTCTGTACTCACCATTGTCAAAATCTAAGTAAACTAGAATGGTTGGAACTGCAAAACCAGCTTCTCTTTGAACAACTAACCATCACCCACAAAATCTTGCATCATCCTACAAATACTCCCATTCTCTCTAGCTTGATCAACCCCTATAAAAATCTAAGTACCCTACGCTCAGCCAATAAATTACTAGCTGCAACCCTAAAATCCAATAACAAATCAGGTGATTCTCTATTTACTAACACCATTGTAATCATTTGGAATAAACTTCCAAGTAATCTTATATCCCTTTCATCTACCCCTCTGTTCAAAAAGCATCTAAAAACCTTCCTCAATTCACAATGGCTGTGTCCATGCACTAATCCTGGCTGAAACTGTCACAATTAACCTTTCTTGTTTTCTGCTTTAAACTCTGTTCTCAGAAGTGTCTGTTTTGTCTTGTACCTATTATTCTATATACCTAGTAATATGTCCTTCCCTCATTGCTGTTTCTTTTATGTCATGTAAATAAGCCTAACTCATAGGGTTTTTTGTTATTATGTATAACCAATTGTTTAGTATCCCCTTATGTCTATAGTTACTCATGTATACTAGTCGTATCCAGCTGCTGTGGAGCTTTTCTCCCTGGGCCTCTACTGAAAATGTACATATATCCAGCTAGACTAGCCCGGTTAACAAATGTAAAATAAAAAATAAAATGGTCAGTGTTAATTTGGCTGCTACTTCTAATTTTCACTTAAGGGTGGACATTTATTGGCTTCATCAAAACTTTGCAAAGCTTTTTTTTTTTTTTTAGGGGTACCCTTTTACTTTGTCCTCCCATTAAGGATCCTACTCCCCCTTGGGATTTAACTGTGCTATTGCAGGTCCTGGTTCGCTGCTCTTTCAAACCGCCAGCCCCAGCAGACTTGGTTCCTTTCTTTCTTGGAAGAGACTTTTTCTGGTGGTCATTACTACAGCAGGTAGAATCTCGGCGTTACAAGACCTTTCTTCCGAGTTTCTGTATCTACTTTTTCACAAAGACAGGGTGTAACCTTGCACACTAATCTGTCCTTGCCTCAAGTGGCTACAGAAGCCAGTATCAATCATTTTGTTAACCTTCCTGTTTTTCTTTTCAAATTTCCAGAATAAAGGGGAGTACACTGTTAATTTACTTGATATGCATAGACAGATTTTTGCTTGGACAGAACTAAAAATTTCAGGAAATCCGAGCAACTGCTCATATCCTTTACTGACACCAAATGGGGTAAAGCAGTCACCAAGACTTTGATGGTTAATAGCCTATCTCCTTCTGTACCTGGTCAGTTAAGGTCCACTCTGCAAGGTTTGTGGCAACCTCACATCTTTTGGCCAAGAGTCTCTATTAATGACATGTATGCTTTTTCAGCTTCTAGTTGTCACACTGTTCTGTAGTATCTAACAGGACACCATGTGTGCAAGACATTTCAGAATGTGAAGTTGAAGGAATAGTTTTTTTAACAGGAAATAGCTGCGGTTATCCAGTTTTTGCCATCTTGTGTCCAGGTTTTGATTTCTTTGGGGGTAAATACTACTTTTCTGCAGCAATCATATTTTCAACCATTAAGGGGGGATTGGAAAAGAGAATGAGTATTACTTATTTTCCTTTGTGAAGTTGAACCTAATTTCTGGTAATGCTGCAGTTTTGGATTCATGATCCAGTATTAACTTTAGCATTGTGCTGTACCTTGACTTGCAGTTTCTTCAGCATTCTACTTGGTTCTTGGAAGAGTAGATAGGATTGGGGTACAACTTAAAGTCCTAGTTTTTACACACTTGTATTGCTGATATACACCCAGGATCAAACTTTATATGTACATAACTTTGCTCCAAATTCTTAACACAAGTCCCTCCTGCCACCATTACTAGGCTGGAGTTAGAATATTCTTATTTCTGTTGGTAGTCTAATTTCCTGCATCAATCTGTTATGACTGACACTCCAGTGCATGCTCCAAGTACCATATTTGTGTGTTTGAAATACTAATAGCTGCTAGTATGCAAGTCCTACCATTCATCTTTTAACTTTTGTGTTGCTTGAGATGGGAACTTGTACCTGTTCCGCATATTGTGGTGGAAAGTACACATTGGTCAGTCTCAGTATCATGGTAAAATTCCCAAAGATTTTTTTTTTACCACCCCCTAAGTGCTTTCCCTCTATTAGCCTGTTAAAACTCAATCCTTCCCCATTTATTCCCTAGCAGTGGGCAACCCCAGATCTGCTAGAACAAGAGCTGGCCAAAAAGGCAGTTATTAGGCATATATTGGGGAGTTTGTTCTGTTGACAGCATCCCAGCAACGAGAGCCTTATAAGCCCCTCACTTGGAGGGATAGGCTACCTGCATCACCCTGAAACTTGTAATGCCATCTTTCTTCAAGTGCATTTGCTTATAAGGGCTACTACCAGGAGTAAATTGGTAAGCTGACAGCTGCCCCCAGGATGCCCACTACAGTGCCTCCCCTGTTCTAAGGGATTGTGGCTGTGTGCATACTACCCTCGTCCCTGAATGAGTTTATACCTGTCCTGACCCGTCAGTATTGTTAAGCTCCTGAACAACTTTATCCCTCAATGCCAACTTTTAAAATATCAAAGTTTAATTCTAAAATGTATTTAATAACCACATTAACACTAGTTATGGTAGATGACTGTATTGTCACAGTTTTTCCCCATCTTTCTATGTTGATTTGTAATTAAAATTAATGGCCCGTTTTGTAGAACTTTTTCATTGTATAAAGAATTTGAGTATTCGACTATTTAAACTCATTACCTCAGCCTTTTCACATATTTGCCATGTGCCTATTTTCAGACTGTGATTCTTTGTTTTATTTATTTTCTTGATGAGCCTTTTGGATTTTAATGTACTTCTGAGATGTTTTGGCTCTCATGCCTGTTCTCCATGCATGTATATTGTACAACTGCTTTATTTTTTAACCTGATATTTTTGACATGACTACATAGTTGTTCAGGGTAGATATTCTTTGTGCTAATACAGATGTTAAAATAGTTTCCCTGTTGCCACCTTTGTTAGATTTCCACTGTTCGCCTCTTGGTGTTCATAACTTGCTGTGTGTACTGTAGATGAGTTTAACTGAAATATCTTTTCTTTCTTCATCATTAGGCATGTGACACCCTGTCTGTGATCCTTTAATATCTACAGATCTGCAGCAACTTCATTTGAAGAGACTCTGAGCATCATTTTGCTATACTTCCGTATCGGAAGACATTTTTAATTTTTTAAATGCTTCTTATAGTATCTAAATATATGGTTCTGATTATTAATTTAAGTGTTGAAATAAAGCTTTTGTCATTCTAATGGACATTTTTGCAAGGACAGAGTATTTAAAATGGTACCATATCACTGAGCATATTTAATAGCATCAGTCTAGAACCTGATTAGGATCAAGTCAGGAAATACTTTTGCAGAGATGTCAGTGTGTAGTTAATAGTCCAGTGAAACTGGAGAGGGACATTAAAGGGATATTTTCAAAACTTTTTGTAGATGCTGTGGTGGATGTTTAGAATAGCTTTGTGAAGCATTAAAAGAATACTTAGCATTTTTAGGGATGGATTCCAGGTATGAAAAAATGTTGACTGATAAAGATCCACTGCATTATCAGTTCAAAACTTCAACCTGTTTCTTCTGTAGTGCCATTAATCCCTTTGCCACTGTGTTTACTTGTACATGCAGCACCTTGATTCAGCAACAGGTGATGTTGATGTGCACATACTCCTACTTTTGAAGTAGTTGGTATGGTTTATCCAGCCACCAACCTGCATCTGTTCAGTTTAGTGTTCTGTGTCCAGTTAGGAACTTGCTGCATCGTGAACCCCATTGCTGAATGTAATGAAGTTGTATGTAAATATAACAGAGTTAAAAGGTATGCCAGCAATGAGCAGCGCTTAATAAAGGTACCATTGAAAGCAGTGTCATCATAGTCTGTATGGCATATTTACTACCATCCATTAAGGAAGTCTTTCGTAACTTATGAAGAGAACATGAGTGAGTGGTACCAGCTGTTTATTTTTCTGCTGGTGTACATTTCACCAATTCTCCTAGCTCACTGTTACTGAAGCTGGACAATGTTTTTCTTTATTATAGGTAAATTGTTACTTTTTAGAATTGCTTGTAAGTGTATGTGTCCTTTTATGGGCTGGTGCTTAGTTCACTGGCTTCACTGCCTTTCATCTGCTGAGTACAGGAATAGGCTCATGCTCTACCATATTACAGGCTGAGATGTACTGTTCAGGTCAAGATTAGCCAGAGAGGTAGGCATGTTACAGCCAGACATTTTTTAATCTTTATTTTGAACTAATTAGCAAGCAGAGTATAACTGATAATTTGAGTTGGTCATTACAGATGCCCTTGGCTGAGTTAGGTATTAAAGATTTGTAAAAGCATTGGGGAGTGCTGCACTTGCAGTGCATAACCTTGGGAATTGCATGGCCATTTTATATGTACTGTATACTACAGGATACATATTGTGTTTATGTTCCCTAGTCTGTCTCTTATGTACACAACAGTTTTGCTTTTTATCTCAACTATTCTTTAAAGGCCTTAACACTTGGATGTTAAGGGAGGATCCAGTTTATGTAGTAAAATAAAAGCAATCCCCTGTCTTGCCTACACCAGTGGCTAATGCCAGCACTTAGGATCCCAAAGGTCCAGCCAAATGTTTTATTTAATCAGCAGTGTGAACTATCAGGCTATATTTATAGTGACATTCACTCTGTTAAGGGACTCTTTCCAGATTTACTACAATTGCAAGGAAATTTTGCTGCCTATGTGGTTCAAGAATTTCAGTTATATTAAATGTACCATCCAGAGGTTTTATACACTAATCCTATTTGCACAGTAAGCCTCTCGTTTATTAATGGGAGTAAGTCAGTAATTATGCTGTTGAAACTAGGATGTTGTCACCTTAGATTCATAGTTCATCCTACAATTCTGGCTTGGGTATACTGAATTAATCTGAGTGAATGTTTAACTCCTAATTTGTATGTGCAACAGTGTTCTGTCTGATGATGAATGACCTGTTTAACTATATTCAGAATAAACATTACTTTACATAAGGCACTTCTCAACCGTCATTCATTTGTCAGATCCTTAACAGATGGAGTTGAGACACATTTTTTGCAATACAAAAAAAAAAAGTTTCAGAATTACTTACCATGAATAACTGGCCTGAGGATTTGGCTACATCTGTAAATCTGGCAAACCTAATTTTTTTCACCATTTTTGCATTCGTTGCAGATTGTAGTGTGTACTACTTTACTTTGTAATTTTGCATACTAAGATATTACATAACCTCTAAAATATCCTGCTGAAATTGTCAGTTTCAACATTTGCCTTACCAGAGTCTCTAACCCAAGCTGTACATGTGTTTACCACTCATTTGTTTTATGACTTAAATATTAAATGGGGGAGGAGACGCTTGTCTAACAGATGTCCCACGCCTCAATCTGAGCAAGCATTTTATCCATTTCCATAGTGCACCTTTTCAAATGTGGGGGAAAGGAGTTTACCCATCTGGTGCCTTAGCACAATACCTGACCACTCTGTCACTCCAGTATTGAGAGAGGGAGTTTTGTGGGTTATGGCATAGTGGTATGGAGCGTGCCTTATTTTTCCTTTACTGTATATAGGAAAGCAAGCTGTCGCAGCTCCAGTTCAGATCCTTTTTCCTAGTCATGAAGCATGTTTGAAACTGTTTTTATTGCACAGTAGTGCTGCTTTACTAATGTGTATGAGTGTTTTATTTATTCATCTGCCCAGTGTTACATATTGAGTCTGTAGACAATGTTGCTTTATTTCAAAGTTGCATACCAGGATGCTGTGTGCATATTCTTTGTTTATTTAATAGTCTGTTACTTTGTTGTAAATAGCAGTGTCACAACGCCATTCAAGACTGTTTCATACATCTCAGAGTGGGACCAGTCAATGCACACTAATGTGTTGCTAACCAGTGCATATAACATTTTCTTTTTGTTTAATTCATCAGTATAGGGTTGGTATCTGCAGGCACTGTAAATGCTGTCCTGTTTTATTTTTCTGCATTGAATCCTTTTAAAAATATTCTGTACTGCATATACACTGCTGATTTGTAACACATACACAACTTGCAGATTCTCTTAGATTTCTTGCCTGCTATTTACACTGCTCTCTGTAGTCATGAGAAATGGCATTTAAAAGGCACTGTATACTAGGCAACAGTTTACACTCCAGGTTATTTCTACTGAATTAAGACCAGTACTATAATCTGTCTGTGGAGCATAAGTGGATTAGTGTCATTATATTAACCCTCAGACTCTACGTGCCTCTCATATCCTTATATACCTTGGGCATTCTAGTTACTTTTAGTGAAGGATAAAAGTAAAGTACGCAAGTGCAAACACATCATTCAGTTTCTAGTGCTTTATATTGCTGTGAACAAGCTGGGCCAGTACTTTTTT
The DNA here is from genome assembly GCF_019279795.1 of Protopterus annectens. Taxonomy (NCBI): domain Eukaryota; kingdom Metazoa; phylum Chordata; order Ceratodontiformes; family Protopteridae; genus Protopterus; species Protopterus annectens. The sequence goes on along the minus strand of NC_056747.1, from coordinate 410,467,927 downwards.
GATAAACAGTATATACTATCACCATGTATTTTATTTCTCCAAGATATATTTTACTAATGTTTTAACCACATATTAAAATATTTAAAAGTAGAGAGTCATAACTTGAATATAAAAATGAGTGTAATAGATAACAGGGAGAATGGTTGATGTTTTGACTGTTGCAGTCATCACACTTGGTTTTCTGCCTGCAGGTAGCCCTCAGTCAGCCCGAATACCAGAGTCTTGGGATTTCTGCGTCAGATGCGGTGGTCTCTTCCATGATGTCAGGGGTATAAAACAGGCCGCCGATGCCATTACATCAGCTTTTCTTCTCGTGTGGGAGGGAGAAGCAGGTTCGCAGTGCCAGTCGGCCGCCACTTGAAATTTTTGAGTTTCAAACCTGAAGTCTTCTAAAGCTAAGTACCCCGTTGGGGATCCTTTTTTCTCGCTCTAACCGATGTCAGAAGAAGTTAACAATTTTCTTGCCTGTGGAAGCAAATACCTCTCAGATTTTCATTCTTACTGCGTCACCTGTTTAGGCCCAGACCACGACGTTCCTCAATGTCGGTTTTGTGCCTTTATTTGATGCCTGAACTATTCATCATCTGGCTATCTTGCTAAATTTTCACTCTCGTTCTCCGTATTCTGAAATGGCTTCGATAAGCCATCCGACTACCGATCTTCTGAAAAAACATAAGGATAGAGACAGACTGCATAGGTCCAAAACTGCCGATGAGACTTCCATTAAGCTAGTAGCCAGTCAGTGAGGTGGTATTGCAGCCCCTGATACCCATTTCTACAGCTTCAGAGGCCTCTACTGAGACCCATTCAGAGTCTGAGATGCTTGTTCGATTATGGAACCTGTGGATGTTTCTACCTTAGATGGGTCCAGAGCCGCTGTGCAGGCACCAGCTTCATGAGGGTGTATTCAGACCTTCTGATCGCATTAAACCAACTGCTTCATTTCTGACAAACTACCGAGTTTCTCAGGGCCAGAGTTCGCACTACACCTAGGAAATCAACAACCAAAGAGCATTCTCACACATTCCCATGCCACAGAAACAAATGTTTAGAATGGCTGAAGCCCTTATTACTTTAATTAGGGGAAGCCAGCCTTCCCCCCTCTAAAAGAGGAAGAATAGATTTCCCTACTGATTCTACAGCCTGTGTCTGACTCTGACCCCTGTGATTACCAGGATATACCCTTATCTACCTATGAGGATTCAGATGCAGAGGATTCCATACCCTCTGCCTCCCCTCCAGAGGACTTTTCTTTCAGTGAAACCTTGCCTACCCTAAGAGCATTTACACTGGGAATGCCAGGACTAACCACAGTCCAAAAAGAGACTTCGAGAAATTTTTAACTCTAATCAGCACAGGCTCCTAGCTATACCCCCTGACCTGGATATTGTAGATGATGTCTTTATGGAATCCAGTCTTACCCTGATACTTTAACACCAGCTCCTAGAAAGCCTGACAGGTACTACAGAGTACCTGACTCTCACAAATTTCTCTCTAAAAATCCCACTGCAGATCCAGAGAACATTTCCCAGGGATGACCTATAGGTATTAAGGCTACTACAGCCAAAAACCTTACCCCTTCGGACAGGGATTGTATGGCTTTAGACAGATGGGGTAAGAAGGTATATACCTCTGCAACTCTTGCCATTAGGGCTTTAAATGGGCAGTTTCACATGTTGAAGTACCAGCAGCATATTATGGAACTAATTCAACAAAAAAATGTTGATTCCTGGCTGTGCAGAAAATAAAGATTTACAAGAGTTAATGCATTCTGCAAACCAAGTTAGTAAACATACTTTGCAGTGTGGTTTTGATGCATTAGAAGCATCTTGCAGGGCTGCTGTCACTGGGTCTGTTCTGAAAAGGTATGCTTAGCTGAAGGAACAAATCTTGTCAGACCATATCAAAGCAAAATGACTAGATGCTCCATTAAACCATGAATGCTTGGCACAAAAGCAGAAGTTCTTAAGATGGAGGAAAAAGCTAAATCTATGCAAATGTTTAAAGATTTCTTACAGGTGCAGCCACCTAGATTACAGTAGGTATTGGCCTTCTAAAAATTCGTCCTTCCCAGACCTTCATTCCAAAGCCAGGGACAAGAAGTCCACAAAGTCTACAGTCTCAGGGTATGCACAGATCTAAACAATGGAGTGCTCCTACCTCAAAAACAGAGTGGTAAGCCACCCCATATGGAAAGTTTGCAATTACTTGATTTTCATCCTTCCCAGCCATGCCCAAGCACTTGCACCTAGGAGGGAAACTCACCCTGCATGCAAAAAACTATGTACATTACCCTGAACCATGGGGTCTTAAACATTGTATCCCAGGGATATAGATTCTACTTCCACTCACTGCCAACCCCAAGCAGATTGCCAGACCTTCCTCCAAACCAATGGGCAGAGGCCCAAAAGCAAGTACTTTCTCTCCACAGTATTAGGGCTATTCAACCAGACTGTTACTGGTGCCCAGAAAAGAGAACTCTTGGTGCCCTATCCCAGATCTGTCGATTCTTAACACTTTCCTGGTAGTACCAAAATTCATAATGCTTACACTCCAGCAGTTGCTTCCTATGCTAGCCAGGGACTCCTGGCTAGTCACCCTAGACTTAAAAGAAGCTTATCTGCACATCCCCATAAGGGAATCTTGCAGGAAATATCTACGCTTCAAGATAGACTGTATGCACTATCAGTTCTCTACACTTCCCTTTGGTTTATCTACTTCGCCCAGGGTATTCACAAAGTGCCTGGCTCCAGCCATTGCATACTGCAGGTAGAGAAATATTCAAATTTACCCATACTTGGACGATTGCCTGATTCAGACGGACAGTCAGGAATTGCTACTTCAGCACCTGACATTTGTAAAAAGACTCATAACCTCTCTGGGGTATACCATCAACGAAAAGAAATCACATCTGGTACGCAGCCAAAAGATTGTATTCCTGAGAGCAAGCTTGAACACAACTTCCCAGATGGCATTCCTCACTCCAGAAAAGCAGGTTTATTTGACAAACTACTGGCCACCAAAACCCAGCTATCTGCGATAAGAATACTGCAAGCCCAAGGGTTCATGGCCTCATGCAGTCTCCTAATTCCATATGCAAGACTGCATATGAGGAAACTTCAATGGTACTCAAGTCTCTGTGTCAACATTATCAGGACCTGGAAACAGTGATTCCTATCATTCCTTGCCTAAGGACAGAGTTCCTTTAGTGGACAGAGGCTTATAACCACAAGGGCCTCCCTTTCACTCAACCCCTTGCCACCCCAACCCTGACAAGATGCATCACACTGTGCATGGGGGCTCACCTAGCAGGCAAATGGAGCCCAGGACAAATTCACCTGCATATCAGTCAAAAGGAAATGTTAGCTGAACAGAATGCATTGTCAGCCTTCAAATACCTTATCCTTCCACGATGACAACTGATAGATGGACACCACAGTTATGTGGTACATAAACAAGCAGGGGGAACTCATTCCTACCCACTCTGCAGGTTAGCCATGGCTCTGTGGAACACAGCTTTGAGCAATCAAGTGCACCTGCAAGCTCAATTCCTGTCAGGCAAACACAATCCACTGCCAGACAACTTAAGCAAAAATCTGGATATACACAAGTGGAAACTGGATCCCAACTTCTAATCCACAAATGGAGGACACCAGAGATGGACCTCTTTGCTTTCCCCAAAACCATCAATTGAGCAAATTTTGCACCAGAAATCCCCACAGCCAAGCACGGAGAGTGGATGCCCTATCCTTTACATGGGGAAAACCTCTCAATCTTATGCCTTCACCCTCTATCCCTCCTCTCAAATGTACTACTCAAAGATCAAACAGGACAGGCCATGGACAATCCTTATTGCACCAGACTGGCCTTGCCAGCATTGGTATCCCCTCCTGTGCAGTCTGACAGCAGTGCCACCCACATCAGACCCCATCCCTGTTGTCCCAGCAGGAGGGAGATTTTGCACCCTCTGCTGCAAACCCTGAACCTTGCAACCTGGCTTATTCCCAGAATACTAAACCAGCAACCCTCCGCAAACAGGTGCTGGATGTCAGCCTTGAGGCCAGGAGTCCTAGTACTAGGAAATCCTTTTCAGAAAAGTGGAAAAGATACTGTTCTTGGAGCCTGTCTCAAGGTAAGGAGACACCTGTGCCCACCTCACCTAGATTATCTAGCAGAGTTGCTCCACAAAGGCCTATCCTTTTCATCAATTAAGATTCATGCCTGTGCCTTCTCAGCTCATTACAATACTGAGCCCACCCCTCTTCTCTCACCCTCTGATAAAACAGTTTCTGAGAGGAGCTAACAATTTAAGACCCCCCTGAGGAGAGCTCCCACTCCTGCCTGGGACCTTAACTTTGTAACAGAGAAGCTCATGCTTTCCCTTTTTGAGCCTGCTGCTACAGCAGAGTTAAAATTCCTCTTGGAAAACAGCCTTACCTTCTAGCCATCACTTCAGTAAGAAGAGTGTCTGAGTTACAGGCTCTTATGTCTGTGGAACCCTTCATTATTTTCCATGTGGACAGGGTTTCCCTCAGGACTAACCCATCATTTATGCCCAAGGTGGTATCCAGTGTGGCTTTAAACCAAGCCATCTATTAACCAACCTTTTTTCCTAATCCTCAGAATAAATGGGAAGGGATCCAGCATTCTTGGATGTGCACAGACAACTCGCGTTCTACCTTGACAGGATTAAGCCTTTCAGAAAAACTGACTAGCTGCTAGTCAGCTATGCTGTGGGGCAGAGGGCAGGGCCATTTTAAAGCATCCAATTTCCAAATGGATAGTACACTGCATCCATTTCTGCTACAAACACCATGGAAAACCTACCCCACAGGGTATCAAAACTCATTCCACTAGGGCTATGTCAACTTCTACAGCATTTCTCAGGGGAGTCCCTATCAGGGACATCCTGGAAGCTGCAACCTGGAGTTCTGTAGACACCTTCACCAAGCATTACCACTTACCTGTCTCTTCTAAATCCAGAGCTGGATTTGCCACAGCAGTCTTACAAGGCCTGCTAGCCAGCCCTAATACTTCTGGACTGCCTCCACCCTTCCTCAGCTTTGGGAATCAACTCAAGTGTGATGACTGCAACAGTGAAACACTAAGAACATAGTACAGTTGTGTACACTTACCATAAATGTAGATATTCGAGTGTATTTACTGTTGCAGTCCTGGTTACCCCCCCTCCAGCCCCCTGACTTCTGTATGCTTTCTACCTTTACTCTTTCTGGCCATATTTTATGGCTATGGTATTTACTTTTTACCGGAGGTGTTCCACACCATGTAATTGCTTCCTATTTTGGGGGCTCCTGACATCTGGGGCAAGAAAAACTGATGTAATGGTGTTTGCTGACTGTTTTATACCACTGACGTCATGGAAGAGGCAACAGCATCCGTTACCGAAATCCCAAGACTCTGGTTATATGCCTGTAGGTAGCAGCCCTCAGTCAGCCCGAATACCAAAGTGTGATGACTGCAACAGTGAATACACCCTAACATCTACATTTCTGGTAAGTGTACACACTGCTTTTTTTCCATCTTTCAACTTTCTGGTTTAAAAGCCCATGTTGGCATGGGTTTGCGCTGGTTTAAGCGGTGCGGATCCAGTTTTGGCATCTTGCAGAGTACAAGAGCAACAGGACGGAGAAAGAGCTACTAAAGTGCTGTCAATTTTTAATGCATCTGCATTTAAACTGTAGTTGCCTTAATATTGCTACACACTTGTGTGCTAGCTTGTACTGCATTCAAAGTGTTTTGCTACTTTTTAACTGCTTTTCTACAAAAAAAAAAAAAAGTTCTAAGCCAGTTTCCCACTTTTTCTGTAACTAGTCTAGTCCAGATACAGATTTGCTGTACCTAGGCCTGTTTTGTAAGTTTGAGTGGTTTCTGGTCCAGAAATTGTAGTTTATTGGCAGTTTTCCATCCCTTTCAACTTTCTGGTTTAAAAGCCTGTGTTTGCACACTGGAGCTCAGCTGAGGAAAACCATTACCAGTGCCAGAAAGTCTGCCCTTCAATTTTTCCCTTAGAATGTGCTTGGTCTTTTACTTCTTGCCCTTCAGTTAGCTTAACAGGCTGTTGTAGCACACTTGGGTGCTATCAACACTAGCTGTTCCTATGCAGTAAGAGGACCAGTACTTATTAGTTATGACCACCGCTCCTGGTATGATTGTAGGGCAATTTCTTGTGCTTTCTCCTGCTATTCTGATGCACTTGGGCATTCTGAGATAGTGTGGCTACTGTCTAATGTACACAGACAACCCTCTCCTCTTACCTCCCAATACTTGTACATGAGAGAGGCACTTGTATCACCAAACTGGAAGCAGTGCATGCTGCAACCAAGACTGGACTAGCTCATCAAGAGGAGAAGGTAATCTGCAACTCACTATATAGAACACACAGCCCTCCCAAAGACTATCACAACACAAACCATACACCCACCTTCACAGATAGCCCTCAATAAAAATATACCCAGAGACCGAAACACACACACTACCACACCACCAACCCCAGAACACACAGCTCACCACCACCGTGTGCCCCTAAGCCTTTAAAGCAAAACACTTTGCTCAATGTACTAATCATTGGAGGCACACTGATGTCCCACTCACTAGGTTGCGCAACAAGAAGGTGACAGCTGTCTCAGGTGCCAGGATTTGCCATGTAATGCATGCACTCAGGTCACTCCAAGTACAAATATGACTCATTGTCCACATAGGTGTGAATGACGTAAGCCATACCACCCTGGACTACATGAAAAGAGATGTGATTGAACTCTGATTATGTGGCCCAGGCAGGTATGACCCTAGCCCTGAGCAATATTCTAATGTCACCCAGAATGATACCACAGTATGAGCAGAAAGTGATGGACTTCAACAATAGGCTTTGTTTCTGGCGTCATTCTAAGGGGATCCAGTATCTGCCTGTGAGGAGATGATAGACCTCTATGCTTTGCCAACGGCCTGCATCTGTCACCCCTGTGATTCCAGGAATTGGCTAAGGCTCTAGCTATCCCTATAGTACCTTTTTAGGCAGTATTCCAAAGACCAAAAGTTACCATAACAGCTACAAACAAATGCAATCTGAGGGTCATACTGCTCATTGCTAGAAGTCTAAATCTGAAGATGCACTCGCTCAAAACTCTCCTCAAAATGGAGAATGTCATATGTACTGTAATGGAGACCTGGTTTAAAAAAGCAACAAGCAGCCTTGCGCTCCCAGTCTACAACTCATTTCATACCTTTCGGGCCCAGAATACAGCCGGAAGCTCCAAAGGCAGTTGTGTCTCCATAGTCTTAAAGGACATGCACACCTCTAGACTGGTAGCTCCGCATAATGCATTCAAGATACTTCAGGTACAACTAACTGCATAAGATGGCAATACAAGTCTACAGAACTCCAAACATGTCCCTAGACTGTCACTCCACATTCCTAAGCAACCTGGAATCTATCAAGGTTCAACCCAATACACTCATACTGGATGACTTCATCTACCCTTCCATCAGCTGGGAAAACCATTCAAGTACCAATGTACAGGCCCAACATTTTCTGGAATTTATCAATGTGCTGGACCAGCTCATCCTGACCCCCCCCCCCCCACGAGGAAGCAACATCCTTGACCTGGTTATCACCAACATGGGAGACTGTTGCTCCACCCCAGTCAAAGTCTTCCCTGGTTAAATCCCACCACAAACTGATCACCATGGAAATCTCCATCTCAACTAACCCCCCCCCCCCTCCACTAAAGTGACCACCCTGAAAAACTTCTCTAAAGCTGACTTTGGGCTCCTAAAACAGAGGTGGCTAACTTCTCTGCACCCATGCCAATGGAAAATAGCTGCATGACTGCCAAATCCATACACCAATGAACTCTGAACATTTACACAAATGCATGGACCTTGCCATACCACCTTAAACTAAGACGTGCTCCTCAAAAAAAAAAAAAAAGAAGAAAAGCCAATCTGGTAGGCCCCAGTCATCAAACTCTTAACAAAATGAAGAAACTGTTGCAGAAAAAAAATGAAGCCACAAGACTGGAAAACCTCACTTATCAGTCTCTCAACAAAAAGCTGAGTGCCTTTATTAAATCCTCTAAAGCCAGCTATTAATGCAGAATTGCAGCTGACACCTTGCTTGCCTTTTCGGCTTTTCCCGGTAGGGGGTCACCACAGCAGCACTCTGGTCTGCTAATGATTGGCAGTAGATTTTGTATGGTGCCGAGTTGCCAGCCTGACTCCCAACCTTCAGTGAAGGCACGCCCATTCACGCATATCTTTTGGAGGCCACTCTATTGCGGGGAGGACATGCAGACTCCACACAGAAGGCACTCCCTGTACACTAGCTGAGAATCTAACAGGAGAACCTCTTGCTGTGAGGCAACAACGTAACTGCTGTACCACTGTGGCTCACACCAAAAACCACAAAGCCTTCTACAGCTGTATCAAAAACCTCCAAGGCAATACCCAGATTTGCTCTTGAGTTATTGCACAATTTCACCTCCTATACTGAGCCAACTGATATAGCCAACATACTGGCAGACAGATTCAGTGCCAACTTTACCAATTCCCCCCCCAGGGCCATATCTCAATACCAGAATAAAGCTTGGTACCCACCATTTATGTGGCATGGGTAAAAGCTGCATTGTCCAAAGCCAAGATTACAGTGTCCATGGGACCCAACATCCCTGGCTGCATCCTACATGAGCTACAAAATGAACTGGCACCACATCTGTGTGCCCTTTTCAATCACAGCCTTACCTCAGGCTATGTCCCTACAAATGGTGCACTGCTACAGTTATCCTGCTCCATAAAGGAGAGCAACTACAGACTCTGGGAACTATCACCTCATTAGCCTGGCGAGTCTGGTATGCAAAGCTATGGAGCTGCTTAACAAAGATATAGGCAGCGTCCAAACTCCTGAACCCACACAGTTTGGCTTTGTCAAGGTGAGATTGCACCTGGTTGACTGAGGCAGTCACCAAGGCTGTGGATGAGGGTAAAACAGTGCATACAGCCTATCTCCACCTGGCCAAAGACCCTTGATACCATTCCCCACTTGTATATTGTTGATAAACTCCCCAAACTAGGCATCAATCCTTACATCACTACGTGGGTTGTATATTTGCTCACTGAATCTGCAACTTTCACTCTGTGGGTCATGTCTAAGTCAGACTGTCGATCAGTCAAGAGTAGAGTCCCACCGGGCTCTGTCCTGGGCCCTCTCCTGTTTGGCATCTACTTTTCAGAAGTCCATCCCAACACAAAAGCAGTCTGGCTGACCAAGTTCACTGAGGATTGCAAGCTAGGAGCCATCATCAATTCCCCAAGTGATGCAGACATCCTACAAAAGGGCCTCTGTGACCAATGAGTGGTGTCAGAACCATGGCTTGAAACTTAATGCCAAAAATGCATAATCATCTACTTTGGGGGAAAAAAACCCCTCTGTTCCCATAAATTACCATGTTGATGGGTGACCACTGAAGGGGGCCATAAGAGATTTGGGCACCCAAGTTCATAGCTACCTCACCTTCAACCACCACATTCATCTATGTGGCACATCTTATAGCCAAAGATTTCATATCCAGGAAAAAAGGTCATTCCCTCAGACCAAGCATTGACTACAACACCCCATTTGGTATGTACCTGACCAGACACCTACAACAGCTGGAGTGGCCACAAAAGTACTTCATAAAAAGGATCCTGGGCCTTAAACACATGTCCTACATGGACAGATTCAAGAAACACCAGCTGTTCTCATTCTCTTCGTCTGCTTAGAGGTGATCTCTGTTTGACTTGTAAAGCCATGTCTGACTTAGCCCTACTTGAAATACATCTAAAGAAATCCCAATCCCCCAGTGCTACACGCTCCAGAGATCACAACCACAATTAATATAACATGCTGGAGGGACAGGTTCATCTTCCAAAGACTGCCCATACTCTGGAATAACCTATTAATGTCAAGCAGAGTACCTCACTGGCCCTTTTCAAGAGAAATCTTTACAAGTGGATGGGTAACAGTTCACCTCTGGAATCACTCCAGTTGCCCTACTGGATAAGGGGCACTGTGAACATCAGGTGGCATAATGCTTGAGCAATTTTTTTTGGGTGAGGCTTGTAAAGGCTCCAGGGCCATTAGCCTAGTACAAACCTATGCATAAATTCCCTTTAGTAATCCAATCAGAAAAGCATGTCCATTTATTCTTAGGATATGAAGAGTACCTTAGTACTGAAACAATGCACTTAGCAAAAGACAGCGAAAAAACCACAGGTGAGACTTGCCAGCTGGTTGAGTCAAAGTTGAATGGCTGTTGATAGAGGTTTCACAAAAATAAAGCAAAAACAGAAGAAACTCCAGGCCAAAAATGGTGCTATAAGAACAGTTCTGTATACATGTCACAGTAAGGAGATATTTGAAAAGCTTAAAGGAGACCCCCATAAAAAGATTCAAACAAAAAAGTTTATTTCATCATGGTGTAGTGTTTCCTACATTGTACCACCACTCTAGGACTAGTTACAGGTTTTCAAATATTTTTATATGTAATTTGAGTCTGACCTCAGATGGTCTAGCATCTTGAAGTGGTCTTGATACCACAATGCAGTGCTTCTCAGTAAAGAAAAATATATAACGCAGCCCTCTCTTACAGCTTCTGTCAATACATTGACTTTACATGCATACACGGCTGTCTTTGTCAGGTTTAAGTAACATTTCATGTCAGTCAGTGACGCACAGTTCAAATGCCACCAGACAGACTTTCAATTATTTTTTTTCCCCTGCCTTTTAGAATCTCTAAACTGCAGTCTTTTGTGAAGCCTGAATTGTACTATAGACTTATCTCCCATCCCCTCTCTAGACCTAACTTCCCTTGCTGTCAAAGTGCTAAGGGTAATTTGATCTGTTACCTACTGTGATTGGCAGAGCAGGAGACTTGACTTGTGTACGGTTTCCTTTCTGTATGGGGAGGGGGAAGGACTAGGGAGCTGTGACATCACACCATGTGGGGGGGGTTAGAACAGTTATGGTGATGTCAGTTTGGGAAGGGAATTGGCCAGAAAACTACCTGTATTCATTGGCTTGATGACATCAATGAATTGGAGACTGCAGCAAGCTTTTCCAGGGTGGGATAAACATTTTTTTGAAAGATGTTCTAGTGGAGAGAAACAGTTGATTTAAACTATTTTAAATGCTGTACTGTTTATTCATAGCAGGGAATGTGCATAGGGAAAAAGGACAGAGTTGACCATTTAATAGAATCTCCTTATCCTCTAAATGAGTGGTATAGCTGTCGCTGGATAGCTACATCTGAGACATTCTTCCACAGAGAGGATCAGTGAAAAGGAACAGCTGCATGTGTTGTTGGTAGAAGATGCACAGAAAAGCTTACCTAGCACCATAAGAACTTTACACTATAGAACCACTTATTTGACATCAATAAAATACATTTCAGGCTTATGGCTAGATAAATGGCCTCCTTAGGAATGTGACTGGCTTTCAGCAAGTGATTTGTTGACATTACTCATTCCTATATCTTCACTTCTCACAGGGTATAAGAGGAAGTTTCTCCTGTTTGTGCTACACTGCTGCTATGTTAGTGTGGATGGCAACCACACCTACTCGAGTTAGGTAACCCTGGAATGTCAGGTGGCTAAGAAAAAAAAAACACCCTTATTTTCATACCACTGATAGGCAGCGGTTCTCAAGCTGTGACATTAGCTCAGATAATCTAGCCTTGATCATGCTTCCCAAGGGCAGAGGTGTCTGACAGCCACTTTTTTTTTGGGGGGGGGGGTGTTGACACAGGGCTGTTGCAGAGTTAAATTCAAAGTATGAAGTCACCACTACAATTTTGTTATATATGCCTTGCAAAATTTTACTGAAAAGTCAACCATGACCACTACACTTCAACAGTCCACTGAAGATTGCTGTGCTACGTTGTAGTGCCCCAAAGGAACTATCTGTTGCAAACTGTAGACAAAGGCTCTTAGAGTGCATCCTAAAAATATCAGAATATGCCATAGCCCTGTCTTGGATGAAAGTGTTATCCCTGCCAGGGTAGCCCTCAGTCAGCCAAAATACCAGAGGCTTAGTATTTCTGTGTCAGTTGCTGTCACTCTAGGACTGATCAGCTAGTCAGTGGTATAAAAACAGGCAGCTGACACCATTACATCAGTTTTTCTTGCCAGGTTATGGTGGAAGAAAAACAGTAGAAAGTAAATACCAAAAATTCCTTGTAAGGAGAGTGAGAGAAGACAAGGGGGATGGATGGAAGCCAGAAGTGCAACAGTAAATACACTGTCTACATTTATGGTAAGTGTACACAACTGTGCTATGTTCTTAGTGTTTCACTGTTGAAGTCATCACACTTAGACTGATTCCCAAAGCTGAAGGAAAGTGTGGAGGCAGTCAAGACTGGTGGCTGGTTAGGATGCCCTGCAAGACTTTGGTGGCAAAGCCTGCCCTGGATTTGGAGAAGCTAGGCAGGTGGTAATGCTTGGTGGAGGTATTAACAGATGTCCCTCTGAGGAATGCTGCAGCGGTGGAGGTTGCTCTGGTGGAATGTGTCCTGACCCCCTTGGGGGGAGGTTTCCCATGCTGTTTGTAGCAGAAATGGATGCAGTACGCTATCAATCTGAAAACTGTTTGTTTTGATATGGTCTTACCCTCTGCTCCTGCAGTAAAGCTGACTAGCAATTGATGTTTTTCTAAAAGATTTAGTCCTGTCTAGGTAGAATCTGAGCACATCTAGTGTGTGCAGAATCCTTTCCCCTTTGCTTTGTTGGTTAGGGGAAAAATGTTGGCAAATGGATTGGTTCAGAGCCACTCGACATGAAAGATGGGTTAGTCCTGAGGGAGACCCTGTCAGCATGGAAAATGAGGACCGGCTCTACAGCCATAAGTGCTTGTAACTCTGATACTCTTCTAGCTGAAGTGATGGCCAGAAGCAAGGTGGTCTTCCTAGAGAAATTTTAACTCTGCTGAAGCTGCATGTTCAAAGGGGGGCAGGGTGAACTTTTCAACACAAAGTTTAGGGCACAAGCTGGGGGTAGGAGCTCTTCTGGGTGGCCTCAAGTAGTTAAAACCCTCTTAGGAACTGTGAGAGGGTGTGAGAAAATAGCTCTGCTGAAATGAGTAGAGATAAGAGGCATGAATTTTAACAGAAGGATAGACCCCTGTGTAAGTAGGCCTGCCAGGTAATCCAGGATGAGTGGGAGGGAGGGCTGTGCCATTCTGGCTCCCTTAGCCTAGATCCAGGTGCAAAACCTTTTCAACTTGTTGATATAAGACTTTAGTGCTGGGGGATCTGGCCTCATGTATAATATCTAAAACTTGTTTGCTTAGACTGGCAGCAGGGGTAGAGGTCAGGGAATAAGCCAGGCTGGCAGATTGAGGGTCTGCAATTGGGGATGCATGAATTCTCCATTCCCCTGGGTTAGGAGTGTTGGAAGCTGAGGTGGGTGCCAGGGGTGATGGGCTGCACAGCAGTGGGTACTAGTGCTGGCGGGGCCAGTTTGGGGGCACTCAGGATTGTCCTCTGCTTTCCTCCCTTATTTTGAGCAGTCCCCTTAATGAGTGGTAGAAGGGAAAATGCATAGACAAAGGGGTTTACCCACTGGAAGAATAATTTCCAGGCCTTGCTGTGAAGGTTCCTTGGTGCAGAATTTGCTGAGCTGCTTATTGGAGTGGGAGGCAAAGAGGTCTACCTTTGTGTCCCATTTGTGGGTTACAAGGGCAAAGATTCTTTGGTTTAGCAGGTTTCTGCTTAAGTTGTCTGGCAGTAATTTTGCTAACAGGTGTAGTTGCATAGCTGAGGCGGTGTGGCAAAGGGTCATTGCAAGACTGCACAGACTATAAGAGAGTCCCTCCCTGCTTGCTGATATACCACATCACCATGGTGTTGTCCATTTTGATCAGTAGAGGCCTCTGGGAGAGAGTGGGGGGTCAAAGCTGTCAGGGCTTGAACAGCTAAAATCTTTTTGGTTGATGTGCAGATGTATTTGATTTGGGCTCCACTCACCCTGAATGCACCTGGCATCCACCCCAGGCATAGTCTGCATCTGTGGTGTGGGTCTGGATGGCATGGGATTGTGAAAAGGGAAGTCCCCTGGTGTGGTAACATACTGCTGCCCACCAAAGAAAATCTTTTCTTAGACCAGGTATAAGAGTTTCCAGGTCCTGACCCCAAAGGCTTTTTAGGTACCATTGTAGTTTCCTCATCTGCAGTCTGGCATATGGAATGAATAGAATGCAAGAAGCCATTAAACCTAGAGGTTGCAGGATTTTCCTTGCAGATAACTGGGTCCTGGTGGCTAGTTGAGAGAATTAGGCTGTCAGGTAGGTTTGTTTTTTTGGTGTAAGGAAATGCCATCTGGATGGTGTCTCAAGGCTTGCTCCCAGGCATACAATTTTTGTGTGGGTACTAGTTTGAATTTTTTTGTTGATAGTATACCACAGGGAGGTCAGTACGTCCTTTAGAAAGGTCAGGTGCTTTAGCAGCTTTTCCTGTCTGCCTTTCTCAGGTAGGCTTCTAAGTAATGGGTAAATCTGAATAGTTCTTTGTCTGCAGTAAGCAATGGTAAAAGCCAGACATTTTGTGAAAACTTTGGGATCAGTGGATAAGCCAAAGGGAAGGGCAGTGGTCTTGCCCTGAAATTTATGTATTTCCTGCATGGTTCCCTGATTGGGATGTGTAGGTAGGCCTCTCTTGTTTAGGGTGGCTAACAAAGCATCGTTGGAAAGCATAGGTAGAAGCTGCTGGAGGGTGAGCATTTTTATATCAGCAGAAAGGTGTTTAGGATGTACAGAGGAGGGGCTGCCATGTGCCCTCTTTTCTGGGTACCAGGAAGAGTCAGGAATAGAAACCTTGGCCTATCTGTTCTTCAGGACCATGCTCTATTGCACGCAGGGAAAGGACTTGCTTTTTGGCCTCTGCCCACTAGTTTAGGAGAAGGTCTGGGAACTCTCTTGGGGTTGGCAGTGTGTGGAAATAAAATTTGTAGCCCTGGAACACTATGTTGAGGACCCAGCAGTTAGTGGGGGGCCAGTTGCTTGCATGGAAGGAGAGTTTTCTTCCTAGGGCAAGAGCAGATAGGCAGAGGGAAGAGGTACAAGTGTAGTGTCATTTTGAGTTTTTACCATAAGGGGGTGGCTTTGAAGAGAAGGAACACCATTGCTGAGATCTCTGCATTCCTGGGGGCCTGCTTCTCCTGGGTCTAGGCTGAGCTGACCTGGAGGGGACAGGAAAGGGCCAGTGCTTGGAGGAGCACTGCCTACTGTACCTTGGTGGCTGAACCTGTAAGTGTGTCCATTAATTTGGAATTGACATGATCTGGCAAGGGTTGTGCCTTAAACCAAGCATACCTTCTAAGGACAGAGCCAGTGCCTGCAATATGCTTCTAGGATGTCAAAACCACATTGTAAGGTGTGCTTAGTTTACTTGCAGAATGCATTAACCCTTTATTTTCTGCACAAGCAGGGAAAGATTTTTTGTATGAGAAGTTTCATAGAATGGTGCTGATAGCATATAGACCTGAATTTAATGCTCTAATAGCAAGAGTAGCAGAGGTGTATAATCTTTTTACCCCATCTGTCTAATGTGTGGGGATTCTTAGTTGGTTACTTTGATTCCTTTAGGTCCTTGAGAGATGACCTTGGGGTCAGCAGTAGGATTTTTAAAAAGAAATATGAGAGTCAGGGATTCTATAGTATGTCAGGTTTCCTGTGAGCAGGAGAGAGGGGGTCAGACTGGATTCCATAAAAACATCATGAGGACTGAAGGGATGGCCAGAGGTCTGGTGCTGTGGTGTGGAATGTCTAAGACGTCCCAGAGTCTCTCTTGACTGAAGATAGTCCTAACATTCACATTGGAAATGCTCCCTTAAAGTATGTAGGGTTCCCCCACAGGAAAATTCCTTGGGTGGAGAGGCTGAAGATGGATTTCTCTGCATAAGAATCCTCATAAGCAGAGAGGGGTTGCATATCCTCATATTCAGATGCAGCAGTCATTTGACTCCTGTTCAGATGAAACTACTGGAGAAAAGTCTTCTGGAAGGGGGTTGCCTGCCTTCCCTTGAGAAGCATTATATGGTCTTCTGCCATTTTAAGCATTTGAGACTGAGGCAAGTAAGTAGGTGCCTGAGCTTGGGTCATTGTTTTTTTGGGTGTGGTTCGTACCCTAGGCCTTAAACTTTCGAAAGAACTATAGATGTGAAAGAAGTCTGTAGAGTATTGGTAGTTTGAAGTACTTCTGCAAAAGCTGGTACCTGCTCAGTGGCCCATCCAAGATCGAGAGACATTAGTTGAAAGAGTCTTGCAGCATACCAGACTCCAAAAGGGTCAGTAGTTGTCTGAATCCACAGAAGCAGGCATCAGGGGCTGCGAAAGCACCTTACTGAGGACTAGTTTAATGGAAGTGTCATTGGCAGTCTTGGACCTGTGTGATTATCTCTCTATCCTTCCCTCTTTTGGAAGATCAGTTGTCAGATGGCTTACCAAAGCCATATTGGAATATGGGGACAGAGCAAACGTATCTAGCTACATTCAGGGCCTGGTGACATATATAGTTCTGGTGTAAAAGCGACAGTGGGGGCCTAAACAAGTGATGCAGTAAGAATGAAAATCTCTGTGTGATATTTGCTTTCCACATTGAGACACTTAACTTTCTCTGACATCCGT
This sequence comes from Protopterus annectens, assembly GCF_019279795.1. Taxonomy (NCBI): domain Eukaryota; kingdom Metazoa; phylum Chordata; order Ceratodontiformes; family Protopteridae; genus Protopterus; species Protopterus annectens. The sequence continues at coordinate 410,451,258 of NC_056747.1, read as the reverse complement.
TAGAGCAAGGAAAAAAAGAATCCCCAACAAGGTACTTGGGTTTAGAATGCTTCAACTTAGAAACAAAAAACTCAGGTAGTGACTGACCAGCATTTGTGTGAACTGCTTCTGCTGTGGGCTCCTTCGCAAGAAAGACTGATGTAATGGTGTCACTTGCCTGCTTTTATACCACTGACTACCTGATGTCAGTCTTGGAGTAACAGCAACTGATGCAGAAATACTAAGCCTCTGGTATTTGGGCAGACTGAGGGCTATCCTGGCAGGGATAACCCAAGTATGATGACTGTAACAGTGACACTCAAGTAAGGTCTTGACAGGCTTGTACCAAGAACTGCAGAAACATGGACTGCGGTGACTGGAATGCTGAAGGTCCAAAGAGCATGTTTAATCTCCAACTGACAAAGCAGCATGGACTATAATCAGCTGGAGTGCTTCACTGAAACAGAACTCAAGGAGAGCATGTAGCTTTAAGATCATGAACTCTATTTTCTCAACCCCACTAGAAATGACTTGCAGGTGGCATTAAGTGTAAGGATAGTTAAATTCATTTGTTCCACTTATAAAGGCAATTACACAAAGTGCTTTAATAAAGCTATTAGAAAAATTAGATGCAACTCCTACAACTGTCCTAAGTGGATACTAAATGCCACCACCAATTTGGACCCTGAAGCCAATGAAAATGACTTTAAAAACTTCAGATCCTGAAGACTAACCAACTGGGTGGGCACAGTTTTGCATACAATCAGATTTATCTGAAACATAACTGAAGCACTGGATGAGGGTCTGACTACCCATCCTGTATTTCTGGACTTAGCCAAGGCTTTCAACAGCACTCAAACATACTGAAACTCAATCAGCTAACCATGAACTGAAATTCTTAGAATGCATACAGTAAAGGTTAGGGGATATCTTTCCCCTGGTGTGTCATGTAATGCTTTCTAATAGGTTGAGAGTAAGGTTAGGAATGTCAGGCCATTACAAATCTTAGCCATGCCACCTCCACTAATTCTAGTCATTAACTACCCTAGAAGATTTTCTACATACTCCAGGCATGAATTTGTGCTACCCTGCCTGCAATTTGGTAAGTGGACCAGGTATTACATAGGCAGGGTTTATTACAAAGGTAGAGCATGTGCTAGATCATGAATCTGTCATGTCAGCAGGTGCTGTTACAATAGACATAATAGGGCAGTGGGACAAGATGGAGCAGTTAGCACCCTCTGCATTTCCTCAAATTCAGCTGGAATGGAGGAGATCCTCTAGCGATTAGACTAAATGACTTGTTTCTTCACAACAGCTTTGTTACAAAACCTTGATGGAAACTAAGGGCTATACATGCTCCTTGGTACAGTTCCTGATATACCTACAGTCCTTGAAATCAATCAGCTCATCAGTTAACATCATGGTTGCTTGTCTTGGAGAAGTTGCAAATATGCTTGCAGACTAACTAGCACCTCTATGCCAAGCAGTGAGCATTTCCTTCACTAGCTTGCTCTCAAGGTAGCTGCTCCTGTTCCCTAGCCAAGCATAGCTTTAGTTGAATTCTTTGTTACAGACCATTAGGTATGTGAAGGCTGAAAATGGCAGGCACTTTCAATGCTTTAAAGATAAGAGATAAACCTTCAGGAACTTATACAAGAGAGGAGCTGAAGTCTTTCAAAACTGCTTCGATGTGCAGTCCACAAATCTTGTCAAATACTGTTGTGGGGGAATATTTCAGTTTAATTAGTGTTTTTGAGACTCATTCCAAAAGGGATGAGTATAGAAGGACCAGGACTGATGTGACTACAAATCATCAGAGCAAAGTGTAAAGGATTGCCTAATCCCAACTGAGACATAAATTCTTCTATAAATTAAAGTACTAAACTTGCAGAAAATGTCATCTGTCCTGAGGGGCTTGATTTTATCAAAGGTGTACTATATTACATTTCTTTGGGCATTTAAAGAAAGTTTGTAACCAATACATTGGTTTAGTTTATGCCATGATAGAGTATAATAGTGTAGTGGTCAAATCCTCCCTCAAGTAGGTTGCAGTAAACTTGCTACAGTCCTTAGCCCACTGATGTTACAATCTTTTCATTTAAAGGAAATATAGGTACCTATTTAACCTTTCTGGTGACACTCCTCTGGTTAAAGGAAGTACTAAACATCTTCAATACTGCAAGTGTTGTTGGACAGCAAATTTAACTATCCAACAGGCATCATTAAGGAGTTAAGTTGCCAGCAGCCTGTTGGACAGTGTCATACTTTGGCAAGGTCATGATAAGCACTGTACTAAAAAGACCCTTACCCCAGTGCTTTATGACCAACCTTTTGCAATCTGGATTGGTTTGGGTCAGGGATTGCAGGTTACCAGCTTTGAAATGATGTGGTCCACAACTTCATACAGGATACTTGTGAGCAATAGGTCTATAATTTCCAGAATGTGTGTAATTATAACATTGAGGCCATTCTCTATCAGTTAGGGACAATTCATGGAGAAAAACTGAAGAGGATTAAGAAAGGGTTCTGCTTAACAGCTAGGGTGGAATTATTAGGCCCTCTGGCGGTAGCACTTTTGGTTCAGGATATTGTGAATAACTGCTCAAAGGAATGGGTAGGAGTGAGGATGATAATGAAATTAGTACTTAACCTCCAACTATTCTACCAGTAATTTCAAAGTGGGAAACTACAGTTAAGTTTTTACAGGAATATGCCTTCTTTGTAGGTTTCCCTGAATTAGATGAAAATGGCTTTGTACTTTAGAGTTAATGGTGACTGATTTCATGCCTGCTGTGTAGTCCTTGATGTTATGCTACAGTGTCTGGCTCAAAACAGATCCATTCTGTACTGGAAGAGTTGGGATCCATTACAGATAACTTGGAAGTTTTATCCTTTTGATGTAAAGCTTGTTAGTTGTCATAAAGCCTAACTTTTGAGTGGTATTTATACAATAGAAGGGAACAGACACCATCATCTCTCCCTAAGGGAATACAATTCAGTGGCATATACATCACATTCAAAATTATATGGATGACTACCACTTGCAAATATTAAGATTTACAAATTGTTTTGAGTAATGACATTTTTTGGATATACTGAAGTGTTTTAAGGGAGAATGGAGCTACTGGTTCAGTTTTATCAGGTCAACCACAAACTTCTACTCCACCTTCTAAAGTCCCTATCACTTGATAAATCTGCCTTGACCTGGTTCACATCCTACCTGGATAATCGTAAACAAGCAGTTCTCTGGCAGAATCATCTTTCTGAACTTTTACCTACTTCCCTAGGTGTCCCACATGGCTCTACCTGAGGCCCACTTTTATTCTCCATTTTCATCAATGACCTTCATCTCTCTTTCCCCTTCTCTACCTGCATTCAATACGCCGACGACTCCACAATTATTTGCTCAGCAAAATCCCAAACTGACCTACATTCTCACAAAAATCCTTCACCACAATAGAAAAATGGTTCTCCAACACCATTGTCTTCTCCTCAACCCTAAAAAAAACAAATTATTGCTGTTTACACCCTCACACACATCTCCCCCTCTTCATTTTACACTTCAATCCAACAATGGTACCATAATTTCTCCTGACACCACCACCAAACTCCTAGGAATCACAATAGATAAACTTAAATTTAACGCTCACATTAACACTATAATAAAATCTACCAACAAAAAACCCGGATCTCTATATAGAATTAAACAATTTCTATCACCACTAGCCAGATCTACAATAGCAAGAACTCACTTACTCTCTACCCTATTATATGCCTCCCCCATCTATACTAACCTGTCCCAATATAATCATAACAAACTAGCTAAATTTTATAATAACATTGCCAGATTTGCCACTAACTCACCTTATAGGACTCATCACTGTCAAAACCTAAAACAACTAGGCTGGCTTGAATTACCTCACCTCCTACAATTTAACCAACTTATTATTGCCCATAAAGCCCTTTATCAACCTAACAATACCCCAACTCTCTCTATCCTCATAACGCCATACCATAACCTGAAAAAGTTACACTCAACTAAAAAAATGCAGATGCAAACTTCTTTATCTAATAATTCTGCAGGAGACTCTTTTCTCTAACTTTGTTGGTAAAATATGGAACCTCCTACCTATTGACCTAACAGCTCTTACATCTCTCCCATTATTCAAAACTAACCTTAAACATTTCCTCTCCAAGCACTGGTTATGCTCTTGCAATAACCCTGACTAATCTTTTTCATTTCCTTGTCCTCTGCTCTACCATGTCTCCCTCAAATTTTTCTCTGTTAAAGTTTATCCCTATATCATAATTACTCACAGACCTTTCTACTCTGTCCAGCTCTACCTATCCCATCTAACCACCAATCCTGTTTTCCAAATCTTGTAGATGTCCTTAGTAACCTTATATCCCCATCTTTTCTCGATTTACTTATTGTTTTTTTGTGGGAAAATAGTCTAATCATTTTTTTTACTATGAACAAATCTTGTTCTTGTAACATTTTGCTATACATTTTTGTATTGTTATTTTTAAATTACTTGTAACATTAAATGTTTTGAAAACTCAGAGCTTTTCTCCTTGGGCCTCCACTGAAAATGGACATGTATCCAGTTGGACTAGCCCGGTTAACAAATGTAAAATAAATAAATTTTACTAAGACCATAGCAATCTCATGGCTAAATGGAATTCTGTGCATAAACTGAATGTTGAAATTTTGTTTCACTAGCTTGAGATTGAAATCTCATATTACTGACAATGCCATGGTTTGCACACACTGCTGTTGTATGATCACTGAATTGGTATATATACAATTAGCAGGGTTGGAGGCTTTACCCCTACCTAACACTGTTTTCACCCCCCCCCCCCACTACAGATCTTTTGAAATCTGTCTTTTTTTGGGAGGTGGATACTTTCTGTAAAGCCATAGGATCTAGTTAAGTACAAGAAATGAATATTCTCCATGACAAGGGGAATATGTACTAACAAAATATAGGAATCTAAGCATACTTTTCTTCTTAGCTTTATTACCATGACAATGTAATAAATGCATTTAGTTTGACAAGTTTTTTATTTAAGTGGACTTGGGTAATTCACATGCACAGAAGAGGATAAAGAAATATACCTACAGTTGGAAATGTTATGGAAGATAAAAATGTATTGAGTTACCTAGATCTCAACCAATTCTAGTATGGTAAAATGCCCCATTTGTGGTGAAACAATAGGAAACCTAACACATACGGTATACTTTAAATCCAGACAAGAAGTGGGTGCAAGCTTTTACAATAGAATCCAGTTTCTATAACCAACTTGGAATGTTATTGAATAATACAGCCAAAAGTAAAAAAACACCAAGTAAGCCATGGGATCAAAGTTTTTTTTTTGGTCAGAAGTTGCACGTCTGCTGTATGACTTCAGTCACTTCCTGCTATGACGACTTATCTCTTAAACTGCCATCAAATAGATCGGACATGTACTAGCAAGTCTTTTCTTCAGATAACACTACAGATACTCCAGTAAATGTTTGATTAAACCAACACCTAGAGTAATGACTGTGGGACTCCCCCTCAACATGTTATTTTCAGGAACTCAAGCACCTTTAGATATACCATATTAGGGACACTCCCCTCAAAACAGAGGCAATTTGAGAGCAGAGTAAATAGACAAACAATATTTTCTACAGAATTCAAGTGCGATTAGGAAAATTACCACCTGTCACATTTATTCACTAGTGACATGTCTAAAATCATGGTATTGTTTAGACCCATCATAGAATACAATGCTTCTTTCAGCATTCATCCACTCCAACCTGAAGACACATTGCTAAAGACAGCTGAAGCAACTAAGCTTCCCACAAAGATTAAAGCCCAGTCTCACTGCCACACAAGTCAAGTCTGCAAAGAGTAACCTCCAAGTCTTTTTTTTGCTGTGAAAGATGCTGCCCTTTTTTCCTTGCTCACCTCTCTAGAGCCAGCAGTACTATGACAACCCATAATTTAAAAACCCTCTACTATCACTTACATGAGCTGTTAGCATAATCTATAATTTACTTACAATTCCTGTTTAGGGAACTGACTCCCTCTGCATATTTAAGTAGAACGCACTCACTACTTTTAATTCTTGACTTAACAGATAAGGTAATCACATATTTACACATGTGGTTAAGAGTTTTCTGAGAACACTAGCTAATCTCCCCATTTCAAAGGGTGATCTGGTTAAGCTTCTTAAAATTCACTTGGGCTGCAAGCTTAGCTACTTATGAACTCAGGTCTTATAGTCTTGGGAACCAAGAGAAATTTCAGGTAAGTTAGATCCCTTCTGGTGTGGTAGGATCTCCTGGTTAATCTTTTTCAGCTAGAAATTAATACATTTTTTGCTACAGTCTTCTGGGGTGGGACTCTTACAATGGAGTTGAGAGGGGACTAGGTTGGATATGGAATGGAACCACAGAGCCTCTGGCCATTACTGCCTGAATGCATCTGTCCTTTGGTATGAGCAGGTATGTAGGGTCAGATAAGCCCAGACTACTTCCAAAATCATAAGGGCTACTCCACAGCAAGTCTGGCCCATGAGTTGGCAATTCCAATCCTTAAAAGGGGCAAAGGATCTTATTTCTTTGGAAAAGGTGCACCAACCATGGGTTCTTTCCAAGCCATCCTAAAAATGTGGAGGGACAATGCCAAAGGCAAGCTTGATAGCCATCTAAGCATGGAGTGTTAATGTCACAAAGTTAACTAATTGAAAAGTGTTTGTTCTTTACATTTGACCATGCAGGTAGGAGGCATAAGGAGTGTTGAAAGGGTTGATATTGAATAACAGATTCAGTAAAATGACTATTTATTACCCTTTTACAGTTGCAGTAAGGGGGAAGCCTCCCATCCCCCCCCCAGCTACTTCAAAAATACCAATTTAGAGACTGCATAACAGCAGGGGAGGCGCAATCATCTTTATTCCATTGTGTTGATCTCACACTGTTTTGGTTTTACAGCATTGTGCAAGTGAGTCACGGAAGTATTCACCAACACCTTTAAAATTGCTCAAAATGCACAGGCATACAATCTAACTTCCATGCAATGCAAAACTACAAATTTTGACTACGTGCATGCTGATGAAAAATGGCAATGTACAGACATAGGGGGGACAGGAATGTCCCCCACATGAGTGTAGAGGGGCTTGGTGCCTTACCAGAAACTAACATGAAATTTCATTAGCTCAAAGTGGAGTTCAGCTAATTATTCACTTGCTGGAAGTTCCTTTAGTGGAGTAATGCAAATCCACCAAAAGGAAGGCAGGTTACATGGGAAGGATCAAAAGGTTTCCTGCAAAATCCTCATAGGAGCTGTCTGATCTAGGCTCCAGCACTAGCTCATCATTTTTAAGATCTCCCCCAAGTTGGAGCTATCTGGTAGTAGTGGTGGAGCAGATACTCAAACTGAGTCCAGGTGCCCACCTCTTCCTTGTGCCTGAATGAGGAAAAAGTAAAAAGTGGACCAGGTCCAAATGCCTGTTGCTGATACAGCAAGCATCTCCTGGACACTTGTCTTGCCACACAGAATACTAAGCAGCTAAAGTAGTAGGCAGGAAAGAGGTTGACATAAGAACTGGCACAGTCTAACACATACATCAAAACAGATGTTGAAGCAACACTGTCGATGGCAGTAATTACCACAGGAAGGTGAAGGCTATCAAAGCAGACACTGACACAGAGTGCAATGGCTGTGTACAGTAATTTGACAGTTACTGTTGAGTGGGGGGGAACAAAAGGTCAATGCACAGGTATAAAGGAAAACCTGTAGTTTGTGATCTCACTGGAGGGGGGACTGGGAAATTATCCTTTTTCCTGCTGTAGTGTGATCCCCAAGATGGTATACATAGAGGGGATGTCTTGCCTGCAAAAACACTTTGCTGCCCCCTTCAACATTTTGATATCAGTGTTTTGTAACTTCCTGTTTGATAAAAACAATATTAATCCACTGAATAAATAGGGCTGAGAAACTTAGCCCAATACAGAACCTCCAGGGTGACTTAACTACCCTGCAAAGGGCTGGAATACTTATGCCCAAATATTCCTGGATTTCATTAACAGCAGCTCCCAAAATAAAATAGTCAAAGAACCCACTAGAAGGCAAAATATTCCTGAACTCATTCTTACCAATGCATCCATCTGTATGCAATCTCACTCTATATCCTTCTGCAGTCTAATCACAACCTTCTTCAAAATCTGCAAGTCATCAAATGTAAACATCACAATATTCAAAGACTTTAAACATATTTTCAGTTCTATGACAATCTCAAAATTCAAGTACAACTGTAACCCTCAAAATTTTGACATTAGTACAAATAAATATTATACTCAGGCACACAAACTTATTAACCAGACAACTCCAACCAGAACAAAATGGGAACAGCAAACCAGAATGGTGGTCCAAATACATAATTACAATAAAAGAAAAAAGCTGAATATGTAACTTCACATACCCAAAAACCAAGGTCATCCAAAAAAAAAAAAAAAATTACTGAAAAATACACCAAAGGCATCACACGAACTTAGACTACAACCAGATACTTTGTCAGAAAATTAAAAAAAAAACACAATTATTTTTACCTACTTTGATCCACTATGGACCACAAAGCTAAATTTTAGTGAAAATTTCATCCACAGCAACTATACAACACCCAGATATTTAAATAAATCCTCCACACGACCTGATATTCTATCCAGATGCCTGCTGAACTGCATCAAACTTGCACTGGTGGACCCACTCCTACAGCTATTCAACCTGAGCTGGTACACAGCACTTGTGATGTAATTTCACAGGGTGCCCCCCCATGGACCCTAGAAATTTCAGACCCATTAGCCTGATAACCCTCATCTGTAAGGCCATGGAACAGGTCATAATGGACCTGATAAAACTATGAAAAATTGTAAAGACTTTATCACCAGCAATTTGGCTTTTAATAAATCTGGCATTCTTAAGAGTGTAGCACAAATCACAGGCAGTGGTCATACTATCCATATAGCATATTTTGGCCACAACCTCCCCCAAAGCACTTGGTACCATACCACATGCTAGCTAAATATACTCCAAAATGACATGTAGTTAGGTGGAGAGCAAACTGGATGAGGAAGAGAGCCCACCTAGTGAGGGTAGCAGGCATCCCCACAGCATTAGGATAATCAGTGGAGTCACTCAGGAAATTGTAGCTTCACTACTTTAGCTATATACTTCTCCAATCTGCAAACCAAAAAAGGGAAACTCTGGTTAATGTTTGTGGAGGATCAAACTGGATGTCATCCTCAAATCCCCTTTTGACATGCAGAAGCTACAACTTAAGCTTGGACATTAACAGGTGGAATATAGTAAACTAAATGCTAGAAAGTGCAATACAGTTACTCAGTAAAGTAGCCCACAACCACACTTCATTCTAAAAGGAAGATATAATAATGATAGGATTTCCTTTCCACTGTTCCAATATGCTGATTAAAGTGGGGCCCATCAGCTTGCAAAAGGCATATCCCCTGCACCCAAATTTGCCCTTACCCCTTGACATTCTGTACTGATCAGGCCCTCACAGAATACAATGCCTATTTAGACCACAGATTTTACCAAAAAGCACACAGCCATAAACAACCTGAGCTACCAGAAGAGGTCAGAGGCTATGTTCCTATATTCGGTGTCCTACAGACTCCCCAGGAGTTCTGTGCCTTTAGTTAAGAGATCACTGCCAGATCTCCAATGGCTCATATCTCCCCTATTCAAATAGTCCAGTGAACACTAGGCCTAAAAATTTGAACCTGCTTCAGCAAATAAATTATGATAGAGACTCACAATGCAACAACTACAAGCTTCCACTCCAGATCAAGAAATATGACATCATCCCTTAAAAAAATGGACAGGGATTCACAAATTCCCCCACTGGCATGACTGCCCAATCACTCCTTGAAAAAGTAAGGCAAGATCCAAGGATGGGTACTGGCAATTAGATGGTCACATGGCCCATTTGCCTTGTATTTTTTTATATGGGCTCAAAAGCTGAGCCAACTAAGACAGAGTGGCTGACTCCCCAGCTTCAGAAAATATCGAGATCCCCTAAGCCAAAAGCATCAGTATTGGAACCATCAGTAGTATTGTTACTTAGACAGTGATGAACCCAACAGTTGAAGCACTGAAGCCAAGACCAGCAGAAATCTGTAAGTACTAATTAACCTCACTAAGGTTGGCATGTAAACAATGACCATTACAGTCAGGATGAAAGGCCAAGTGGGAAGAAACTAATCTGCTGCAATTTCTAAAAATGTTCAGCGTCTTCCTTGTCATGTCAACTGTTACAAAGTTACTACAAAAAGGGCTTACATGATCTGGCAGGATGACAGCACTAATTGGTAATGCTTCCCAACTTCATCTGACAACAATAAAGTATCTTCTTTGGAAAAACTTTCAATGACTATAGGCAACTGAGAGAAACCAACATAATCTCTAGAGTTAGAAATGGTGAATTCTCCACACTGGGAATTTATTTTTTTATAAGGATTGGACAAGCCATTCACCCCTATGCTTATGTTTTCTTTGTGTGCTCATCTTTTGGTTTTGGAAGAGTCAAAAAAAAAAATGAGCTCCACCTTAGGTTTTGAAGGTGCTGACCAAACTAACCTTGAGTTAACAAATGTAGTTTGTCACTAGGATTTCTTGGCCAAAACAGTTGAAAAATCTGACTTAAGGTAATGCCTTAATAATCCTTCAGGAGGATTTTAATTTTTACATTTTGTGCTCATTTTAAAATATACACTGTCCATATTAACAGACCAGAGTAAAAATATACGGAAAGTCAACCAGAAACACAAAGGAAAAAAGATAGTTACACAAGTAAACTTAACAGTGGATATTTGAATAATAAACTGTCATACTAGGCTCAGCAAAGTGGGTTATATCCTGCTAAAGATAACAGCCATCTAGCTTCCAAAGCTTAGAAGCATCTTCTACACACCCAAACAATTAATCAACTCAAACAGAACAAAACAGTTTGGGTGCCAGAGCTTTCATGCCAATTGAAAGGGGGAGACTAGAGTCCTGAAAAGGTCAATGTTAGGAAAAAAAAAAGTTGTCTTACTGTAACGTTCCATCTGTGTTGTTCAACTTCTTTCATTAATCACCAATGAGTTCGGTTCAGAGACCTCAGAACAGAGCTGGCCCATTACCAAGCTCACACCAGCCAAAAAAATTCTCAAGCTAAGCTTTTACACACAATGCCCTTGTCCCTGTTACCTCACATAGTTTGCCCATGTTATGAAAGTAAAGCAAAGGCAATTACTGCACAAATACCCCAAGACACCACTAGGACCCAAAGAATTTGGCAGGGGAAGGAGGGTGGGAAGTAATGAAAGAAGGCAAACACCACAGAAAGAACGTTATTTGAAGACAACTTTATCTGATGTTAAGCTTTTCTATTCATCACTGATGGGACAGAGTCCCCAGCTACCTTATCATCCTTGGGTGGCTCTTATGGAATAACCTTTCTTGAGAATCATTGAGCCAAAGGCAGCTCTCCCTCTGAAGACCATGTCCAATTTGCAATGATTGATGAAAGTGTGGGGCTTAGCCCAAGTGGCTGCAGCACAAGTGTCATCCTAAGAATCCCTGGAATGGGAGGCTAAAGCAGTTGCCATAGATCTGGTGGAATACTCTGTGGCATAGGTTCCTTTGCAAATGAATCATATGCAGTCTCAGCCATTTCGATAAAGTGACCATGGAAACAGTTTCCCATTCTAGGTCCAAGAAGGCAATGAACAGTTAAGTCAGTCTTGCATATCATCTTGGTCCTGTCCACATAGAATCGCTATTGCCTGTGTACAGCCAAGTAATGTAGGCAGTATTCTCCTTTATTAGAAAAATTATAGGTTCATAGGTAGGATCTGCCCAAAGGCATTAATAACCCTAGCCAGAATGTGTTGGCTTTTGCTGCTCCCTTAGATTACTTCCATGTACCTCTGTCGAGCAGAGGCACTGACGTGATCCCCGAGGTAAACATGGTTTCCCATCCACTCAAGGTTTCTTTTGAAGAGTGTTAGTGAGGAGCTCTGCCTAATGTAGATTGGAATCTTGTTCCAAAGCATGGAAAGTCTCTGGGACAGGAATATATCACACCAGCACATCCTATTTATTGTGGTGAGGTTTAGATCCCTAGAGCATGTAGCTCGAGGGGATAAGGTTTTCTTTAGGTGGAGCATGTCCATCAATTCTGAGTTGGACACGGCCTTGTATGTCAGGCAGAGATCACCTCTGAGTAGGTGGTATGCAACAGCATACAGCTGGAGTTTCTTCAGTCAAGCTGCATAGGGCATCTGTTTGAGGCTAGTGATCCTCTTGGTGAGGTACTTCTGTGCTTTTTCCAGCTGTTGCAGGTGTCTTGTAAGGTACATCCCAAATGGGGCATTGTACTCTATGATGGGTATGATGAGTAGAGGGGCACAATGACCTCTTGCTCTGGATGCGAACCCTTTTGTGATGAGGTGGGCCATGCAAGGATTTTAACCACTTTGGCAATGTGATTATCAAAGGTGAGATTACCATCTACTTGGGTCCCCAGCTCCCTTTTTCCATCTTCCATATTTAGGGGACTACCACCTCTGTGGTAGGTTGTGGGTACTTTTTTTCCAAAGGGGATGACTATTCACTTTTTGGCATTTAGCTTGAGGCCATGATTTTGACACCAGGTTTCAGTCTCAGTGAGACCCTTGTGGAGGATGTGTCAGCCAGAGAGTCAATTATAGCCCCTAATTTGCAGTAGTCTGGAAAAATGGCAGATCAATAGACTGACTAATAGAAGACTCAAACAACTTTGGGGAGAAAGGATGAGTTCATCTGGAGTGATACTCTGACCTTATGAAAAAATCAGGTAGGGTCTTTTGGTGCACAATGCCTGCAACTCTCAAACTCATCTGGCTAACATAATGGCCACCAAGAGGAGAAATTTCCATAACAAGAACTTGATGTCACAATTCGCTGCAGGTTCAAAGGTGGGGGGGTTGGGTTAAAGACTGAAAAATTAGTGAGAGGCTCTATAGGCTGTCTGATTGGAGGCCTAATGTGAGATACTCCTTTGAGAAAAGTTTTACGTAAACAATGATAGGAGTGGAATACCATCCACTCCAGTATGATCAGAAATTCCACCGCCAGTTAAGTACTCATATGGTAGAGGCTGCAGCTCCATCTTCAAAGAACTTGGACAAATATTGCAAGAGCACTGTGACTGAAGCAGAATAGGGGTGTAACATCCTTTTCCATTTTCCCAGTATGGTCATCTGGTGGATGATTTATGAGCAGCCAGGATTATTTCACGCACAGGACAGGGAAGGTCATACTGCCTGGCAACTAGTGGAAGTGGAGAAACCAAACTGTCAGCTTGAGACTGGACAGATTTGGGTGAGTCAACCCTTGGGGCTGAAAGATCAGATCTGGAGCAGAGTCCAGAATCCACAGTGGGTACAACAGGTAAGGTAGGAGGGGGAACCACACTTGTTCAAGGCCAAAATGGAGCTTAGGATCACCTTGCATTTCAACCGAATGGCTTTCCTTTACAAACTGTGGAATTGGAGGAATCTGGGGGAATAGGCATAGAGAAGTCCTGTGGGCCAATTGTGAATCACAGCATCCTTTAGGGGAATAGGGCAAAATAACTGCTGCATTTGTTGCTTGAAGGGGAGGTGTAGAAGTCGTAGCAAGGCTGGCCCCAATGGCTGAAAACTTCTGCCACAACTGGGAGGATTGAGACCACTCATGGGGCAAGAGAATACATCTGCTCAGTTTGCCCAGAATCACATTGGAGCGCCCTGGGATATGCATTGCTATCAGAAAGCGGTTTGAATCCATCACCCATTGTCAAGTTCTCATGGCCTCTCTACACAGGGGGTAGGATTTGGTTCCTCCTTACTTGATATACCAGACTGACATTGTCTGACTGAACTACAATTGTTCAAGGGGAGGGCCGGGTGGAATGCTTGCAACACTAATAGCACTGCTCTCAGTTCCAGAACTTTGATATGCAGGTCTGCCTCCAGCGTGGACCAAGTGCCTTGGACCATCTTTCTTTCCCTGGAAATGGCTCCCCCACGCTATCAGGGAAGCATCCGTGGTCACAATGGCCAGGGGCTGGAATGGGCTGCTCCAAAGATCTGTCTGGCCTCATCCACCAAAGAAAATCCTGTTTACCAGAATTGGTTATCCAGATCTGAAAACATAGGGCAATGATGATTCGGGAACCAGTGGGAGAGAAGGCACCATTGGAAAACTCGCATATGCAGTTTCGCAAGAGGCACTATTGGTATGGAGGCTGCCAATGATCCTAGGACCTGGAGAACCCCTCTCAACGAGACTGTTTTGACAGAGTATCGCCTGGAGTTGAAGCCTCAACCTCTGCTGCCTGTGAGTTGGGAGTAACATCTGACAGGATAGAATTCATCGGGGCAGTCTTCACCACACTATCTGCTGGGCCAGAGCAAGGTTGGGTTTCTCCCAGTGCACAGTTATCCCCAAAACTTCTGCCAGAGAAAGTGTGTATTCCAGGGATGTTACTAGAAGACATTGGTGTGAGGCAGTAGGAAGCCAATCGTCCAAATACAGAAACACCCAGACTCCTTGCAGTCTCAAGTGAGCTGTGACCATTGCCATGCACTTTGGTCTCTACACTCTGGGGGCTATAGAGACCAAACAGCAGGGCTTGAAACTGGCAAGTATTGGCTCTTAGCTAGAAGCGAAGCAGACTTCTGGAGCATTTGTCCATTTTGATGTGGTAACACGCATCCGGAAGATCAAGCACATCCAAATCGCCCTCCCTTAGGAAAGGGAGGATGGACTGAACCATGGCCATCCAGTATTTGGTTTGGCCATGTTTGTTTAAACTGCTGAGATCCAGAAGGATTCTCCCCGTCCCTTGTCTTTTTTGGCACCAAAAAGAATCTTGAGGAGAAATCCAGACCTGCATTGTTCTGGTGGGACTAGTTGGATGGCTCTTTTTTGATACAGCTTTTAGTTTTGAGGCTGCTTCTTCCCTCAGACTAGGTGGAATGTCGAGAAGTCTTAAGTTTTGGATAAGATGAGGGGAATTAGTTTAACCGCTGGTAATGATGTTCTGCACCAAACGATCAGTAGTAACAGAGTGCCAGGCAGTTTGGTGCAGAGAGAAATCCCCCCCCCCAACTGTTTCCAGAGGCAAGCAATTGGGCCACTCTTTAGGAGTGCTGGTAAGGCTGTCAGATGAGTGTCTGGAGCCATGGTTGCATGGACCCCCCTCTGCCCCAAAAGGGGGGGTTATCACCACGTTTGGCATGGAAAAGACCCTGAGATTTGTGTGTCACATCTTCCCACTCCTCTTGTTCCTGGAGAAGGAATGTTGAGGGTTGGAAAAATGTAGGCCTATGGCAGACAGGGTCTTACCATCCTGCTCACACCTAACCAAAGTGTCCTTTACTTTGGAGCCAAATAGGGTGGATGCTTCAAAGGGTACATTCAAAAAGAAAGCCTTGAAGGGGTATGTGAGGTCACAAATGCGCATCCAGGTTTGACACTTCATAACTATACCAGAACCCACCACGCCATCTGTTGCATGTGAAAGCAACCTCATGGACAAATTGGAGATAGATTTCAGGGTCACGATCAGCAAGGCAACTTTACCCCTCACCTCGTCAGACGCCTGCCCTGTGAGAGTTTGAGAATTCAAAAATCAAGTGTGAGAGTTTGAGAATTCAAAAATCAAGTGTGAGAGTTTGAGAATTCAAAAATCAAGTGTGAGAGTTTGAGAATTCAAAAATCGTGTGAGAGTTTGAGAATTCAAAAATCAAGTGTCTTTGGAGAGAAGTAAAATGTGCCAAGTAGTTCAGGGACCATATGGCAAAAGTTGCTGATGAAAAAGCTCGCTTCCCCAATCTGTCCCAGGCCTGGGACTCTGTTAGGTGGATAGATAGGACTCTTACAGGTCCTTTTTAGTGGCAGCCGCCACCATCACAGCATTGACTCTTAAACCTCTGGACCAATGAGGGTGTACCCTGGGTAGGGAGAGAATTTGGTCAGATCTCAGAGCACCTCAGAGTCTGGGCTTTTCCAGGTGCACTGCACTACGAGCTGAACTAGCTCGTCTGCAGGTGGGATCACCCAAGAGGTAGAAGCCCAGGTACAGAAAGCCTGCATGGACTCAGAAGGATTAGTGGGCTTCCAGTCATCCCTCTGTTTCACCATTTCTAGGATGTCTCCTTCAAAGATATCAAGAGGTGATTGTGGGGACCCTTCATCGTTGAAATCAGTGTCCTCTATAAGAGACTCAGGTGACTCCACATGCTTCCTTTTGCACAATCTCATCAGTGGGGGCTTCTGAGGAGAACTCTGAAGAGTGGGGCACCCTGCACAGTGGGTTCCTGCAGCTTCCCTGCCCGGAGTCCCAGGGAGGTGGCCTGTGGCAACTGAAGCTCAGGGGGAGAAAATGGGGGTTGCAACATCAGTGGAATGCTTCCAGAAGCAAGAGCCCTCTCCCTTGCATGGAAAGCAGGTCTACCCCATGAGGGAGAGTATGAAACAGAGTAAGACAACCTTGGAACCAGCTTTGCATGCAGTTCTGCCAAACCCACTTCAGAGGATGGAGCCTCAAAAGCAGGACTGGAGCAGACAACGCTCTCAGTATAGAGGACGGAACTGAAGAAACACACAGAGCCTTGCCACCAACAGAGGAGCCTACAGTCCAATCACAGGTTTGAAGAAGGCCTGGTTCAAAAGGAACAGTGGACCAAAGAGGTTGCCAGAGCCAAAAAGAGTTCCACTATTGGCACAAGATGGGGGGGTTCAGAGAGAGATGTTGGAGCAGATGGCTTTGGAACCAAGGTGATCAAAGGAGGATAATAAGATGGAGCCCATGGAGAGATCAACCCAAATCCCATAGGAGATGGGTCCTGAAGGGCATAGGTATCCTCATGGCTGCCAGCACCTGGTCCACGAGATGCACCACATAGAGTTCTGAAAGACTCCAGGTGGATCTAGTGGATACTCCCGAAGAGGACTCTGGTCGATCTAGGAATGGGCTATACACTTGGCCTAGGAACGGGTTTGTGGTGCGGGGTCTACCAGCACCGGTCTCAAGTTTGGAGACCGGACGCAATGGAGTCAATTGTAGTCATAGTTATAAAAGAGCTCAGTGCCAAAGGGGCACTCTGAGCTGATACGTGAGGTCAAGTAGTCATTGTAGAGATAGGCACTGAAGGCGTGCACTGTGCAGAGGTGGTACCCGGTGCCAAAGTAGTAGGCAGGTTTATGGTTGGTGCCTGTAAGGTAACAGTTGTAGTGCTTGGAGCGTAAAAAGTCGGAGCTAGAGGCAGACTTGTGCTCTGATGAAATTTTTTTGTACTTTTGGTTTGACAAACATGCTCTTGTCACCAGAGGGTGAAGAGGGAATCGAATGGGACCTTTTTTTTTATATCTTTCCTAGGAGGGGTTGAGACCTTCGCAGAAAGGGCCTCTGAAAAGGATGATTTAAGTAGTCTCTTCACAATCAATTTATTCTTGCGTTCAGTGTGTGCTGGCTAAAACTCTGGCAAATTACACAGGGAGGTTGCACCGAAAAATGGGCTACCCCCAAGCAATAAACACAATCCGTGTGAGTAACTGTTAGGAAATTTACCATTACACAAAATACAGTGCTTGAAACCTCAAGTACCCTTCTTGTCAGACATCATGACAGTCTTAACAGCAATCAAAGTCTACTAATACAATCTAAAATCCTATTTGTCTAATCTAAGACTAACAGACAGTATCTATCCAAATCCAGCTAGAATACCACCAAGGTAAAGAGAGGGCCATACCACCAATGGTACTTAAATTACCAAACTGGTAGAGGAAATAGAAAGTGGGTAAATCTAGTTATCAAAGAGAATATCAATGAACATATCGCTAATGACAAGAGAACCACACAATTTTTTCACAAAATACCAAAAAGTTGCCACTTAATCGTAAAGCCCCATTTCAGCCGAGCTCTCAGCCAAGTGGCAAACAAGATCTGGGATAATAGGAAGGGCACTGTGGGTAAAAGCTTAGCTTGAGAGTTTTTTGGCTGGTGCAAGCTCGGTAATAGGCTGACTCGGTTCAGAGGGCTCTGAACTGAACCCATCTGTAATGAATAGAAAGAAGATTAACCTCAGATCATACAAGTTCCTCACTCTGGGAGTGGCTATATCAGCAATGATCATGTGAATATTTCCTGATAAAAGACGTTACGTCTTACCATAGCGTTCCATCTGTGTTGTAGATTTTTATTTATTATTGTTAGGACATTCGGTTCAGTCCTCTGAATGGACATGGCCGTTACCAATCTCGCGCCAGCCCAAAACTCTCAGCTAACACCTACCTACAATGCCCCCCTCACTCTTCAGATCAAGTTTGCCCGCCATTATAGTACAGAAGGAATAGTGACAGTAGGAGGCTCTGTCTGAGCACATAACTTTAATAAGGAAATCCTTAAGTACACCAGGAGTCAAGGCCGGGGGAAGGAGCGGCGGGAAGTAATGAATGAATAAAGATCTACAACAGACAGAATGTTATGGCAGGACAACTTCTTTAGCGGACGTTATAAATCTTTATTCATTCCCTACTATTATGACAGAGTCCCCAGCTACTAGTCCTGTGTGGCCCTAAGGAAGAACATTACCCCGGAGGTCAAATCCAATTTGTAATGAGTGAAAGTTATGAGGTCTTCCCCCAAGTGGCTGCTGCGCAGAAATCCTCCACAGCAGCTCTAGAATGAAAAGCCACTGAAGTAGCCATCCATCTAGTAGAGTGAGCCTTTATTTTGGAAGGCAAGGACACTGTTCTGATGATAGATGAAAGTAATGGCATTCCTGAGCCAAGAAGATAGTCAGTTTGGAAACAGGCTTACCCAATCTGGGTCCTGCAAAGGCCACAAACAATTGATCAGTTTTTCTAAAAGGTTTAATTTTGTCCAAGTAGAAGCGATGTTGCCTATGAACATAGAGGGTATGCAGAAGGTATTCCCCTCTATTTGAATGGTAAGGAAAGAAAACCGGTAGGTCAATAGTTTGATTAATGGATAACCCAGAAATGATCTTGGGCAAAAAGGAGGGGTCGGTATGTAGAGACACTCTTTCCCTATGAAAAATCAGGTAAAGTCTCTTGACACTCAAGGCCTGCAACTCAGATACTCTGCTTCTAGTAGCCTTTACCTCGGCAAGAAGAGTTTTCCCAAGACAAAAATCACAGGAGTTGGAAGGCTCAAAGGGATGACTTATTAACGACTGAAGCACCAACGTCCCATGGCTCTATAGGAGGCTTTACCGGAGGTTTAATATGCAATACTCCTTTCATGAAGGTCTTGTACAGTCGGTGTGACATAACAGATGAATTGTCAACTCCATTGTGAAAACTTGCAACAGCTGCTAAATGCACTGTAATTGTCGATGCTTAAGCTCCTGCGTGCAATAGGGTAGTCAGGTATTGTAAGATCTTCTGAATAGGCATGGAAAAGGGATCTATGTTATGTTCTTTGACCCATCTAGGAGAACCTAGTCCACTTACTAGAATACATTTTTTTGCTGGAAGGTTTGTGCGAAGCCAGAAGATTATCACAAATAGGGGTTGAAATATCAGGTAGCTTGGCAATCATAGGAAGTAGAAAAAAGTAAGCTGTGAGCCTGAGGGTGTGGAGACCAGGGTGAATCAGTCCCTGAGGATGAGACAGCAGATCTTGGGATTGATCCAGGATCCACGGGCTGTAAATCACGTGAGGGCATAGGAAAGGGAACCTGACTTGACTGGGCCAATAAGGGGCAATGAGGATCACTTTGCTTCTCAACTTTTGAGCATTTTGGAGGAATATTAGGATGAGGGGGAAAGGCATACAGCAGACCTGGGGGCCAATCGTGCAGAGCATCCTGAGGGGGATTAGGTCAAAATAGCTTCTGCATTTGTTGTTTAGGGGCGAAGCAAACAGGTTGCAGCAAGGCCTGCCCCAATGACGGAAGATCTGATCTGCTATAATAGAATTGAGGGACTACTCATGAGGCATCAGAATGTTCCTGTTCAGAATGTCCGCAGTAAGATTGGAATTCCCGGGAATGTGCGTTGCTATGAGAAAGGTTGAAAGCAATCGCCCAATGCCAAAATTCTCATAGCTTCCCACCACAGGGGGCAAGACCTGGTTCCATCTTGTTTGTTGATATAAAAGATGACAGACATGTTGTCAGATTGAACTGCAATGGTCCCGGAAGGAAGGGATGTGTGGAATTCTTGTAATGCTAAGAGAACTGCCCTCAATTCCAGGATATTTCTGTGCAAATTGGCCTCCAATGGGGACCAGGTGCCTTGGACTATCTTTCCCTGGAAATGCCCCCCTCCCCCCAACAGGGAAGTGTCTGTGGTCACCGTGGCCCTGGGCTGGGCAAACGGAATGGTAGACAAAGATTTGATTCTAGCTTCATCCAAAGCATTTGTTTCTTGCAAAGATTTGTAAGGTGCATCATGTGGGCAAGTTAAGATAGACCATTGTGATGAGGAGCCACTGCAATAGTCTCATGTGCAACCGCGCTACTGGTACAAGGTAATGGTTGCTGCCATAGAACCCAATAGTTGTAGTACAAGGTGTGCTGGTACAAATGTCTGCAGGAGGAGGACTTGGATCTGGTTTCTTATTTTTGAAAGCCTGTGAGGAGGTAGGGAAGCTTGACAGGAAGTTGTGTTGAAGATTGCTTCAATGAATTCCAGTGCTCTTGGAGCCATGTGGGATTTGCCCACATTGATCATAACCAAGGTGAAGAGCAAGGCTTTGAGTACAAGAGAGACTGACAATGAGAAGATTCCTGGATGCAGTGGTTAAGAAGCCAATCATCTAAATATGGAAACACCTGGAATCCTTGTAGTCAGAGATGAGCTACTATAACTGCCATGCATTTGAACACTCTGGGGCTGTTGAGGGACCCAAGGGCAGTACCCTGAACTGATGATTGGCGTCCAGATGGAAGCAGAGAACTCCAGGAGCATCTGTCCATCTTTATGTGGTAATAAGTGTCCTGGAGGTCTACAGAACACATCCAATTGTCCTTCCCCAGAAAGGAGAGAATGGACTGTACCATGACCATCCAGAAATTTTGAGGTTTGATGAAGTTTAGTAAACTGAGATCCAGGATTGGTCTCCAGTCCCCTGTATTTTTTGGCATTAAAAATAACAGAGTAAAAGCTGGATCCTCTTTGGTCTGGTGGGATGAGACTTTTAGCAGCTTTTCAATTTCTAAGGCTACAACCTCCCTCCGACTGGGTTGGACGTCGGGGATTAGTTTCACAGGTCTTGGGGTGAGGTCAAAAGGGATATGAATAGCCTATGGATATTATCCTCTGCAGTCACGCATCCGTTATGAGTTGCCAAACCTGTAGGTGCAGGAAAAATTGACCCAGACTGCTTCCAGAGGAAAGCAATCAGGGCACTGTTCAGGAGCGCTGGAAGTGTCTGCCAGAGAAGGAATCTCTAGCGCCCTGGTTACGTGGGCCCCCTCTGCCCCAAAAAGGGCATCTTCCAAAAGAGTTGCCCCCTTTGTCATGGGGGATTGCTCATCATGAGTGTCAAGAAAAGATCCTTGGGACTTCTTGAACCACAATTTTCCTCCCCTCCAATTCCTGGAGTAGGACCTCTGGGGTGTGGAAAAATATACCCACAGCAGACAAGGTCTTTACTTTCTCACTAAGTGAAAGTGTCTCTTACTTTGTCAACGTGCTTGTTGACTAATCTTCCCTTTTCAGTCCCAAAGGAAGATTTAAAGGGGTCTGCAAAGTCACACAAACGCTTCCAAGCATGTAGTCTCATAATGCCTGATGCAGCTGCTCGACCTGCCCCCTTAGTAGTGTGAGAAATCAAGCGCATCGAGGAGTTAGAGACTGATCCCAAGGTAGCTAGCTGAGAGGCAACAGTATCACGCACCTCCTCAGGCAGTACGTCCGCCAAAGAGGCAGACATTTCAGAAATTAGGTCTCTTTGGAGGAGAGTAAAGTGTGCCAGGTAATTCCGTGACCAGATGGCAAAGGTCGCTGAAGCATAAGTCCGCGTCTCCAGTCTATCCACAGCCTGAGACACTGTTTGGGGGATGAACAATAGCACTATCTTCCACCAGTTCTCTTTCTTGGTGGCCACCGCCACGACCATGAAATAGACTACCAGTTGGTTTGGACCAATTGGGCAGGTCTTCCGGGGAGGAAAACATTTTATAAGGCCTCCAGGGGACAGGGTCTATGTTGTCCGGGGCCTTCCAGGCACGCTGCACAAATCGAATGAGCTCATCTACAGGTGGGGTCACCCAGGAAGTAGACAACCAAGCACAGAAAGCCTGTAAGAACACAGATTCCTCTGAAGGGTTAGAGAGCTTCCAGTCTCCCCTCTGCTTGAGGATCTTTTGAATGTCTACAAATGGGGCATCTTCCAGGGGAGACCATGAGGACCCCTTCTCCCTCATTGCAATCAGGGTCTTCAGTGATGGCTTCCTCAGGGGAATCAAGATGCTTCCTCTTGCAAACTTTTTCGGGGTGGCTCCCAGTGAGATCTTCTGAGAACGACTCAGGAGAGTCGTTCCTTGGAGGGCAAGCCTTGCGGCTCCCGTGCTCGAGGTTCCAGAGTAAAAGGGTGAGACAGCTGCAAGCTTTGGGGGGGGGGGTTCTAGTTCCGATGCTAGTGGTGTCAACTGCAAGCCTGTTGAAGAAAGAACCCTCTCCAGCACCTGGAAAGCAGGCCCACTCAAGGAGGGATGGGAGCCCGGAACAGAGAAGGACAACCTCGGAACCGGGGTCACACCCAACCCCGAGGAGCCCTCTTCCAGGTGAGGAGCTCAGAGAGGACCGGCAGCTGCCGGGGGAGCCGTGGCCATAGAAAGCACCACAAAAACAACTGCACCAAATTAGGTGCCACAGCGGCAACAGCTGAATCACTGCTCCAACAGTGCCCCAGTTCCAAAGAAGCCGTGGCACCAAGAGTGATCTGTGCTGACAGGGAAGCCTCCGCTGTCAACGCAGAGACAGTATGAATCCTTTCATAGCCATTGGTACAGAAGTCTCTGGAACCTGGTCTGGGTGGTTAATCCTCTAGCTGCCAGAAGCTGGTCCACAACCCTCACTACATCCTGTTCCGAAAGACTCCTGGTGGATCCGAAAGTTGCTGCTGATGGGGAGTCTGGTCTCAAGAAAGGGACTAAATTGCTGTCCCAAAAAGGGGTTCTAAGAATGAGAATATCTAGTTCTTGAAAGTTGCTCGATCTTTGGAACGGAAGGAGTCGTTACTAGAGGGGCCATGTAACTCATCAAAACTGTGGCCAGGTAAGGTGTTGATTGAGGCACAGTAGTCAGGGCCTGTGTCACAAACAAGGTCAGCACCGTGGGAGATGGTGCAGAGGTCAGTACAGTGGAAGCAGTCAGACTGAGTCAAAATCAAAGGTGGCACCGAGGGAGAAGACAAGGTCCCTGGTGCTGTAGTATGCACCAACGATGCAGGAGAAGCCCGGTGTCAACTCGATTCCAGAGGGGACAGGGATGTCAGAACCGAAAGACTCAGTTTCTCCTTGTATCTCTTACTGTCTTTATGCTTAGGAGGTGGCGAGACCTCAGTCCCATAAACAGCCTACGCAAAGGGTGATTTTAACATACCCTTAAGGATACGTTTGTTCTTGCGTTTAGCCAATGTATGGTTGCTGAAGCTAGAACACATGTTGCAAGAAACATTGAGGTGGTCAACGCCCAAACAGTAAACACTGGGCGTGACGGTCAGAATTTTGCAACTTACACCCACACTTATCACACTGTTTAAAACCAAGCTTGGCCTTATCCACCACAGTACAGAGTATAACCACACAACACAAATAACTAGCAATACGAGAATAGAAAGCAACTTTTCCTCTTTTTTTTTACTAGATAAAAGGAGAGTACCAACAATGGTAGTAAAATACCAAAGGTGAGAGGGCGTAGTACCAACGATGGTACGAAGAACTACCAAAGGTAGTGGGTAGGGCTTAGTCAGGAAAGAATAAGGTAGCGATAGGAAAAGACTAGAGACAAGAAAACTGTCTTACATTATACTAGATCAAGAAAAATACCACAAAACGCTAACACTTCGCTGAGAGAAGGCTAGGCACGTCTGATGAGGAACGTGGCAAATGAGATCTGGAGAGGGGCATTTTTGGTAGGTCAGAGTTTTGGTTGCTGTGAGCTTATTAACGGCCATGTTGGTTTCGAGGATGGAACAAGTCCTAACAGTAAGGAATGAATAAAGATTTACAACATCAGATGTTCACTTATGGAACTGTAACATTTGATCACTGCTCCAGTAGCCCCTGCTATGTGGGTAGACTACCATAGCTTAAACCAACTGAGAGGAGGTAGGATGAAGTCCCAGGGGCTCCTGAAGAATGGTCCCAGCAAAGCCTAACCTACACTTTGAGAAGGAATCTAGTTTGTAGTGCGTTGTAAAGCTATGCCCAGAGGATCAAGCTGCGGCTTCTAAAATATATCCAGAATGTAATAATTTCCAGAAAGCCACAGATGAAGCAAACTCCCTAGTAGAACAAGCCTGGACCCTGTCTGAAATTGCCATGTGGTGGGCATAACAAAAAGTAATACCATAAGATACCATTTGGAAAGTCTGCTTAAAGGAGAACCACATACACAGACTCAAAAATGTTTATTTCATCATGGTTTGGTAACATCACTCTGAGGCCATTTACAGGTCAAATATTTTCATACATAATTTCAGAGTCTGACAACATGGGGGTCTGGCATCTTGAAGTAGTTTTGATTGTTTAGTCTGCCTCTAGGTATCCCAAAAAACAGTGCTCATCTGTAAAATGTCACATCACAAGCCTCTTTCTTCCTAAAGCTCCTGTGACTGCAATGATTTTACATGTATACGTAAACTGACTGAAAGACAGCAGTAGAACATTTCTTGCCATTCAAATACTACTTAAAACACAAACAGTGCAAATGCCACAGAACAGACTTTCAAAGTGCTTTTTACTATTGCTTCTTTTTAGAATGGGTAAACTGCATTTTTTTGTGAAGCCTGAATTGTACTACTATCACTCATTTCCCATCCTCCTTCACACCCAACTTCCCTAGCTGTCAAAGTGCTATGGGTAATTTGAGTCATCTGTTGTGACTGACAGCTCAGAGCAGGAGACTTAACTCTTGGGACTGTTTCCTTGTTCTAGCCCTTACTTTCTGTGTGGGTAGGGGAAGGACCAGGGAGCTGTGACATCACAGCTGGGTGGGTTTTTAGGACAGTCATGATTATGTCAGTTTGGGGAGGCAACTGGCCAGAAAACTACCTGTAGTCAGTGGCCTTGATGACGAATTGGAGACTACAGCAAGGACAGGATAAAGTTTTTTTTGAAAGTGAAACCACCACAGTACAGTAAGGTACTGATCTACTGGACAGAAACAGTAAATTTAAAATATTTAAAATGCTGTGTTTATTCATAGCAGGGACAATAAACTGGGATGAAAAGGCCAAAAAGTTGAGCATTTAATAGAATCCCACTGTTGTCTTTTAAACACAGGTTGTTCTTGTTCCTTCTTACCTTCAGAAGAAATGAACTACTGATGAGAGTTCCTGAAAACTTCAGCTCTGTCAAGATAAAAAAAGTTGTCTGTGGCTGCTCAAAATGTGGATTATTCTTTCTCCTTTGTTTTACGTTATAGAAAGACAGGGACACGGACAGCTTGGGTCAAAGTAAACTTGAAAACCACTTTAGGCATAAAATAATTATTTAAGGAAATCATATCCTTGTGGATAAATAAGGCTAACCACTGTAACTACTTGCAACTCAGATAATATTCTTGCAGCAGAAGTCAGAGCAATCAGCAACATTTTCAGTGTTTAAGAATCAAGTGAGCTTCTTGAGCTGGTTCAAATGGAGCAAGATTTAAAACATTTTACCAAAAACAAATTAAGATCCCAAGTAGCAGCCACTTGTTTTCTAGGAGGCTTGCTAAGACCCCTTTTCGAAAACATTTTCACATGTAAATACATTGAAGAGGGGGACCTATGAGCAGACACGGTGAAATAACCATGCATCTTGATGGAAGAGAAAGAGGCCAGGGATAACCACTCACAATGTAGAACCATAAACACTAGTCTAAAAAGGGTCTTGATACAGACTGGAAAATATTTTCCATTTGTTAATAAGACTTTCTTGTAACAGGTTTTCCTGCCACCTTTAATACCCACTACACATCATCAGAAAAAAAGGAATCTATAAGATGTTAAGGGTCTATCATGCAGGCAGTTAGTTACAGTCATTTAAAGTTGGGGGTGTATCAAACATCTCCTTAAATTGTGAGGGGTTCCAGTCTGTGGAAGCTGCCCTTGAGCATTTCCAAAAGAAAACTGCTACTACCTGGGCAAAAAGCGATGTGCCACAATGATCATTGGAGAGTCACACTGAATCTTTAGCATGACCCTGGATACAAGCGGAAAGGGTGGAAAAGTGTACTGGGACATTCCCATCCAAGAGAAAGAGAATATGTCTGCTCACCAGGCCTCCTTACATGGAGCCCTGTAGCAGAATTTTGCCAAATGACTGTTGTGACTGGAGGCAAAAAAAAAAAAAAGTCTGGTATTCCCCATAGCTGGATCAATGCCCAGAAGACACAGATTCACTTTCCATTTGTTCTGCGTGTCCTGTTCTACACAGCTTGTCTGCCACAAAGGTTTGCAATGATAGGATGCAAGATGCCTAGAAGTGAGATTGTGCCAGAAAGATGCACCTCAGGCTATCATAATTAGTCAACACAGGTATCGAGATTTGGTGCCCACTTGCTGATGTACCACATCACTGTTGTGTTGTCTAACTGCTTGTAATGGTCCTGGGGACCACAGATAACAGACATTTCAGAGCATTTATGACTGCCAACATCTATTCCACACTTGTGTATTTATGTCTGTGTTTTCTGTCACATAGATTCTCAACTTTTATCCCCATGGACACTGCTACCAAAGCAAAGTTTGAGGTGCCTATCAGACTGCTGGAAGGGAAATGGGAGAACTGGATTCAGATAAAATTGGTCATTCCACAGAATTTCCCCTTTTCAACCCCCAAAACTGAAATCTGAAATGTCAGGGGATGTTGGTGCTGGGACCATATACATTTTAGATACCACTGAATTTTTCAATGTGGAGTGTTGCTAGAACAGGCAAGAGAATTAGATGCCATGAACCCTTGTATGCTAAGAAATTCCTTTGCTAAGACTTTTGTTTAAATGGAAAAACTCAGATATGTTTTACCAGTGAAAGAAGAGCTCTTTGAACTGCAGTACATATTAAACACTCCAGGCAAACAATCCTGTGAGGATTTAAAGAATTACTGATATTCTCCTGAAACCCCAGTCTGTGCAGGAGATCTCTCACACTAGGGAGAGATTCATGACACCTTTGAAAAAGACCCTGTAAAGATAAGAAAGTCGGCTAAATAAGGAAAAAGTGAATATTCTGCAGCAGGTTATCACTGGAGCTAGACACTTTGTAAATGCCCTTGGAACAGTGGAGAACACAAATGATAATGCAGAAAACTGTGTGATCCAGACATAGAAACCCTTATGAAACATCTGAAATCTGGAGTTATAGGAATGTGATAAGCGTGTTTTAAATGTAGGACCATGAAAAAGCTTAAATGGGGTAAGAGACGTAACAGGTTGTGAACAGAACTTTTGAAATTTGGAATTGTCACAGTAATTTAAGGAAAGATCTAAAACTGTTCTCAAATATTTTCTGTCACTGGAGAGATTCTTGAATAAAAGCCTTCTCTTACGTGAGGGGGGACAAACTGCATCACCAACCCCGCCCCCGAGTCAGCAGACACAAGATGACATGGGGAGAACATGAGATTGATCTGGTGGATGAAGAGGAATTCCTTGAAAGAAAGGGACAGATTCCCACTCCCCTCTATTTGTGATTAATTACTTTCAGAACCCATTTGACAGACTACTTCTTGCCAAACAAAAATGGAAGTTCAGATTTTTGTGAAGAATTAACTTGTCATGGTGAGGGTGAGATTTTGAAGATGGTCTTTGAGTTGTCAGACACCTTTTCCTTCTGAGGGTCTTCTTTCTTCTTGGGAGTCTCAGCCATTTTTTTCCTTTTTTATTCTTTTTATTAAGTCTGCTTGCCAGCAGCTTGCTGTGTGTGCTTATTTACTTTTTTTTTAAAAAAGCTGCAGAGGTAATATTAAACCACCTGACAAACCTGGAGAACAAAGGCTGAAAAATCTGTGAAATTCTTTGAATCAGCTTACCTCTCTCATCTAATTAAAGACCACAGCAGATCAGCAGATTATCCAAAAAAAACACCTCTCAAGGATTTAAAATTTCAGTGGTAACATACTCTGGGAAAGTTTTCAGTACACAACCAAGTAAACTTCCTACCAGTTGCAGCAGCTCTGAAGTGGTTATCAGTTGAATCATCACATTTCAAGAGTGGTCAGCCATTTGAGGCACAGAAGCAACAAGATTACATATAATTATTTTTCCTTACACGAGGGGAAAAGATGCCAAAATCTTCTCATATTCAAAAAACAGCATAACCTTATGGGAGTGATGACTGTTCTGCAACACTTCACAAATCTTTCAAAAGATTTCCCATCCTTATAATTAGCCAGAGGTTTAGCAGCAACTGGGTTTAATACTGAAATTACTACTGTGTCTGACCCGAGTTTACAACATAAAAACTTAAGACTGAGGAACTTTATACAATCTGGCTGCTTTCTTTGGGGAAGAAGGCTGGCTATCAGGCAAGTTACAGGCTATAATAAATACATCATCCAATGCTGGAAGAACTATTGATACTAGTGTAGGTTCAGGAAATTCCAGTTGCAATAAATCCCATTAGATTCATCCTGGATATGGGTTTCAAGAAAAAGACTTCCCCTTCCAAAGCACTATCAGAAACAATCTTCTCAAAATCATAATCCTGAGGAGAGAAAACAGAACCTGCCCCTTCACAATCAGTTTGTTCTTCAAAATGTTGATCATCCTCAGACAAAAATCAGTTTCTTTCACCAGAAACACTCAAACTGGAAAGGTCAAGAGCCTAAACTAAAGAAACCCAATAAAATTACTCTTGCAACGGAGACAGGAGAAGGCATTATGTCTAATATTTTGCTTTTTTGACAGGAATTTCTGAAGCAAACCTACTTTTGACGAGCAAAACCTCCCAAGGGAAAGGCATTTCAGTGTGGCTAGGCAGGTAAGTATTCCTTTGCTCCTTCCTCAGACTGACAACACTGGCTCCTCCCCGACCACCAATGGCATGCCAACAGTTGTAGTGGAACTGTCTATATTCCACTCCATGCTGGCTGTAGGGACTACACTACATGGAGCAAAGGAAAAAAGATCAATGGTCTGAGGAACTGGAAATGGCCAAAGTAAAGTCATCTGCAGCTGGAGCAATTTAATAGTCTGAAGTGGCAAAGGCTGCTTGGCAATTAATTTTTCTTTTTGTGGCTGAAAGAAGGAAGAACTGAATAAGAAGTTATGTACTCACCATAACGTTCCATCTGAGTAGGTAGCTTCATGTGTCTGCAACCTGTGGGTCTTGGATTCAATATCGGATCCGAGCCGGCAACTTGTTCCAAGCTAATGGATCCGAGCTCCTAGCTCCTCCCCTCACCCATAATCCCCTGCCAACCCTCCACGACCTCCGATAGAGTTTGCCCCTCAATATGTACCCAAAAAGGGTATCCAACTAACAGATCCGAAGAAGGCAAGGGGGAAGGAGGGGGGATGGTTGCAGACAAATGAAGCTACCTACTCAGATGGAACATTATGGTGAGTACATAACTTCTTAATCTGAAGTAGACTTCATTTGTCAGCAACCTGTGGGACAGAGTCCCCCAGCTACCTGAACCTTGGGTGGCCATCATGGAAAGATATTGTGAAGCACCGCAGAGCCAAAGGATGCTCTCCCTCTAGAAATCACGTCCAGTTTGTAGTGGTTAATAAAGTTATGAGATGAGGCCCAAGAGGCTGCCGAACAAGTATCATCCAATGGAACTCTAGACTTGAAAGCCGCAGAAGTAGAGATGACCGTCCTTCTGAGATAACAGGTGTGGAATCAAAGGTAAAGGCCATGGAGGCTTCCTTACCAGACTCCTTAGTAGTGGGTACCAGTGTTGCCGAGGCCAATCCGGAGCTATTAAAATCATCCTTGGCTTGTCTTGTCTGACCTTTAAGAGCACCTTTGGAAGAAGAGGCAGAGGTGGAAAGGCATACACATGAAGATTTTTCCAACTGAAAGAAAGAGCATCCACTTTCCAAGCTGTGTGATGAAACCCTTTGTGCAAAACTTTGGCAGCTGGTGGTTTAGTGGAGAAGCGAACAGATCTATGTCTGGAGTTCCCCATGACACTGTCAATTTCTGAAATACATGAAGATCCAGTTTCCACCGTGGGGATCCATGATTTGTCTGCTTAACACATCTGCTAAGGAGTTCTGTGCTCCCCGCAGAAACCTTGCCTGAAGAGTTAGTTGCAAGCTGAGCGCAGTCTCCCATAAAATCATTGCTTGCCTGCATAGAGGATAAGAATGTGTTCCCCTTGTTTGTTGATGTACCACATGACAGTTGTGTTGTCTGTTAGAATCAACACCTGCCCTGGAAGAAGTAACTCCTTGAAAGCCATTAATGCAACTGGACTGCTAACATCTCCTTCATGTTGATATGTAGATGCTGTAGTCTGGCAGGCCACTTGTATCCACTTTCCATTTAGATGAGCTCCCAAGCAATGTCCGAGGCATCTGTCATTAAATCTGACTCGCTTCTGGCCGGGTCACAGAGAGTCCCTTGTTTAGGTGACATTCCTGAGCCCACCACAAAATTCTTTTGAAGGCAAGGTATTATTTGAATGACAGTGTCCAAATCCTGGCAGTGCTGTGTCCATAATGCTTTTGAGATACCATTGTAGCTTCCTCATATGCAGTTTGGCATTGGGAAGCACCAGAATACAAGATGCCATGAACCCTAATGCTTGAAGGACTGTCCTTGCAGTCAGCACGGACTGATGAGATAGTTGATGGAAGTAAAGTGATAGACTCTTTTGTTTGTCCGGGGTTAAAAAGGGGCCCCTAGAAACCCTTATGAAACATCTGAAATCTGGAGTTATAGGAATGTGGATAAAGCTTGTTTTAGCCAATGTAGGAACATGGAAAAAAGCTTTAAATGTGGGTAAGAGACGTAACAGGTTGTGAACAGAACTTTGAAATTTGAATTGTCACAGTAATTTAAGGAAAGATCTGGAAACTGTTCCTCAAAGTGATTTTCTGTCACTGAGGAGATTCTTGGAATGGGGAGCCTTCTTCACGTGAGGGGGGACAAACTGCATCACTCAACCTCCCGGGCCCCCTTTGTAGTCAAAGTGCAGACACAAGATGACATGGGATGAGAACATGAGATTGATCTGGTGATGATGAAGAGGAATTCCTTGAAAGTTAAAGGGACAGATTCCCACTTTCCATGGCTTGTGATTAATTACTTTTCAGAACCCATTTGACAGACTACTTCTGCCAAACAAAAATGGAAGTTCAGACTTTGTGAAGAATTGCAACCTCTGTCAGTGGTGAGGGTGGGAGATTTTGAAGATGGTCTTTCAGAGTTGTCAGACACCTTTTCCTTCTGGGGGTCTTCTTTCTTCTTGGGAGTCTCAGCCATTTTTTTCCTTTTTTTTTTATTAAGTCTGCTCTTGCCAGCAGCTTGCTGTGTGTAAGGCTAATATTTACTTTTTTAAAAAGCTGCAGAGGTAATATTAAACCACCTGACCAAAACCTTACCAAAGGAGAACAAAGGCTGAAAAAATCTGTGAAATTCTTTGAATCAGCTTACCTCTCTCATCTAATTAAAGACCACAGCAGATCAGCAGATTATCCAAAAAAAACACCTCTCAAGGATTTAAAATTTCAGTGGTAACATACTCTGGGAAAGTTTTCAGTACACAACCAAACTGGGTAAACTCTCCTACCAGTGCTGCAGCAGCTCTGAAGTGGTTATCAGTTGAATCATCACATTTCAAGAGTGGTCAGCCATTTGATAGGCACAGAAGCAACAAGATTACATATAATTATTTTTCCTTGCCATATTTAGGGAAAAGATGCCAAAATCTTCTCATATTCAAAAAACAGCATAACCTTATGGGAGTGATGACTGTTCTGCAACACTTCACAAATCTTTCAAAAGATTTCCCATCCTTATAATTAGCCAGAGGTTTAGCAGCAACTGGGTTTAATACTGAAATTACTACTGTGTCTGGAATCCCGAGTGTTTACGCAACATAAAAACTTAAGACTGAGGAATCCTTTATACAATCTGGCTGCTTTCTTTTGGGGAAGAAGGCTGGCTATCAGGCGAAGTTACAGGCTATAATAAATACATCATCCAATGCTGGAAGAACTATTGATACTAGTGTAGGTTCAGGAAATTCCAGTTGCAATAAATCCCATTAGATTCATCCTGGATATGGGTTTCAAGAAAAAGACTTCCCTACCTTCCAAAGCACCAAGCATCAGAAACAATCTTCTCAAAATCATAATCCTGAGGAGAGAAACAGAACCTGCCCCTTCACAATCAAGGTTTGTTAACTTCAAAATGTTGATCATCCTCAGACAAAAATTCAAGTTTCTTTCACCTTCAGAAACACTCAAACTGGAAAGGTCAAGAGCCTAAACTAAAGAAACCCAATACAAAATTACTCTTTGCAACGGAGACATTGGTGAGAAGGCATTAGTGCACCTTAATATTTTGCTTTTTGACAGGAATTTCTGAAGCAAACACCTACTTTGACGGAAAGCAAAACCTCCCAAGGGAAAGGCATTTCAGTGTGGCTAGGCAGGTAAGTATTCCTTTGCTCCTTCCTCAGACTGACAACACTGGCTCCTCCCCTCACTGCTCACTCAATGGCATGCCAACAGTTGTAGTGGAACTGTCTATATTCCACTCCATGCTGGCTGTAGGGACTACACTACATGGAGCAAAGGAAAAAAGATCAATGGTCTGAGGAACTGGAAATGGCCAAAGTAAAGTCACTCATCTGCAGCTGGAGCAATTTAATAGTCTGAAGTGGCAAAGGCTGCTTGGCAATTAATTTTTCTTTTTGTGGCTGAAAGAAGGAAGAACTGAATAAGAAGTTATGTACTCACCATAACGTTCCATCTGAGTAGGTAGCTTCATGTGTCTGCAACCTGTGGGTCTTGGATTCAATATCGGATCCGAGCCGGCAACTTGTTCCAAGCTAATGGATCCGAGCTCCTAGCTCCTCCCTCACTCCATAATCCCCTGCCAACCCTCCACGACCTCAGATAGAGTTTGCCCCTCAATATGTACCCAAAAGGGTATCCAACTAACAGATCCGAAGAAGGCAAGGGGAAGGAGGGGGATGGTTGCAGACAAATGAAGCTACTACTCAGATGGAACGTATGGTGAGTACATAACTTCTTAATCTGAAGTAGACTTCATTTGTCAGCAACCTGTGGGACAGAGTCCCCAGCTACCTGAACCTTGGGTGGCCATCATGGAAAGATATTGTGAAGCACACGCAGGAGCCAAAGGATGCTCTCCCTCTAGAAATCACGTCCAGTTTGTAGTGGTTAATAAAGTTATGAGATGAGGCCCAAGGAGGCTTGAACAAGTATCATCAATGGAACTCTAGACTTGAAGGCGAAGTAGAGATGGAACAAGTTGAATGTCGCAAACTCCTTCAGGTGCGGGTCTCCCAGAGGCTTGATGCGCTAATAGGATACATTGTGAAATCCAGCGTGATAGAGATACTGATATTGCTTTCCCAAATTAAATTTGGCAAAGGAAACGAACAGCTGGTCGGATTGTCTATGACCAGCCGTTCTAGGAGTATAAAAACGTAGCTGCCTATGAACATCTAATGAGTGCAGCTTGTACTCTCCTTTATTCTGATATTTAGGAAAGAAAACCGGTAAATTTATGGATTGATTTATATTGGTTTCTGATGCTATTTTGGGAAGGAAAGAGGGATTGATCCTGAGTTACACTATCCGGGTGAAAGATCAAATAAGGAGGCTTCACAGAAAGAGCTTGAAGCTCCGAAACTCTTTTTGCAGAAGTAATGGCTACAAGGAATGCTGTTTTCCAGGACAAGAATTTGAGATCTACTGAAGCAGCAGATTCAAAAGGTGGAGCAGTCAAGGCTTGAAGAACTAGTGTAAGATCCCACGGTGGTACGGCTTCTTTTATAGGGGGTCTAAGCAAAAAGGTGCCCTTGAGAAAGGTTTTACACAACTTGGCTGACAAAGGCCCTGTATCATGTCCCACATGGTAATGTGAGATGGCCGCCAATTGCACTTTGACAGTTGAGCAACTAGCGCCTTCCTGAAAAAGTTTGGTTAGGAAGTCTAATATGGACGGAAGAGGAGCCGTAAAGGGATCTAGATTATGATGCTCCGCCCAGATGGAGAAACGTTTCCATTTACTGCGCTTCACTTTCCTGGTGGAGGGCTTATGCGCTGCCACAAGGATGGCTTTGACTGGTGAAGAGATACCAGGAGTCCTAACTAGGAGTGGAACTGGAGCAACCAAGCTGTCAGCTTCAGATTGTCCAGATTTGGGGTCGGTAAGTCCGACGGGTGGGAGATTAGATCCGGACTGGGATCCAGAATCCAAGGAAGATTCACTAGGTGAGACCACAGGTAAGGGAATCAAATTTGCCGAGGCCAGAATGGGGCAATGAGGATCATCCTGCTCCCCAACCACGAAGCTTTCTGTAAGAGTTGCAGCATCAGGGGTAGAGGATAAGCATAAAGTAGACCGGGTGGCCAAGCATGCACCAGAGCATCTCTTGGAGTTTCCCCTGGAGGGGGAATCAGAGCGAAGAAATTGCCGCATTTGGTGTTTGAGGGAGAGGCAAAAAGATCGCAGCAGGGTTGCCCCCATATTGCGAATATCTGCTTCGCTACTAGTGGGTTGAGAGACCACTCGTACGGGGTAAGAAGGGTTCGACTAAGTTTGCCCACTAGGATGTTGGTCCGCCCCAGAATGTGCGTTGCAATCAGAAAGCGGTTGGTGGAGATCGCCCATTCCCACACACTCATGGCTTCGCGGCATAGAGGGTAAGATCTGGTTCCCCCCTGTTTGTTGATGTACCAGACAACAGACCTAGTCAGACTGAATTGCAATCGTTCCTACGGGGAGGAGATTCTGAAGTGCTTGCAACGAGTACAGCACCGCTCTCATCTCCAGAACGTTGATATGCAGCGAGGTCTCTGTTGTTCCACGTGCCTTGGACCGTCCTGCCTGAATAATGCCCCCCCACCTGTGGCGGGAGGCATCCGTGGTCACTGTGGTGAGAGGGGGAGAGGTGCAGAAGGGTCGGCCCATATGGAGGTCCGAAGCATGGAGCCACCATAATAGAGCCCTCCTGCAAGCCTTGCTGATAGCAATGGGGTGAAGAGGAAAAGACAGAAAGGACCATTGTACTAGAAGGGTCCATTGCAGTACCCGCATGTTCAGACTGGCGCATGGAAGGAGAGTTATCGCTGCCACCATGGAGCCCAGTGCCCTCAGGACCAATTCCGCTGGTGGGGACTCTGGAGGATAGCCCGCACATGGAGTAGCAAATTCTGAACTCTTTCGGACGTTAGAAAGGCTCGTAGCTCTCTGGTGTCTATTCTGGCTCCTATGAATTCTATGGCTTGTGTCGGGGCCAGAAGGGATTTATTGGCATTGATGGTGATTCCTAACTGTGGGGCTAGGCGGAGAAAGAAATCTCTGGCTGAGCAAAGTAGATGCCTTGTTGGGGTGGTCAGGAGCCAGTCGTCCAGGTACGGAAAGACCTGTATTCCCTGGAGTCTCAGGTGGGCCGCAATCACTGCTAATACCTTTGTGAACACCCTGGGGGCTGTGGTGAAGCCAAAGGGAAGGACCCTGAACTGGTAGTGACTGGCTCCCAGCCGGAAGTGGAGGAACCTCCTGGATCGTCTGTCCATTAGAATGTGGTAGTACACATCCTTGAGGTCTATAGAGCACATCCAACTGTTCTCCCTTAGAAGGGGGAGAATAGATTGAAGAGTGACCATTCGGAATTTTTCCTTGGTTACAGACAGGTTCAAGCGGGAAAGGTCTAAAATCGGTCTCAAGTCCCCTGTCTTTTTTGGCACCAAAAAGAACCTGGAGTAAAACCCTAATCAGAGCTGGTCTTAGGGGATGGGCTGGATGGCTCTTTCTTAGCAGCTGCTGAATTTCTGCAGCTGCAGCCTCCCTCTGATCGGGTGGTACATCGGGGAGGTTCTTGAATTTGGGGACATGAAATAATGGTATTTTGTACCCTCTACATATAATTCGAAGCACCCAGCGGTCTGTCGTGATGGACTCCCATGCCGCTAGGTGCTCCAAAAAGCGCCCCCCCCGACTGCCTCCAGAGTGGAGCAGTTGGGCAACCCTTCAGGGCTGCTGCGTGGGCCGTTCAGAGAAAGGTTCTCTGGACCCAAAGTTTCTCAGAACCCCTCTGCCCCTGGGGCGGCGTCCTCCATGTCCTCCTCTGCCACGGAAGGACTGGTTGTCTGGAGCGGGTTGGGAATGTTGCGATTTCCAGAACCACATCTTCTTCTGACCCTTTTGGTTCTTTGAAAAGGACCGCTGGGGAGCAGAGAAGCGGACTCAGACGGCAGACGTCT
The DNA here is from genome assembly GCF_019279795.1 of Protopterus annectens. Classification (NCBI taxonomy): domain Eukaryota; kingdom Metazoa; phylum Chordata; order Ceratodontiformes; family Protopteridae; genus Protopterus; species Protopterus annectens. The sequence goes on along the minus strand of NC_056747.1, from coordinate 410,414,590 downwards.
TCCCGTCCTTCTCGCTCTGGACAAGTGTCTCGCGAACTGTTTTGCCAAACAGGGCAGAATCATCAAAAAGGGTGTTCGCAAAAGACACTTTAAAGGGCTCTGCAAAGTCACGACGGAGCCAGGCCTGATGTCTCATGACTAGGCCCGCTCCGCTAGCCCTAGCGGCTCCCTCGGTGGCATGGGACAATAGCCGCATAGAGGTATTTGAAATGGATCTCAGAGTGGCCATTCGGGTGGAGTACAATTGTTTGTCCTCTGCCGACATGGACTCGAGGGGGGGGGGGCAGCTTATTCTTTGATAAGATCCTGCTGCATCCTGATGACATGTGCCATATAGTTCGCCGAACTAAAAACTCGCTTCCCTAAGCGGTCCATCGAGCAGGACTCCTTGCTCAGTGGATGGACTGAGGGGCTCTCCTGAGCTAGTTCCCTCTTCATGGCTGCCGCCGTCAATATGGCATCTACGGGGGCACCCTTGCTCCAGTGCGACCGGTCTGAGATGGGGCTTAGTATTCTGTCCGGGCATTTGGGTATTGACTCCAGTGTCTGGATCCTTCCACGCCCTGGTGGTAATAAGGTCCACCAAGGGGTCGGCCAGAGGGGACACCCAAGAGGTAGACGGGCCTGCTTCGAATGCCTCCAGAAACACGGACTCTGAGGAAGACTTGGGGGCAGACCACCCACCTCTGATCCTTAGCATCTCCATGATGTCTCCAAAGGAGACATCCTTAGGGGGTGATCTTGGGGAGCCCTCCCCTTCATCCAAGTCAGTGTCCTCAGTTAAAGACTCAGGGGAGTCCATGTGCCTCCTCTTGCACTTATGCTTGCGGGGCACTTCCTCTGGGGGGGGGGGCTGTCCGAGGAGGCCTCGCCAGCAACATCCTGTTCCAATGGAACCATCTGGGACATTGAAGCAGGCTGTCCCTTTGGCCGGGTGATGGAAGCCTGGCCCAGCAGAGAGGGAGTGCAGGGTGGAGCAGAGACAAGGGCCGGGGGTCCGGATGCTCTCAACAAAGCCCTCTCCACTGCATCGAAAGCAGAGGGGGAACCACTCTCTCTGGGCTCCGAAAGTCAGCCCCCACTCGGATCTGATGAAGGGATCGGAACCGGCACAGAGACCATCTGATCCGAAGGACCAGTGCGCTCCGACCTGGACGGAGCCGAAGGCACACTGAATCCCTCTGATCTGAAGCTCGGGCCACGGCTCAGAGATCGGATCAGACAGGCTCGAGGGCAGGGTCTGATCCGAAGTACCAAGTACTGTCGGTGCCGACCCACCCCTGGCTCCAACGCTGCTCGGCTCCGAACACTCCGAACCCGGATAGCGGGTCGGAGAAGGAGCAATTGGATGGAAAAAAGGTGTCTAGCACGGGGGGCAAGAGCACTCCCATCTGCAGCTGGGCCTGGATGGACCTTCGCAGCATCTGGTCCAAGTCTGCATCAGACATGCTGATCTCGAAGAGGCCACAGAGGCAGGGGCCTCCTCCTCCTCGGGCCCTGGGGAAAAACAAAGGGATCGGAGCTGAGGAGGAAAAGACCTAGAAGTAATGGAGGGAGAAGCCCGCTTAGCTGTCTGGGCCGAAGCGGAGGCCTCGGCCCGCCGCTTGTGGTGCTTCTCCCTCCGTTTCTCCCTCCTGGCCTCCCTGTCCTCCGGCACTTTAGCGGGAGCTTGAGTCCCGGCTGAAGGAAGGGGGGCAGGAGTGGCAGCAACCACAGCCTGTGGTAGTGCCACGGGAGCAGCGGAGGCTGGAGCAGAGTCTGGGGGTAAAAGTCCCGCCAAGACCAGCTTCGACCTCCGCTCTTTCAGTGCCCTGGGGTTGAACGCTGCACAAATGGTACAGCCTGAGGTGAGGTGTTCAACCCCAAGGCACCGAACGCACTGAGTGTGGCCATCAGCCAGGGAGAGCTTATGGCCACACTCTGTACATTTAGAAAAAAATGGCTTTTGGGGCCTCAGCCATACTTAAAAGAAAAGGTAGTGCTACACAAACACACAGGCCCCAAAACACAACACACACACTCACTAATGACCAGCGAAGGGAGGGAAAAAACTAAAAGAAAAATATGTTTACACTACAGGGTAGCTAACAGTTACACACTTGTATTTTGTAAAAAAAAGAAGAAAGTTTGACAGAAAAAACGCACTTAACTGACGATTTACTAGTCGAGCTCAAAGAAATCCAGCTATCCACAAGCACGGCAAACTAGATCTGAGGTCATGGAGGGTTGGCAGGGGATTATGGGTGAGGGGAGGAGCTAGGAGCTCGGATCCATTAGCTTGAAACAAGTTGCCGGCTCGGATCCGATATCGGATCCAAGACCCACAGGTTGCTGACAAATGGAGTCCCTAACTTCAGATCAGGTAGATTGCTCCCTAGGAAACCTGGCAGCAAAAGTCAGTGAAACAAGTAGGTATTTAAAAAAAAAATTTCCCACTTTCAACACTTATTCCAGACCCAAAAGTAATAAAATAAGTTATGTACCTACCATAACGTTCCATGTTAGTTGTCTTCTCTCGCCTTCTTTCTTGCTTGATGGGTTGAACCGATCCTAAGCTCCATTTGACACTGCTTTAGCTCGAGAACTTTTACCAGCTCAAGGCAGCCCCATATCCCATGATGCAAGGCAGGAAGTACCCAGATCTCGTTTGTTGACAATAACACCAAGCATAAACAATACTTCCCAAAGGAAGAAGAAACTTACAAATGGAAAAAGGACCAGGTCTGAATGGTCTTTAGTATTATAGTTTCTTATACAAGGTCTGTCCAGGCCAGGGGAGGGAGGGTGGTCAGAAAAGAAGGAGAGAAGACAGCTAACATGGAACGTTATGGTAGGTACATAGCTTCTATGTTTTGTTGTCTCAATCTCGCCTTTCTTCTTTTTGATGGACAGCGTCCCTAGCACCTCTATCCTGGGTGGCTCAATGGAACAAACTCTTGAGGACTGTAGAGCCAAAACTGGCTCTGTCCTGGAGGCCAAGTCCAATTTGTAATGGGAAACAAAGTGTGAGGAGTGGCCCAAGTGTCACGCACAAATAGTGTCTAAAGGCAGTCTAGCTTGAAAAGCTGTAGAAGTAGCTAACTCCTAGTTGAATGTGCTAGGTTTTGAGCACAGCTGTTTTCCCCTGATCGTATAATTTCAGTGATGACGAAGAAAGCCATCTGGACAAAGTCACTTTAGAAACAGGAAGGCCTTTTTATTATCCGCAATAACCGTGATAGGAAAAAAGTTGATCAGATTTTCTAAATTTTTGTTCTGTCCAAATAATATCTAAGCTGACGCGGTGGAGGTCAAGATAATGTAGCTTTTGTTCAGCTCTATCTGAATAGTTAGGAAAAAATACAGGAGATTAATAGATTGATTCAGATTGTTTTCGGGCGACCTTAGGTAAAAAGGATGGATTAGTTCTCAAAGATACTCTGTTGTGTCTTTGTGAAAAAATCAAATAGGGGTCGAACCCGAAGAGCATGAAGTTCAGACACCCTCCTGGCAGATGTAATAGCCACTAGGAATAAAGTTTTCCAAGAAAGATATTTCAGGAACAAGAAACAGCTGGCTCGAAGGGGAAGAATCAAGGATGTCAGCACTAAATTTAAATCCCACTGAGGAGGAGGATTCCTGATTGGAGGCTTTAGTAGGAAAATTCCTTTCAAAAGGCCTGCAGAGCCTATGGGACATAATATTATGATCTGCTATCGACATGAAAATTAGAAATAGCAGCCAACTGAACTCTGACTGTGGAAGAAGAGGAGCCTGCATGGAAAATCTCTGCTAAGAAGTCCAGAACTGCCTGAACAGGGGCAGTAAAGGATCAATATTTTGGGCCTTAGCCCAATAGAAACGTTCCATTTGCTTGTGTAAATCCTCCTGGTAGAGGATTTTAGTGAAGTACTATGATATCTCTAACTGGGTTAGAGATCAAAGGAAGCCTGGCTAAGGAAGGAAGTGGAGCAACCATGCTGTGAGGTTGAGAGAAGGGATTGACCGGCAGCTGACCGGATTGGTGAATCAGTAGATCTGGCACTGGGTCCAGATGCAAAGGTGATGATGGAGGGGAACCAAACTTGTCGAGGCCAGTAAGGGGCAATGAGAATCAATTTGGCTCTCAAAAGCGGTAGCTTTCTGGATCACCTGAGGGATCAGAGGAAAAGGAGGGAAGGCATAAAGAAGTCCCTGGGCCAATCCTGGGTCAGAGCGTCTCTGGGGGATGGCCTGATAGAGGAAGAGGCTGAAGTCTGGACATTTGCTGGGGAGTAGCAAAAGATCGCAACATGGGCGACCCCATTCCAGAAAAATCTCTTCCATTATGGCTATGGATTGCTTGAGAGACCACTCGTGAGGCATGAGAATAGCTCTGCTCAATCTGTCCGCTATAATGTTGGTTTTCCCAGGATATGCGTTGCTACCAGAAACCGATGAGAGGAGATCGCCCATTGCCATAGTCTGAGCTTCTGCTTCGACACAAGGGGGGACTTGGTTCGCCCTGTTTGTTGATATACCAAACTACAGACATGTTGTCTGTGTGGACTGCAATTGTCCCTACGGGAAGAGTCGTTGAGGGCTTGCAACGTTAAAAGCACTGCTCTCATCTCCAGGACATTTATGTGCAGATGGTACTTTCGAGCGGTTGCCGTCCGCCATGCCCCACCCGATCAGGGAGGCATCCGTGGTGACAGTGGCTATCGGGGACGGAGGTACAAAGCACCTGCCTTGGTGAACCTGAGACGATGTGATCCACCAAGCAAGATGTTCTTTGCATGTTTGTGTCACCAGAATCTGGTGGCGCATTGGGAGTTGCTGGTATGACCACTGTGAACAGCATCCACTGAAGGAGGCGCATGTAGAATCGAGCCAGGAAGAAGAGTGATGGCGCAGCCATAAGACCTAACACCTTTAGAACCATTCTGGCCTGTACCTTCTTGCTGGCCAGAATGATCCTGACATGAGTCTGATTGTCTGAAACTCTTTGTTCTGTAAGGGGAAGCTGCCATCCGAACTGTATGTAAGTTTGCGCCTAGGGTGGTAATAGACTGGCAGGGCGATAAGGATGATTTTTAAGTAGTTGACTGAGATGCCCAAATGAGAACAAAGGTCTATTGTGTAATCCCTGGCTTGTATAAGCTGATGCCTGGTGGCCGACAGGAGCCAGTCGAGAGATACTGAAACACCTGGAATCCTTGGCGTCTCAGGTGAGCCGTGACCACTGCCATGCATTTGGTGAACACTCTGGGGGCTGTAGTGAGACCAAAGGGCAGGGCTCTGAACTGGAAATGACTGGACCCCAGCGGAAAGGGAGAAATCTCCTGGGCGTCTGTGAATTTTGATGTGATAGCACGCATCCTGAAGATCTATTGAGCACATCCAGTTGTCCTTCTGTAAGAAGGGTAGAATTGACTGAAGAGTGACCATTCGAATCTTGTCTTCCTGACAGACTTGTTGAGTCTGCTGAGATCCAATATTGGTCTCCAGTCTCCCGTCTTTGGGGACAAAAAGAACCTTGAGTAGATTCCGGCCCTGAATGGTCTAAAACTGGCTGAATGGCTCTTTTGCAGTAGTTTCGATCTCTAACTCTGCAATGTCCCTTAGACGGTGGTACATCTGGAAGGAACTTGAGGGAAGGGACTTTCTCGAAAGGAATTATGTAACCCTTGGATATGATCGACTGTACCCATCTGTCTTGAGTGAGGGAATGCCAGGCTTCTGGGTACAGTGATAATCTTCCCGACTGCCTCAAGGAGGGACAGCCGGCAAACACCTCAGGGGATGCTGAAGGGCTTCTCAGGAAGAGACTCCCTGTTGCCCTGATTCTTGGACTTCGGACCCCTCTGCCTCTAGGCGGCGTCTGTTGTTACCCCTCTGCCTCTAGGGGTAAACTGACCACGTGAATCGGCGTGACTCCTTGAGATTCTGAACCACATCTTCCCACCCTTCTGTGCTTTGGGATAAGGCCTAGAAGACTCAACAGCAGAAAGAGTCTTGCCGTCCTGCTCACACCTGGTCAAGGTTTCCTTCACCTGAGGGCCAAACAAAGCTGACCCATCAAAGGGAGAATTTGTGAAGGGCCTTAAAGGATCCGTCCGCAAAATCACATAGCCGCATCCAGGCTTGGCGTCTAGAGCCACACCTGTGCCTGCAGCTCTACTAAGCTCCATCAGCAGCATAGATTAGCCAGCCATGGAGGGAGTTAGCAATGGAATTGAGGGTTCCTAGCTGCAAGCAATCTTTCTTGGGCCCCTGCAGCTGTGATCCTGAACTACTTCTCCCAGCTCCTTCAGGATATCTCTCTGGAGTCTGGTGAAGTGACAAAGATAATTCAGCGAGCGACAGCAAAGGTCGCTGAGGAAAACATCCGCTTGCCGTACCTATCCATGGTCCTAGAGTCCTTGTTAGGAGGATGGACAGGCGGAAGGATCTGCAAGTTCCTTTTGGTGGCGCAGCCACCACCACATCATGAGGGACACCCTTGGTAAGGAATTGTTTGTCACTAGGGGCAGTTATAAATTTAGAAGGCCTCCTAGGGACTGGCTCTACAGAGTCAGGAGCTGTCCACGCCTTCGAGCTATAACCTGCATAAGGGGTCGAAGGCGGAGACACCCAGGAGGTGGAGGGCGAGATCCAACCTCTAGGTATACTGACTCATCCTCAGAGGGATTGTTGGTGGGCCAGTTTCCCTCTGTTTCAGAAGTTCTAGGATGTCTGAGAAGGAGACATCCTCAGAGAGGATCTAGGGGATCCCTCTGACTCATCAAAGTCAGTATCCGAAGTGACAGACTCAGGGAGTCTACATGCTTCCTACAAGTCCTCTTCCTAGGAGGATCTCCCAACATCCAATGGGGAAACCTGAGGCGGAGGACTATGGGTCCTGTAGCAGAGAAGTGGCAGAGATGTCAACAGGTACAATAGAGGGAGGAGCTCGGGAAGAGACTGCTGACTGATACCAGTGGCCAGTACACTCTTCATCACCTCGAATGCTCCCTCCCAGGTAGGTCCGAGAGACCCGCTCAAGAGCTAGGAACTCCGGGGCCACCGAGGGAAGTCTCCGAGGCAGATGTCGAGCTCACCAGCCGAGGCTCCAAGGGGAAGGCGGGTTCGGACAAGGGTCGATGCCACTCACCCTCGGAGGAGACCATGGAAGCCCGACCACGAATCCCTCTAGAGAGGAGATAAGAGTAGGGGCTGAAGGAACAGAAGGGGGTATCAGTAACCATGCCGAAGACTCCAACTCCAAGCTCTGAGGTAGAGTTGAAGGAGGAACTGTAGCAGGGTGTGGACCAACAGTCTGCTGAGATGGACTGTGTAGCATTTGGGCCAGTACCTGTGACTTGAGCAATCTACTGACCACTCTCTAGGTCATGGTCTGACAACCTGGATGACCTTGAAGATCGGCTCCGATGGCTCCGTTCCGATAGAAGAGGCGAGGCGAAGTCGGCTCAAGGAGGGACCTCGACCTCTTCCTGGAATGGAGTCATCGGAACCGATATTACTGATCCTGTCGGCACCATTTTTCGGGGCGGCAGAAACTTCGTATCGGCTCCAGCGAGCCGATACAGCCACCAAAGTAACGGCGTGGAGGCGACACCGATGCCTGTGCCACATGGGTGTCGGGCCGATCGGAGCAGACACGATGCCGATGGCGTGGGTGTCGGAGCGGTCGGAACCGACACCACAGTGGTCAAAGCAGGCACCGATAGCCATCGGCCAGCTTAGTGGATCCAGAATCGGCTCCAGCGGGCCGATCTCGACTCTATCTGAGTCGGCGGAGGCCACAGGCTTAGAAACAGAAGCCTGGTCTTGGCAGATTTAGTTGATTTTGTGGGGCAGACTTGGCGGAGCCCTCCGGCAAGAAGACCTGAGAATCAACTTATTCTTCTCCTGCAGGACTCTCTGGCTGAAGGGTGACAAATAGCACAGGAGTCCTGCAGGTGAAGAGGGCCTAAACAGTACAGGCAAGAAGTGTGACCGTCTGTCAGAGACATCTTCTGACAGCAGGTCACACTTCTTAAAACCTGAAACCCTCTCTTTAGACATGGTGCCTAACAAAACACACACACCAGTCCAATTAATTAAACTAATACCAAAGGGTATTTAGTAAAAATACCAACACACCCTAACGGGGGATGGGATAGAAATTAACTGACTAAAAAATTAAAGAGACAGGGATTTCTGTCAGAAAAGTTAAATTTAAAGTTAAACTATCAAAACAAAAAGTTTTAACTAAAGGGGCTTAAATGTCACAAATGTGAATTACTTACCAGGAGCTGGTAAAGAGAAGACCTCCCAAGCCCGGCAAGCGAGATCTGGGTACTTCCTGCCTTGCATCATGGGATATGGGGCTGCCTCGAGCTGGTAAAAGGAGTTCTCGAGCTAAAGCCCGAGGGATCGGCTCCGAACCCATCAAGCAAGAATGAAGGCGAGATTGACAACTTAACATTATAACTTTACATGTTACCAAAGAAAAATAGTTTTACATTAGTTTTAGAGAATGGGCAATATTCAACACTGCCACACTGATTAGAGAATTTTTTTCCAGCAGGGTAATGCCTATTGAAAAGTCAGTTGCTTCATGACAGGATATTAAGGTGTCATGAAGCTCAGACAGTAGAAAAAGCTATCTGCAGACTTTTTTACACTCCCTAATCAGCAATTTTAGCAAGCATAAAATTAAAAAGTGCGTCTGTTTGCATGTGACAAAATGGCAGTGAGTTCATGAGAATGCAAGTGCATGCATGAGTGAGTGCGACAGAGACCACTCTGACTGCAACATGGTCCATCGTCATTAATGTGTTAAATCAGAAGTACGAAACTCAAAGCCAGCATTACTGACAGACTAATATTCAGTGTTAAAAAAAATAGTAATGGTACTATGATACACAGGGGAAGCACTCTATGGCAAAACAAGTGAAAGTTAAGAGGCATGGAGACAAATGAGAGTTGTAATGCCTTGCATTCTATAACTTTTGCTTATTTGTTTGCTCACTAAGACATCTGAGGTGTATTAATTGATTCAAAGTAGCTGTAACTGTTTGGCGAGTGTGTGGTTGTCTATGCCTCTGAATTTGTGTCCATTTCTACACATACATATGCATGTGAGTGTCAATGCATCTGAATGCGTGTGTATGTGTACACATTGAATAACATTCTGGAAGTAAAATATTTCCTCCAACAATTACACATTTCAAACTCGCTGTAACATTAGGCAAAGGAATTATTTTATATCAAAAGGATATAGTAATTAAATACAAAACTATTGAACAGACAGCCCATTTTCTAAGCACAATAATGCCCTCCAGGATGGGCGTTAAAGGGGGAAAGAAATACATTAAATAGCCTGGTAAGTTTGATATGCAAAGCTATGGAACCCATCATCATGGAACTAATAAACAAGGATATAGGGAATCTCCAAACTCTGGATCCCACACAGTTTGGTTTTGTGAAGGGTAGATCATGCCTGCTCAACTTAGGGCGACTTCTTTGAGTCAGTCACAAGAGCTGTGGATGAAGGCAAGGTGGTTCATAGAGCCTACCTTGATCTGGCCAAGGCCACTGATACCATTCCCCACTCAGGAATCCTAGAAAAACTCACTAAGCTACGCATCAACCCCTATATCACTAGGTGGGTTGCAAACTAGCTCACAGAACCCACCACATGAAAGTAGCTGACTCCAAGTCAGACTGCCAAACCAGTCATGAGTGAAGTCTCACAAGGGATCAGCCCTGGGTCCTCTCCTGCTTGGTATCAACTTCTTAGAAGTCCAGGCCAACACGAAGAGACTCTGGCTGACAAAGTTCATAGACAATTGCAAGTTGGGAGCCATTATTAACTCCCCAAGTGATGTTAAGATCCTACAAAAAGGCCTCACGGAGACAAACTGGTGTCAGCACCATGGCCTTAAGATCAGTGCCAAAAATGTATAGTCATTCCATGACCCAGTTCCCATGAATTACCACATCGATGGTAGTCCACTGAACACAGAAGGCATTATAAGAGATCTGAGAACACATGTTGACATCAACCTCTCTTTTGGCCACCACATTGCCACTGTGGTCAGAAAGTCCTTCTGTGTGGCACACATTACTAAGGGTTAGGCATCCAGGAAGAAAGAGGCCATAGTCTACCTCTACTTTTCCCTCATTAGGCAAATAGAGTACAATGCCTCATTTGGCATGTAGGTTCACAGATTAGTACTAGGCTAACTGCACTTGTGGGTCATTTTAAGCCTTGCCAATTACCCCATGTGAGTCAAACCCTGCACCGTGTGTATGTAAGGTAAACACCTTAACCATTATGCTTCCCACCCCTCAGACACCTGCAACAACTGGAGAGGCCGCAAAAGTACCTCACAAAGAGGATCCTAAGCCTGAAACACTTGCCTTATATGGACAGACTCAAAAAACTTCAACTAATCTGTCTCATATTGCCTACTTAAGAGGCGATCTCTGCTCTACTTACAAAGCCAGGTCTGACCTAGCTCTGTTAGAAATGCTACATCTAAAGAAATCCCAATCCCTCCACACCACACACTCCAGTGACCTCAACCTCATTACCACAATCAACAGAATTTGCTGGAGGGACAGGTTCGTAACCTAGAGACTTGCCCATGCTTTGGAATAGACTTCCCATACATGTCAAACAGAGCACCTCACTGGCTCTCTTACACAGAAATCTTGAGGAGTGGATGGGAAATAGAAAATTCACCCCTGGGATTACTCCAGTGGCTCTATTTGACACAGGCACTGGGAACCAAGGTCGGGTGGCACAATGCCAGGGTAATCCTATGGGCTAGGCTTGTAAAGGCTCCAGGGCCATTAGCCTAATACACACCTATGAACCTATGAATAACGGGCCTTGGTTTCAGGCATCATAACATTCCTATGCAGTCCGTTATTTCCCCAATTCCCCCACCCCTTCGGCATTATTGCAAACTAATTTTTCCTTAAAAAGTAACACTTTACTAAAAGTGATGCAAAAGTCTATAAAACACTTTCCTAACTTCTAACTTAACAGAAAAAGTTGACTGTCAAAAAATAAAAAGGTGAAAGCTTTCCCTCCTGAAGGGAACTTACTTGCCCAGCAATGGAACAGCGTTTGCTGACCCTCAAACCTCAAAAACAGGCAAAAAGTGATTTTTGACGGCAGAAATTCTCTGAAGGGGTAAGCAACCAAATCCTCCTCTTTCAGCTCTGCTAGGGCTGGTTAATGTTTTTGGGTATATGGAAGGTGCCCGTAAGACTTGAAAGCTGCCCAGCTGTTGTATCCTTAGCAGGCTATAACCCTTAAGAGCTAAGGATACTGCAGCACTGACAATGAAGAGCAGTTCAATCAACACCCAATCATAGCAAATATTATAAGAGTTGGAGTAAGGTATTCAAATAACTGCACAAATCAGATGAAACAGTAAAAAATACTGCCAAACAAACTACAGAGCAGCAAGTTTAGTAATAAGGTGCAGTAAAAGAAACAGTGAGGCCCAGGGGTGGTTAAAATGCACTCAAAAGCAAAAATAGAAGTGTCTGACTGGAGCTACAGATCATGTAATGAAAAACCTTAGCAGGCAAAGTAAACAAAAAGTCTTCAAATTTCAAACTTTTTGTCCACAAAAAAATAAACTTTGGAAATGGGGCTGTTTTGCTCTGATGTCAGAATGAGGTGTGCCAAGACATCTGAAAGAAGACATTTTACAGAACATTATCGATAAAGGTAAGGAATTAGTAGCCTGGAAAGCATTTAAATCTGGGGACTGACTGAATGACCAAGGTTTAAAGCCCACTGGCTAATCAGAATGAGCTTCCCCACTCCAGATCAAAATGTTACTTCCATATGCAAACTTACCTTCAGAAATCTTTAGTTAACAGTTCACTACATGGAGGCATTTTTTAAACACAAGTTATAATAATGGAGAAGGAAGACAAGTACCTCTACCTGGTAAGCATCAAAGACATGCACCTGGGTCTGACCAACTTGAAATGTTTGTGCTAGATAGCTTTATTACATTTAGCCACCACATTCAGCATTATTTCACTTGAAGAACCAAGGACATTGATGTTTATAAAGGGACAAAAATATAAAATTTTGTAGCAGATATTAGTGCAATAATTTAAGAGTCCTAGAACTATTTCAGTAGGAAACGGATTAACAAACTTGAGCCTCCTTAATCAGGTGCCTAAATTACCAGATCAGGACTCTACAGCCTGGCACATCAGCAAGTGTCCAACCTTCACTGCACATGTAATGAGCCAAGTGTTGGTTCTAGTAACTGCTTAATCCATGTTCACTGACACTTAACAAAACTCTTAAGGTCCTCCAGAAATTTAATGTACTCCTGGTGCTCCAGTGCAGTGCTCAGCTCAATAAGTTCATCAGCAAAGGTGTTATCAATTCCACGATCTGCCAGGAAATCCAGTAGGTGATCATAAAGTGCCTGTTTAGAAAAACAAAAGCAAATAATGGCAATTAAAACAATTACTGAACACAAAAAATAACCAATAAAATGAAACACCACAAACAGATAAGAGCACTCTTTATAAAGCAAGGATAAACACTAAAGTAATTAGGTAACTTATTACACTGCCCTGCAAGGATGGAACAGACTTTATATACACAAACATGTACAAGTTAATATCATAGTTTTTCCCCTCCTGCGTTCAAGTGAGCTGGTTAGTTCTTATGTGCACGCATGGGTGAATTCAATTCCTAAGCAAGCCAAAATACTAAATGCAGGGATCTATGATTTTGCAGTCAAAACACTGCATTTGCTGTTGGACTCTTGATTGCAATCACTTAATGACAGATGTGATGTGGTTACTATTTTTTTCCAACATAGGAATACCAAACACAGGCACCAGGTTTGAAAATGCAACTTTACAAAACAGTAATGAAGTACATACTGCCATCAAGTCATGCCACTGAACTACTACAAACCACGGAGGAAGTTCTGTAACTCAGAAACCATCATACCCTTTGGGACAGTGGGACAGTGGCAAGAGGGATCTCTTCACAAACTTGTTTCCATAAGCCAAAAACACACTGTACAAGTAAAGATGAACTGAATTTTTTGATGCATACTAGCTTCTTAACAGTAAGTATCACTGCACTATAACACACAAGACTGCTTTTGACAGTGTTTAGGCAGTAAAGGTGGGGAGGGGTGAGGGGATGCACCAACCAGCTTCATGATCAGACACAGTAAAGTCTATGCAGAAACATCATGGACCTATAACACTGGCTGCTGCACATGCTACCATGTCCAACCCACAACACTTCGGCAGTGCAAGAGACACTACCTCCCAATCACTCTTCCACACATTGGATACACAATTCTGAACTAGGACGAGAATATAAGCATATGATGCATGACTGACACTCTAGGCAGCACAACTGTACTTGCCACATATGAGCACCTATCATATTTGCATCATATTAGCCATACAGAAGGCAAATCCAACACTGGTTGCCAGTGGCTGGATTAACTATGCAATTTTTTTGCTGTGTTGCTGCCATTGTGTATTAGGTACAGCTTTGTACTCTAGCAGTACTGTTGGTCTAAAGTTAGAGCAAATGACTGCTCTTAACTCTGCTGTAACCTATCAGCATAGGAATGCTCAGTAGTCAATTCCGCAACTTAATATTCATGCACATGCACTCTGCGCAAAACAGCACTTCATTGCCCATTTATTGCTGTGTCTGCCTACCATGATATTCAGGGAAGGGTGGCCTGTGCTGCATTAGACATGATCAGTCACACTTAGCTTCTGGAACATATCAGAGTATAATCTGCACTACACAAGTCAATGGTACACACATACATGTATTCACCACAGTACATGGATTGCCTTCTTGAATCATGGAGAGTTTCCTGTGAAAAACATATCAATGCAGTGGCACCATGTAAATTCATGCAACAGCTGCAAGTCTCACTTCAAAACATTAAAATGATAGCGGGTTACGTCCGTGAATACCTCATAAGTTAAGCGAACAAAGCAGACATTTTAAATTCAAATCAAATACAAAACTAGTGCGTAATATTTAGCCAGCTTAACTCCACCCAAGCCATCTTCCCATCTGCATGAAATGGTAAACACATGACAGAACAGTTAGAACAGTCTGCCAAGCAGAGTTGGACAGACTGAATAGGACAGAACAAAGAGCTTGGCAGATAAAATACACTTGCAGTCTCCATGCAAGTTTCACACAAGATTCCCACATTACAATTTATTACCATCATAGTCCACACCACACCACACAAAATAAAAAAACAAAGCAAACCAAACAAAAAACCCCCAAAAAATCTTTTGGCTTTTTCTGGTTAGGGGTCACCACAGTGGATCACCAGTCCGTAGACTGATTGGCACTGAAGTGTCAAACTGCCAGCCCAGTGCCCAACCTTCACGGAAGAGACGCCTTTAAAACTCACTCGACTGCAGGGGGATTTATGCAGAATACACACAGAAGGCACCCCAGCCAAGAATCAAACTGGAAAACCTCTTGCCTGAGGCAACAAAGCTAATCTCTGCACCACCATGGCAATAAATTACCATCATAGTTCTATAACTGTCAATTCTTTTAAAGATATTAGGTTAAGAACTCTTCAGGATTTCTATTCAGTAGCCTTCCAAAGTCTAATGAATAGGTGATGAACTTTGTAAAGCTTTGCAAACATTGCAAGCACAAAGTTCCTGCAGTGGCATTATCTTGAGGAATGGAAAGACCTTGAACTCTCATCCTGAACAACTAACCTTCCCTACTCTAAAGGCCTGTAGTCAGTTTGAATCACTGAGCCCTGAATAAAGTTAAAGGTAAATAAAAAAAAATAAAAAAAAGTCAGTCAAAATTGGGAAGTACATTTTTGGTTTAGAGAGGATATTTACCTCAGCCTCTGCACTGCTGAGTTATCCTTTTGGCTGGAAAGGAGCGAATGACCTCCTGTTGCCTACCACAACCTCCTACTTCCTTCCCACTGTTAGTTCTGGGATGGAGGCTAAAACATTTTATCAAAAGGGGGGGGGTTGGAATCTGCCCCTTCCACATTCTCTGGCAAAAGTTTGATTCTCAATGGCCAGGTACATCACCCAACAGTTACAAAAAAGTACAGTTGTGTACACTTACCATAAATGTAGATGTCAGAGTGTATTCACTGTTGCAGTAATCACATTTGGGTTATCTGCTTGCAATAGCCCTCAGTTGGCCTGATTAACAAAGTCTTGGGTCCTGTGTTGGTTGCCATCTCTTCTTCCGTGACATCAGGTCTTCAGGGGTATAAAACATGCAGCCGACGCAATTAAATCAGGTTTTTTTTTTGCCCCAGATGTCAGCTGCCCCCCAATGGGAAGCAATTAAATATATAAAAATACAAGGTTATACCTCCAACAAAAAAACAAATACACCAAAAAGCTTTTAAGCATAGTAAAGGAGAGTAGAGGTATAGCCAAAAGAAGACAGGGGGCTGGAGGGACGGTAACCAGGACTGCAACAGTGAATACACAAACATCTACAATTATGGCAAGTGTACATAACTACTATATAGTTCTTAGTGTTTCATGTTGCAGTCATCACATTTGGGTAGATTCCCAAAGCTAAGGATGGGAGGAGGAATTTAGATAGTATTAGGACCAGCTATAAGGTCCTGCAAGACTGCAGTGGCAAAGACAGCTCTGGATTTAGAGAAACCTGGCCAGTGGTAATGCTTGGTGAATGTACAGAACTCCAGGTAACAGCTTATAGGATGTCCCTGGTAAGGACACCTCTGAGAAAGGCTGTAGAGGTAGATGCAGCCACCACATTTCATCTTCTCTTACATCTACCTTAACACTCCCTTCCACCTTACCATATCCTTCACATTTCTCCAACCTCACCCTTTACATATATCCAATAATAAATCTGCATAATGTATAAACCTCATACCCAACTACTTATCCTACCTCTATTCATACTACTACTACTTCCTCTAATCTTTGCCTACATACTTACTTCCTAGGAATATCCACTACATCTAGACTATCCCTATCCCAACAAAGAAACCAATGCTCCACCCATTCCACTCCTCCTTAACCATGCTAACATAACTTCACCTAAATACCTGCTTGCAAAGTATCATAGAATACAACATCTGAAATATTACACCCTCAATCTCAGGAAAAATCTACTTCTATACAACAAATTCCCTAACCCAAGCTACATAGATGTACTACTCCGTATAAAAGATGGAGATATCCACCCTAACCCAAGCCCAACTAATACTCCTAGTACTCTCCACAGCCAAAATCCCTACCCAATCAATCCACATACTAAAACATCTAACTCCCTCCATATAGCCCATCTCAATATACGCAGCATAAACAAAATACCTCAACTACAGGCTCTAGTAGAAGTATACTCCTTTGATATCCTCTGCTTAACAGAAACATGGTTAAAACCTTCTACCAAAAACAATGAATTCCTTCCACCTGGATATAACATACTAAGACTCGACAGAGTAGCCAAGAAAGGTGGAGGGGTAGCTATTCTATTTAAATCAGGACTACAGCTAATCACCCACAACTGTAAAATACCTTCTCGATTCCAATGCTGAAATTCTCATATCCAAACTTCAAATTAACAATGCCAAATCCATCTATATCATCTGAATGCATCTTCCACCCGGTAATAACATATCCACCATGGAAAATATTCTTTGCTGCCTTTCCCAATACTTGCCTCAAGAAACCATAATCCTAGGAGATATAAACATTGACTGGAGCTGCTATTTGCAGCAGCCTCCCTACAACCCACAACCTACATGGTTTTACTCAAACTATTACATCCCCTACCAGGATCAACAAAACTAACCAGAAAGCTAGCATATTAGACTGGATTCTCAAACCATCACCCTCTCAACTATGATTCAGGAACCCTCCCCGATGATATAAGCGACCACTCACTTACCTATATTATCAGACACAAAACCCATACTCCCAATCCTATATCTGTCAAAAATATCAGATCCAAAAAGAACTTTAACCTTGAGCTATTCGAAAATGAATTAAGAACATGCAATTGGTCTCCCTTCATAACTCTAAATTTCTGGCTATTCTTAACCAACATGCTCCAACCAGATTTGAGTCAAAACCAACTCTGCCCCATGGCTTTCAAAAGCAACCAAAGACAAAATGTACCTTAGAAATAAACACTGGGCCAAATGGAGAATGACTAAAAACCCTGTTGACCAACAAACCTTTAGACAGTTAAGAAACTACACTAAGAAAGCTATACTATCTGATAAAAAAATTACTACCTACAATTCCAAAAAAACTAATCAAAACCCTCAAATTCTGGACTAGCATTAACCAACTACTCCACCCAGGTCAATCCACCACACCAAACCCTCAAGACACTGACCATACTATCCCCATAAATACAGCCAATACTTTCAATACCTTCTTTACAAATACTATCCAAACACTGGCTAGTCAGCTAACACCCAATAGCTTCACAATACCCACCTACAACTCTACCTCACCCCCTCCTTTTCATTTAGGACCTGTCCCAACTACTTACATCCAAACCCTCATACAAAAACGAAAACCATGCTGTCCCTCTGCAGATCAACTACCTGCCGATTTTCTACAGCTATCAGCCAAATCGATAGCTTTCCCTGTTTCCATTCTGATCAGTAGGACAATTACCGAAGGTCACATACCTAGCTTATGGAAAGTCTCTCATATTATCCCTCTCCATAAAGGCGGAAACACTGAGCTCTCCAACTTCCGTCCTATTGCCCTTCTCTCCACTCTAGCAAAGATCATGGAGAAATGTATCTATAGGCAATTACTTGACCACTTAACGCAAAACAACTTACTTTCCAGCTGTCAACAAGGTTTCAGACCTTCACACAGTACTACCACTGCCCTCCATTACAGATTATATTAACAAAAATCGTAACCTTAACCTATCCTCAGCACTATTCATTGACCTGTCTAAAGCATTCGACATGGTCAATCATCAGATTCTCCTCAACATACTACAATCACACTATCATTTGATGCACCTTCTATAAAATGGTTCAAGTCCTACCTAGATAAGACAACAGGCAGTTATTTGGCATAAGACTCTTTCTACCCTCCAACCAGTTTCACTGGATGCCCCTCAAGGTCTATACTTGGACCTCTCCTCTTCTCAATATTTATTAATGGCCTTCATCTAGCCATCCCCCAAGCCACATGCATACAATATGCTGATGACTCGACACTTATATGCTCAGCCAAATCCACATCTGAACTTCTCTCTCATACCCAGGAAGTATTTAACACAGTTGAACAATGGTTTACACGTTTTCTTCTGAACCCCAAAAAGACTAAACTACTCCTCTTTAATCCCACCCACAAGTCCTCTCCACTTGATTTCTCAGTTATATCCACTAACGGCACCATCATATCACCTGACACTTCTACCAAACTACTGGGAATCACCATTGATAACTTGAGCTTTGACATCCATATCAACACAATAAAAACTGTCAACAAAAAACTTGGCTCCCTCTACAGAATTAAATCATACCTTTCTCCCACAGCTAGAACTATAGCCCATACTCATTTAATCTCTACCCTCCTTTATGCCTCACCTATTTTTACTAACCTTTCAAAAAATAACCTCAGCAAACTGGAAACTTCCTACAATAACATTGCTAGATTTGCAACAGGTAACCCTTACAGAACCCACCACTGCTTAAATATAAAGCAGCTGGGATGGCTGGAACTACAAAACTTGATTAAATTCGATCAACTAACCATCGCCCATAAAACTCTGTATAAACCTTCCTGCACTCCTAGTCTATCTACCCTCATCACTCCATACACAAATCTGAAATCACTGCGTTCTCACAAAACTCTTATACATTTCTAAACCTAACAACAAAGCTGGCAAATCTCTCTTCTCCAATGCTGTTGGAAAAACTTGGAATCTTCTCCTCAGTGACACCTCCTCTCTTCCCTCTCTATCACTCTTCAAAAATAGACAAACCCTACCTTAAAACACACTGGTTGTGCCCCTGTACTAAACCTGACTAGGCAACCATCTATCTAATTGAACTAAACTCTGCCTAGCCTTCACTACCAAGAAATTAGTACATATTTTATCCCTATAAATTTTATTTTCCTCCCAAACTTCACTATGCAGAATCTCCCTTTACATTTCCTACTGAAAAATATACTTGTTTTTCTTCCTTTTACATTATGTATATACTTATCCTGCCTCCCCTCTAGACCTTAGTCTTTCTATTTATAAATGACCTACAACTGCATACTGTATAGTAGAAGCATTCTGGCACTACAACACTTTTTGCTTATTTTCACAGAATATGTTTAACTGGCAATATTGTTTTTCTTTTTATATACAATTAATTCTGCTATTTAGTTATCTTTCCTATTCTTTTTTGTGTTTATGTACCTGAAATCTGCTAGTTTAATACGAATTTTTTCATTTAGTCTTATTTTGTATATGGATTACTAAGCTTTTCATTTATCTGTATTGGAGCTCATCTCCTCGGGCCTCTACTGAAAATGGACATGTATCCAGTTAGACTAGCCCGGTCAACAAATGTAAAATAGTAAAATAATAATGGTTGAGTGGGGTCCGATCCCTGTGGGATAGGTTTTCCATATTGCTTGTAGCAGAAATGAATGCAATGGCCTATCCATTTGGAAATGGTTTGATTTGAAATAGCCTTCCCCTCTGCCCCTGCAGCAAATGCCACCAGCAGTTCAGATTTCCTTTGAGGTTTAGTCTTTTCCAAGTAGAATCCAAGTTATTTGTGCACATCTAAGGAGTGCAGTATCCGTTCCCCTTTGTTCTGTGGATTAGGAAAGAAGGTTGGCAAATGAATGGACTGATTAAGGGCCACACTGGATACCACACCTTGGGCATAAAGGAGGGATTGGTCCAGAGGAACACCCTGTCTGCATGAAAGATTATGAGAGACTCCACTGCCATAAGGGCCTTAATTCAGATACCCTTCTTGCTGACGTGATTGCTAAAAGGAAAGCTATTTTCCAAGAAAGGAATTTTAAGTCTGCAATAGCAACTGGCTCGAAAGGAGGAAGAGTGAGTTTTTCCAATACAAAGTTAAGGTCCCAGGCTGGAGTTGGAGCTTTCCTGGGAGGTCGTAAATTTTTTGGCCCCTCTGAGGAACTGCTTGAACAGTGGATGAGAAAAGAGGGTAGGTTCTGTGTTATGAGCCGAAATGGCTGAGGCGTGAATTTTGATGGAGGAGAAAGACAGGCCCTTGTGAAGCATTTCAGTTAAGTATTGTAAAATCTGAGGTAAATTGGGCACTGCTGTGCTCATCCCTTGAAAATGGTTCCAGGAACAGAATCCTTTCCATTTTTCAGCACAAGATTTTCTAGTACTAGGCCTCCTTGCCTCTAAAATGATATGCCATCACTGGTTTACTGAGGGATGGTAATTAGCTAGGCTGCTAGGTTCAGTGTTTGAAGATGAGGGTGCAGAATCTGGTTCTCCTGCCGAGACAATTGGGTAGGAGTCTGCGGCAGGTGCCATGGGG
This sequence comes from Protopterus annectens, assembly GCF_019279795.1. Taxonomy (NCBI): domain Eukaryota; kingdom Metazoa; phylum Chordata; order Ceratodontiformes; family Protopteridae; genus Protopterus; species Protopterus annectens. The sequence goes on along the minus strand of NC_056747.1, from coordinate 410,394,059 downwards.
CCAACAGTGACACTGCGCAAGAAGGGGTACATCCAATGTTGGCGTGGCCAGTCTGGTACAATGAAAATCGTCCTTGGTTTCTCTTGTTTGATAGTACTTTGGAGAGCACAGGCAGAGGAAGAAAGGCATAAACGGATAGGTTTTTCCAGCTGAATGACAGAGCATCCCCTTTCCAAGCCTGCTTATGGGGAGTCCTTGTGAAAAATTTGTCCAATTAACAACTCTAGGGGAGGCAAGCGGGTCTATATATGGGCTCCCCCATTTGCTTCTCAACAAATTGAAAGTCCTTGGTTCCAGTTTCTACTCGTGTGGGTCCATGAGGTTTCTGCTTATTCAGCCAGTGTATTTAGTTTTCCTGACAGGAATTGAGCTTGTAGATGCACTTGGAAGCACAGGGCTGTGTTCCACAAAGCCACGGCTAGTCTGCAGAGGGGGTAAGAATGTGTACCCCCCTGCTTATGTACCACATAATAGTGTTGTCAGTCTGTACCATTAATTGCCCTGGAAGAATGTGGTCCTTAAAGGCTGTCGGAGCATTCTGTACAGCTAACATTTCTTTTTGATTGATATGCAGGTGCATTTAACTTGGGTACCATTTGCCCTGAAAGCACTTCCCAGCCAGGTGAGCCCCCCATGCATAGTCTGATGCATCTGTTGTCAGGGTTTGGGCGGCAGGGGGTAGTGTGAATGGTAGTCCCTTGTTTTGGTGGCAGGCCTCTGTCCACCAAAAGAACTGTAGGAGTAGGCAAGGTATGATAGGAATCATCGCTTCTAGATCCTGAGAATGTTGACACCATAGGCTTTTTAGATGCCATTGTAGTTTCCTCATACAGGCTTGCATATGGAATTAGAAGAAAGGAGACCATGAACTCCAAAGGCTTGTAGTATTTGCCTTGCAGACAAAAGGGTTTTTGTGGCCACTTGTTTGAAGTAGATTGTCAATTGAATTTGTTTCTCTGGTGTGAGGAAAGCCATCTGGGAAGTTACATTCAAGCTTGCTCCCAGGAATATAATTTTTTGACTGGGTACCAGGTGTGATTTCTTTTTGTTTATGGTGCACCCCACACAAGTTTATCACCCTTTGTACAAAGGCCAGATGATTCAAAAGTATGTCCTGGCCTTTCTGCCTGAATTAGACAATCATCCAGGTATGGGTATATATGAATATTTCTTGGCCTGCAAAATGCAATGACTGGAGATAGGCACTTTGTGAATAGCCTGGGACCAGTAGATAAGCCAAAGGGCAGTGCAGAGAACTGATCGTGCGTGTAGCCTGCTTTGAAGTGTAGGTATCTTCTGCAAGATTCCCTGATGGGATGTGCACGTATGCTTCCTTTAAATCTAGTGTTGCCTACCAGGCATCTTTGCCTAGCATAGGGAGCAACTGGTGAAGTCAGTATCTTGAATTTTGGAATCACCAAAATGGTATTTAGAGTAGACAGGTCCAGGATAGGACGCCATGAATTATCTTTTCTAGGTACCAGGAAAAGTCTCTAGTAGAAACCCTGTCCCTTTTTTTCTGGTACCAACTGAATATCCCCCCTTGCTTAAGAGAGAGAAAGTACTTGCTTTTGGGCCTCTGCCCACTGATTTGGGGGTAGATCTTGACACCCACTTGGTGTTGGTAACGTGTGGAAGTGAAATCTGTATCCCTGGGACACTATTTAAAACCCATTTGTCCTGGGTAATGAGTTCCCAGTTCTTTGCATGAAGAGCAATCTCCCTCACCAAATGAGCAGCCAGTTGAGAAGTGCTTGGAAGTTTTAAGAAGTCAGAGACAATTTACCATAGGGGGAGTTTTATTACTCCCAGATTTGGAAGTGGAGACCCCCCACTGCTTAGTCCTGTGCATACCCTAGGACTGAAGACTGGCAGCTGTGCTGGCTCTGGGTTTGGACTGAGAAGGTCTGGAAGAGGCAGGAAAGGACCAATTTTTGGAAGGCCAATGCCTACTAAACCTTGGAGGTTGTACTTGTAAAAAAATATTTTAACAGTTTTCATAGATTTAGCTTTTTCCTCCATCCTTTTAAGAACTTCTGCCTTGTTGCCAAACAGGAGGTCCTGGTTTAAGGGAGCATCCAGTAATTTCGCTTTAACATGATCTGGCAAGGATTGCTCCTTAAGCCAAGTACGCCTTCTAAGTAGAGACCCAGTTACAGAAGCCCTGCAAGATGCCTCTAGTGAATCAAAACCACATTGCAAAGTACGTTTTCAAACTTGTTCAGCTGACTGCAGTAAATCCTGTAAATCCTTATTTTCAGCGCAATCAGGAATCAACATTTTCTGCTTAAGCAATCCAATAATATGCTGCTGATACTTTAACTTATAAAACTGGCAGTTGAAGGCCGTAATGGCCAAAGTTGCAGAAGTGTATACCTTCTTACCCATCTATCCAGCACCCTGGAGTCTATCAGAGGGGGAAGGATTTTCGGCAGTAGTAGCTTTAATGCCCTTGGGTCCCTGTGAAATGGTCTCAGGATCCGCAGTAAGATTTTTAAAAAGGAACTTGAGTCAGGAACCCTGTAATATCTATGGTGTTTTCTGGAAGCAGGAGGTAGAGAGTCAGGGGCCAAGCTAGATTCCGAAAAGGCATAATCTACATCTAGTACAGGAGGTATTGCTAAAGGCCTGTGCTGGTGCAGGAGTAAGAAATCCCTAAGCCTCTTTAGAATCAATAAATCCTGACTTTCCCAACAAAAATGCTCCCTGAGATTTCACCAAAAGAGAAATCCTCTTGGGGGGGGGGGGGGGGGCAGATGGAATAGAGTCCTTTGTATCAGAATCCTCATAGGTAGATAAGGGTAAACCCTGGTCAGAGGAAACAGAAAATTCAGAACCCTGGTCAGAAGTATCATAAGCAAACTCGGTCCTAAGTTTCTTAGAGGGAGAAGGCTGGCTTCCCCTGATTAAAGTAAGTTTCTTAGAGGGAGAAGGCTGGCTTCCCCTGATTAAAGTAATATCTTCAGCCATTTATATTTGTTTTTTAGGCATAGAGGCCTGACTATAAGCAAACTCAGTCCTAAGTTTCTTAGGAGAAGGCTGGCTTCCCCTGATTAAATATCTTCAGCCATTTATATTTGTTTTTAGGCATAGAGGCCTGACTATGTGGTCTGGGCATCAGTTTTCTAGGCATGGTTTGAGTTTTAGACCTTGAAGAAGATAGCGTTGGTTTAATACGCAAGTCAGTAGGCCTGAATACACCCTCAGAAGCTGGTGCCTGCACAGCGGCTCCGGACCCATCCAAAGTAGAGACATCCGCAGGTTCTACAGTTGGAAGCATCTCACGGCATAATGGACTCCAAATGGGTCTCAGTAGAGGCCTGCGAATCTGAAGTAACAGGTATCAGGGGCTGCAAAAGCACCTCACTGAGTACTGGCAAACTGGCGACTGGCTTAGGAGAAGCGTTGTCGGTAGCTATGGACCTATGCGGACCGTCTCTGTCTTTATCTTTGCATTTTTTTGGAATATAGGCAGTCAAAAGGCTTACAAAAGATAACAGGATAATTGAAACAAGCACCAAAATATTTAGAAGCGAAAATATACAAATGACTGTTAGATCGTGGTTTAAATGAGGCACAAAACCAACAGTGAGGTACATTCTGGTCAGGGCCTAGGCAAGGAATACAGTACGAATGAAAATCTTTACGAGGTATTTGCTTTCCACAAGTAATGCAATTATTTACTTTTACTGATTATGGTTTAGAGCAAGAAAATGTTTCCCCAAAAAGGTACATGGCTTTTAGTTGACTTCGGTTCTGAAACTTGAAAACGAAAATTTCAGGAGTCTGACGACCGGCACTTGCGAACTGCTTCTGGCACTGCACAGCAAGAAAGATTGATGTAATGGCGTCGGCTGCATGTTTTATACCCCTGACGACCCAATATCATGGAAGAGACTGCAACAGACACAGGACCCAAGACTGTTAATCAGGCCGACTGAGGGCTACTGCAAGCAGATAACCCAAATGTGATGACTGCAACAGTGAAACACGAAGAACATCAAGAAAGTGTCAATCTTGTAGTCACACTTAATACCTTGTCTCTATCAGCTCCTATAATCTGCAACATTCAGTAGTCTCAGTGTTAAGGCTGCACTGACACATGCAATCACATTTCCCATCTGTTTTAGAATATTAACTCAATACTAAAATATGTAGGTGCAGCAGCCAACAGCTCTTATGTCCAGGGTGTAGATGACATGCACGCATATATAAACCAAGTTTTATCCACCTTTCATCATCATTAACAAGTGTTACTGGCACTAGTCAGGACAAAAACCATAAGCTCCCAACACAGTAGCAAAGTGAAGAGAGGGAAGGGATTTCCTTAATGGCCTGCATCTTGAGCAGCACATCAGCAGACAGTAAATAGATATGCTGCATCACAACTAAGGCCTAGGAAGAAACTGAAGCCATGCCTACATTGCTTGCTTCCTAATAGGCATCAACATCTGGGGAAGCAGAAAAATTGAGCCAAGGGGGTACAACTAAAACTCACCAGGACTTGATTCCTCATACCCATCTGAGCTGACAAGGACACTGAATCATAATGCAACCAGTATGCACATTTTTTTGTTCATTATGCCATTTAACTTCGTGAATGCATTAGGATTTTTACAGGCTCTAAGTGAAGGTACAACTGTTTTTTTGTTCAATGTCTGAAGTTTCCAACACTTTATAAAGGTCCACAAATTTTGAGATCTATGAAGAAAAGTTTTCTTGTATAAACATAAATGTTCACAGGAAAACACAGAGGTGACAGGTGCCAAGACAGGAACGGCACTGAAGATGGAATAAACCCTTGGTGGAATTTGACACCTACATTCACTCTATTACAACTTCATAGGAACATTATCAGCCTCATAAAATAAGTCAAAATGTGTGTATGAATTTTTATTTATATATATATATATATATATATATATATATATATATATATATATGGATCTACCTGACAAAATCGACAAGTCAGAACACTGACAACGACTTCACCGGCGCCAGAAGATCGACAAGTCAGAAGACAGACGGAGGAAAACACCGACGCTGTGAACACGGAGATGGGGAAAGGATGTGTAAGTATGCGGTAGTGACGGACGTTAGGGTGCGAGTAAGGTAAGTGTGCGATGTTGACTGTAGGGATAGGGGTGGGATAAGTGAGTTAGAGCGGGTTAGGTAAGGGTGCGAGTAAGGTAAGTGTGCGATGTTGATGGTCTGTAGGGATAGGGGTGGGATAAGTGAGTTAGGGTTAGGGCGCGGGTTAGGTAAGGGTGCAGTAGTGATATTTTTTGGGTTAGGGGCGGGTTAAGTGAGTTAGGGCACGGGTTAGGCGAGTGTGCGATAGTGACGGACCTTAGGGTTAGGGTTTCGGTTAGGGTTGTAGATAGTTGAATGTAAGGGTTAGTGTTGGTTTGTAAGGATTTTGGTGTGCTTGTGTTGCGTGTGTGGGTTTTGGACAGGGGATTTGTTTTGTTTGTTATGTGTCGAGTGTATGAGGTGTCGTGTTTGTGAATAAGAAGTTATGTACCTACCATAACGTTCCATGTTAGTTGTCTTCTCTCGCCTTCTTTCTTGCTTGATGGGTTCGGAGCCGATCCTCGGCTCCGACTCGGCACTGCTTTAGCTCGAGAACTCCTTTTACCAGCTCGAGGCAGCCCCATATCCCATGATGCAAGGCGGTAAGTACCCAGATCTCGTTTGTTGGCAAAGGGCAATAACACCAAGCATAAAATACTTCCCAAAGGAAGAAGAAACTTACAGATGGAAAAGGACCAGGTCTGAATGGTCTTTAGCATAATAGTTTCTTATACAAGGTCTGTCCAGGCCAGGGGATGGAGGGAGGGTCGCAAGAAAGAAGGCGAGAGAAGACAACTAACATGGAACGTTATGGTAGGTACATAACTTCTTAATGTTAAGTTGTCAATCTCGCCTTCATTCTTGCTTGATGGGACCGCGCCCCTAGCACCTCTATCCTGGGTGGCTCAATGGAACAAACTCTGAGGACTGTAGAGCCAAAACTGGCTCTGTCCCTGGAGGCCAAGTCCAATTTGTAATGGGAAACAAAAGTGTGAGGAGTGGCCCAAGTGGCCGCTGCACAAATAGTGTCCAAAGGAAGTCTAGCTTGAAAAGCTGTAGAAGTGGCTAAACTCCTAGTTGAATGTGCTTTAGGTTTTGAGCACAGCTGTTTACCCCTGAGATGAATTTCAGTGATGACCGAAGAAAGCCATCTGGACAAAGTCACTTTAGAAACAGGAAGGCCTTTTTATTATCCGCATAGGAAACAAAAAGTTGATCAGATTTTCTAAATTTTTTGTTCTGTCCAAATAATATCTAAGTTGACGGTGGACGCCAAGATAATGTAGCTTTTGTTCAGCTCTATCTGAATAGTTTGGAAAAATACCGGAGATCAATGGATTGATTCAGATTGTTCTTTGAAGCGACCTTAGGTAAAAGGACGGATTAGTTCTCAAAGATACTCTGTCTTTGTGAAAAATCAAATAGGAAAG
>NC_056747.1:410319094-410387056 GCF_019279795.1 Protopterus annectens | reverse complement strand
AAGTCCCAACGCAGCTTTTTAGAAGTCTTCGGTACTTTGAGGTATTCGGTAGTAGTAATCTCTGGTTCTGACCGACCAGCACTTGCGAACAGCTTCTGCTTCGGGCGCCATGCGGCAAGAAAGACTGAGGAAAATGGTGTCGGCCGATGCCTTTATACCCGAAGAACTGCAGCTATGACGTCGGGTGAAGTGCGACACCAGCCGAGGCCAGACCCAGACTTTGGAATCCGGCCGACCGAAGGGCTGCCTGACGACAGGACAATCCATTTGTAAGGACTGCAGATGCATCCTTGAAGGACATCACTGTAGTCCAATGTCACTTGGAATTACTGAAAACAAATTACAAACAGCCAAAAGGATAGTTTGTTCACTTATCGTGACTGTTCTAAGTTTCTCCAAAAAATGCCACGAATCCTTAGTGATATATTCAAACTTTATCCCTTTTTGCAGATGGAAATCTAAAAACTTACTAATAAAACAAGCTTTACTTCTCTTTCCATTAACAATGGGCCTAAATTTGACATTACTTAATCCTTTATGCAATTTGGGAATTCCAAAAATACTACTCCACTGGAAAATCATTCTTTAAATAGTAGTACTCAAGCTCATCAATTTGTCCCTGCATTAATAAATCTTCTATCGTTAAATCAATTTTTAAATATGCTATATGTACCTAATTTAAACTACTCTCTTCATAAGTATCATCCCCTAACATACTTAACATATAATTACTGTAATTATTCCTATCCATGATTACTGTACCACTACCTTTTATCAGGCTTCATGAACCTGAGGTTTTTGTCATTTAGTTCTTTCAATAAGGCTCGCTCATCTTTATTCAAATTATTAACTTTATAAAATGCTCTATTTTCCAATAGTACTCCTACTTCTCATATATTCCCAAATATCAAATTCACATATTTTTTCATAGAACGCTACGGTTCCATTTAAGGGAGGATTAAATTTACTTGGTTTTCTCAAGGCCAACCTTCCTTGTTCTATTTTATTTTCAAAAAACATCCTAAGGTTCATTCTCCTAGTTAGCATTTTCAAATCAATCAAAATTTCATTTAAATTTCCTTTTGTCACTGGGATGAACAAGATCCGTTTGATAATTGCACATGCCCTTTACTTATTACTTTGGTAGAATTGTAAACTCGGTAATCACCATGTTTATTGGAAATTATATGTGGACTATTCATTAGTGCAGCATTATCCATCTCCTGCATAACATCAATAACTTCCAATATTTGACTCAACTCCCCATCATAACCAAAATCCAAATCGAAATCTGAATCTATCACTGCTACTTCAATAATATCACTGTATCCTAAACTACCAGAACTAATGGAATATGGCACTCTACTTTGTTCCCCATCCACCTGTTGGCTTAATTCATCCATACGCATATTTTCAACACTTTTATTACTATTAATAAAGTTGTTCTGTTGTGGATGAATAGTCATTTCCAACAGCGGGTCTATTTGGACCCCATTTCTAAACTCAGTCGACATTATTTTCTGCTTCTAATGTGGCATAAAATGCTTCGCTCATTTCATTATTACTTCCTATAATAAATTTCAGTTGGCTCTTTTTCATAAAATCTTTTTTCATAAAATCTTGAACTAGTAATATTAACTGCATCTAATTTAGTGTTATGTATCTGTTTAACAGGTATGCCAACTGTACCTAAACTTACATCCAATAGCTGTAGGTCCAAATCATGACCATTTGCATTTATATATTCACTATTTGCTCTATTAACTTGCATACGACACTGTAAATATGCATTGCTACTATCAGACACCTGAACCCATGGGTAACCACCCCTCAGACAAAACATCACTTTCATTTATAACTCTTTGTTGATCTAATACACACACTTACACTATCTATATTCACATCACCATTAACATATTTACAAGGTGAATTAACACTTAAATCAAGCAGCGAATCAAAAGAATTAGAAGTACAAACATCTTCACATAACAAAAATCACTTGCCATTAATGCAGAACCAAATTCTGCACATTTATTGTCATTGTCCGTCGTTATGTTAAGTCATGGTACCAAGGCCCATACAGTCTACAAAGTTCAAATTTGCAGAATAATGCTGCTCAGGATAAAATTAAACTTGGCTAGATGACATGCCAATCTGCCGCTGTACTGTCCCCAATTTATTGAAAGTCCCATTTAATCAACTAACCTGCAAGCCGACCAAAGCTGGCTCAGTTTCACAATTCAAACCAAACACACCAGTTACTTACATCCACCTTGATGCAAACGTTGCTGTTGCTGGTGAGGATTCCATTTCTTTGGCTTTGCTCCATGCCACTGGTAGTTGTCCTTCTGCTGGCCGCTCTGCCGATTTCGCAGCCTCTCAGAGCATCTCAGCCCACCATCTAAAGGAATTCCACCACTTCAGCAGCTCTATTGTACTCATCCGGCTGTCTAGTCACTTCCTGTCCATCCGCCTCACCATTGGTCGATACGTTTTTAACCACGGTTACCTCCTGATGGGGGTAAACTCTTTGTATTTATCAGTGTGTCTACTGATCTTATGCTGTTTTCTTTGATGTATAACAAAACACCTAGAGTCTTATACTGGCCAACATGTTAGAATAATTAGTCTGATAATGGTCAAAGTTCAAATCAGCCAATATGATCTCATTTTCTTCTTCCAAATCTGCTAAATAACGGGCTGCAAGTTGGTCATTATATTTAATCATGGTTTTCATTAATTCACAACCAGTCCGATCATACAGTTGAACTTCATCGATCATATCAGTCTTTCCTTCTATGCCATTGGGATATCTCCAGGCCCGCAAACCCCTCAGAACCAACCCCAACTCAATGTTTTTATGTAAATAACCATTTTCTATTTGCAATTTTTTCATGTTGAATAGGTTTTTCTCAAACTCTTTCATACGCTCTATCAAGGATTTGTTAACTCTTAGTATAATTGTTAGAATTATTGTCCTTTTGAAAACTGTAATTTATTTTCCATTGCATTTTGTCAAACTTTGACTTACAAGTTGCAGCACCAACAACATTCCTAGCCCTACTTTTGATCTGCTCACCAGTATTCACTTCATGAGATTTCATTCCTGGGCTAGACACAACTTTTGGCGTTGGCCGAGTCAATGGAACACCTAAACTTCCAAGACTTCCACGTGGACTCCCTCCAGTACACTGCTGTTGATCTATTAACTGCTTAATTTGCTGGGTATGCTCAGACAGTTGTTGGTTAATACGCTCGAGCAGCCCCATGATGTCAGGGCCAACCTCCAGGCTCTCTATCGACAACAAATTGTAGCAAACACACCATCTCTTAAAACACAAAATAGAACACTGCTGTGGCCCGTAGTCAGGAACTGCAAGTAGCACCAACTCAAATAATGACTATAGTTTACCTAGGTTTAGTCTCTAATGAAACAGACTTAACAAACAGGTTCACACTCCCTAAAGCAATGAATAAATACTCTTTCACTAATTACATTCAATTAACATACCCTCCCTTCAATATATGTAAATAACTTGCCATCAACCTTAGTGTAATGCATACTCTAGAGCAAAATACCAAAAAGGGAAGGCATCACTGATCAGTATTAGCAAAAAACTACGGGCACTCATAAAATTGTCTAAGGCCAGCTTCGAGAGAAAAATTGCACAGGACACCTCGGATAATCACAAGGCTTTCTTTAGTTATGTTAGGAACCTGGGTGGTAATTCCCAGATATGCTAAGAATGAGTCCAAAATGACAAAAAGATACACCAAACCCACAGACATTGCCAACATCCTAGCTGACAGGTTCAGCGCAAACTCCCCCCCCTCCCCACCAAAAGGGCAAATATCTATCCCAGCAGAGTGCTGCCCCCCTGACATCTCAGATGCTCAGGTAAGAGCCGCCCTCTCCAAAGCAAAAAACACAGCATCAATGGAACCAGACGGTGTCCCGGGCTGCGTCCTACATGGACTCCAAGAGCAGCTAAACCCAAACATAAAACTACTGTTCAATCTCAGCCTTACTACAGGATATGTGCCCAAAGAGTGGCATACAGCAACAGTGGTCCCTCTCCATAAAGGTGGTGCCTCAACAGATCCTGGAAACCATCGCCCCAAAAGCCTGACTAGCTTGGTCTGCAAAGCTATGGAAAGGATCATGGACCTCATAAATAAAGATATTGGGGACCTACAGACACTGGATCCTACCCAGTTCGGCTTTAAGGGCAGATCCTGCCTCTTAAATCTGGTTGATTTCTTTGAAACAGTCACCAAGGCCATTGACAGGGGGAAGGTGGTCCACACAGCCTACCTGGACCTCGCAAAAGCCATCGATACAATACCCCACTCGGGCATTATAGATAAGCTCACCAGCTTGAATATAAACCCCTATGTCACTAGATGGATTGCAAACTGGCTCAAGGACAGAACCCACATGGTTAGAATTGCTGGAGCCATGTCAGACTCCAAACCAGTTACAAGTGGTGTCCCACAAGGCTCAGTCCTGGGACCTCTCTTGTTTGGTATATATTTCTCGGAGGTACAGGCCAACACAGAAGGACTGTGGCTGACCAAGTTCGCAGATGACTGCAAACTGGGTGCCATAATCGACTCTCCAGCCGACACAAGCATCCTCCAAAAGGGCCTCCTAGAAACAGACAACTGGTGCCAGAGCCATGGCCTCAAGCTAAATGCCAAAATGTGTATAGTCATCCCCTTTGGCAAAAACAAAGTGCCCACAAATTACCACATAGGTGGTAATCCATTAAGTACAGAAGTAATTAGGGACCTGGGGACCAAAGTTGATAGCAATCTCTCATTTGACAACCACGTGGCCAAAGTGGTTAGAAAAACATTTTATATAGCCCACCTAATCATGAAGGGATTCACATCTAGATCAGGGGAGGTCATAGTGCCTCTTTACTCATCCCTCATCAGGCCCATAATTGAGTACAATGCCCCATTTGGGATGTACCTTACCAGACACCTGCAGCAACTGGAAAGACCCCCCAAAAGTACCTCACCAAGAGGATCAAAAGGCTCAAACAGATGCCATATGCTGCCCGGTTAAAGAAACTCCAGCTCTACTCAGTGGCATACTGCCTGTTCAGAGGTGATCTGTGCCTGACGTATAAAGCCATGTCCAACCCGGAATTAATGGACACGCTGCACCTCAGAACATCCAAATCCCATCGAGCTATGCGCTCGAGAGACTTGAACCTCAGCACTGAAATAAATAGGGCATGCTGGAGGGACAGATTCATAACCCAGAGGCTCCCTTCACTCGAATAAAATCCCAGTCCAGGTTAGGCAGAGTCGCTCATTGACTCTCCAAGAGGAATCTTGATGAGTGGATGAGAGATCGTAGGTTTACCCCGGGTATCACTTGTGTCACTGTTAGACAGAGGCACAGTATACTAACCTCGAAAAAGGACATTGCAAAATAAATTTAAAATGGGTGGCGAAAGCCAAACATTCTGGCTAGGATTATAAATGCCCTAGGGCAGATAGCCTAGTATGAACCTATACAACAATAACTCATATCTACTCTACTATAATAAATTTTGTTCATAATAAGCATATATAGAACCATGTAAAAACATGTATATAATCTTATATAAACTTGTATAAAAACCAGTTAAAAACCATGTAACACACTATGCAACATAATTTGAACATATAAAAAGTACAGTTTTGTACCTACCATAAATGTAGATGTCCGATAGGTATGCATCTGCAGTCATAACATATGGGTTGTCCTGCCTCAGGCAGCCCTTCGGTCGGCCGGATTCCAAAGTCTGGGTCTGGCCTCGGCTGATGTCGCACTTTCCCCGATGTCAGAGCGTCTGGGGTATAAAAGCATCAGCTGACGCCATTTTCCTCAGTTTTTCTTGCCCCAGATGCCAGGTGCCCTCTAGGAAGGCTAAATTTGGATAGATGCTGAAAATTTCCAAACATTTACAAATTATATACATGTATAAACAAACAAATACACCATAATAGATTCCCCCAGCTAGCTAAAAGAGGGGTAAGTACCCTAGGAATACCACAGAGGGGAAGGAGGGAGGGTAATCCTGACTGCAGATGCATACCTATCGGACATCTACATTTATGGTAGGTACAAAACTGTACTATGTCCTTCAAGGATGCATCTGCAGTCATAACATATGGGTAGAATACCATAGCCAATCTGGGGGAGGAGGTACTAAGAAAAGGATGGTGTAGTTAAGATCCCCTGCAGGACAGCAGTTGCAAACCCTGCTCTGGATCTAGAGTATAAAGGTAGATTGTAATGCTTGGCAAATGTATGCACGGAGCTCCAAGTAGCAGCTTCTAAAATGTCCTTGGTTGCCACCCCTCGTAGGAAGGCTGTCGCGGTGGCTGTGGCCCTTGTGGAGTGAGGCCTGATATTTTCAGGAACTGTCTTTCCATTAAAGGAGTAGCAAAATCGAATGCAATTTCCTATCCATTTTGATATTGTCTGTTTGGAAATTGCTCTTCCTTGCACCCCAGTTGCATATGCTACAAAATGTTGGTCAGTTTTTCTGCTATTTTTTGTTCTGTCCAAGTAGTAGCGTAGTTGTCTGTGTATATCCAGGGTGTGCAAAAGTTTTTCCCCTCTATTCTGTGGATTAGGGAAGAACGTAGGCAAGTGAATAGCTTGGTTCAAGGATACCCTAGATACCACATTTGGCATAAAAGTAGGATTGGTTCTTAGGGACACCCTGTCCTGGTGGAAAAGAAAAGGCTGCACTGCCATTAATGCTTGTAACTCAGATACTCTTCTTGCTGAAGTGATTGCCAGAAGGAATGCAGTTTTCCAAGATAGAAACTGTAGATCCGCTGATGCTGCTGGTTCAAAAGGAGGTAGTGTCAGTTTCTCCAGCACAAAGTTGAGATCCCAGGCAGGTAGAGGGGGTCTTCTTGGAGGTTTAATATTTTTGATCCCACTCAGAAATTGTCTGAGGAGAGGGTGTGAGAAGATAGGTGGATCCACACTGTATTCTCCTGAAATTGCTGAAGCATGAATCTTAATGGAAGAATAGGACAGGCCATTGTGGAACAATTCTGCTAAGTATTCTAGGATATGTGTTATGTTTGCCACTGTGACATCTGAGCCTTTTGATGTGCTCCAAATGAGAAATCTCTTCCATTTAGCTGAGTATGTCTTCCTTGTGGAAGGCCTGCGAGCCTCCAGGATAATGTCCTTCACCCTCTGAGATAAAACAGTTTGATTGGGATTTAAGGAATTTTCCAGGCAGTTGGCTGCAATGTTTTCAAGTTGGGGTGCAGGGTCTTGAAATTGTTCCGTGTCAGAAGAAGAGGCCATAGGGGGAGAGGCCATGATTTTGCCTGAGACATGCTTCTCAATAATGGATAGCAGTGTTGTCTTTGCCAGTCCGGAGCTATTACTATCACTTTTGGCTGTTCCTCCCTGATCTTCAGTAGAACCTTGTACATCAATGGTAGAGGTGGGAAGGCATATACTGTTAGGACTTTCCAGCTGAAAGAGAGAGAGTCCACCCTCCAAGCTTGTGGGTGGTATGTCCTTGAGCAGAAAGTCTTCAGTTGATGGTTGAGTGGGGAGGCGAACAAATCTATCTCAGGCATTCCCCATGTCTTTGCTAGGAGTTGGAAGATGTCTGGGTGCAGCATCCATTCGTGTGCATCCATGGTAGTTCTGCTTAAGCTGTCCGCCAGTGCATTCTTTCCCTGGCACGAATTGGGACTGTAGCTGGATATTGAGATTCAGGCATAGTTCCCACAGATTCATAGCCATCCGGCATAGAGGGTAAGAATGTGTCCCTCCCTGCTTGTTTATGTACCACATGACCGTGGTGTTGTCTGTCCTTATTAGCAGGTGTCCTTGTTGGAGGAAGGGTTTGAATGCCTCGATTGCATGCCTCACTGCCAGCATTTCCTTTTGGTTTATGTGCATGCTTAGCTGTCCTTGAGGCCATAGGCCTTGGATACATTTTGCCCTCCATGTGTGCTCCCCATCCTCGGTCTGAGGCGTCCGTGGTGATGGTCTGCCTTGGTTTTGGTTTGTTGAAAGGCAACCCTCTGTTGGACTGGCAGGCCTGAGCCCACCACAGGAATTCCATTTGAAGGCATGGAATGATTGGTATTATGGTTTCTAAACTGTGACTGTTGAGACCATACACTCCTGAGGTACCATTGTAATTTCCTCATATGCAGCCTGGCATGCGGTATTAGAATTATGCAGGATGCCATGTAACCCAGGGCCTGCAGGATTTTCCTTGCAGTAAGCAGAGTTTGTCTTGTCAGAATCGTGAAGTAATCTGGAAGTTTTTGTTTTTCTTGTTGTCCGCTTATATTAGGCAGTCGTCCAGGTATGGGTAAATTTGAATTCCCTGTAGTCTGCAATGTGCAATTACTGATGCTAGGCATTTCGTGAATACTCTGGGCGCAGTAGATAAGCCAAAGGGCAATGCTGAGAATTGATAATGCTCTGATCCTGCAAGAAATCTGAGGTGTCTTCTGCAATCTGGTCGTATAGGGACGTGCAGGTATGCCTCCTTGAGATCTAGAGTCACCAGCCAAGACTCCTTGCCCAACATGGGAAGAAGTTGCTGTAGGGTCAGCATTTTGAATTTTGGCACAATGAGATAAGTGTTCAGTGCGGACAGGTCGAGAATAGGCCTCCATTGATTTTCCTTTCTTGGTACAAGGAATAGTCTGGAGTAAAATCCTTGGCCTTGTTCTGAACATGGTACCTTCTCTATAGCTTTTATCTGAAGTAAATTGCTGATTTGTTTTAAAGCCTCTGCCCTCTGATTTGGTGGAAGGTTTGGCATTCCGCCTCTTTTTGGCAAAGTGTGGAAGTGGAACCTGTATCCTTTGTCTATTATTTGCAGTGTCCATGTATCCTTTGTGATATAATGCCAGTTTTTTGAGAATAAAGCCAGCTTTCCGCCCAAGGGTGCTTCCAGTTGATCCTGGTAGGCGGAATCAGAGTTAAATCATTGAGCCTGTCCTGGTGTAGTGGTAGTAGTTGCTGTTGTTGCACTACTTCTCTGGTTGGCAGGCTGCCACTGCCGGCCTCTATAGGAGACCTTCGATTGACTTCTGCCTCTGGGGCGCCTGTTCCTGCCTCTCTGGGCTCTGTCAGAGTCTGGAAAGGACCAATTCTTAGTAGGCCAGTTCCTGCTGAATCTCTGTGGTTGTACTTGCAGGAAATCTTTAACTGTTTGCACAGATTTTGCCTTTTCTTCAACTTTTAAAATCTCCTGAGCAGAGGAGCCAAATAAATTTTGTTTCTCCATTGCAGCATCCAGGAGGTATAGCTAAGGGCCTATGTTGAGGCAAATGCAAAAAGGTCCTTAATCTTTTTCTAGAATCAGAGAAATCCTGACCTTGCCATTGAAAATGCTCTCTCATGGAGTGCAGAGTCTCACCAAAAGAAAACTCTTCAGGAGGGGAGGCCGAAGGGATAGATTCCTCAGCATCTGAATCCTCATAAGGCGAGTAAGCCCCTTCCTGGTGGTCTGACAATTCAGACCCATCCGTGGAATCATCTGAAGAGTGTGGATCAGATGGGTCAGTCCTGGGCCTTTTGTCCGGAGGAGGGTGAGAGGCCCTGTCTGGGTGAGGTTGAGCCCCTATTAAGGAAATGAGGTCCTCAGCAAGGCTGAGGATCTGTGAACTTGAGGAAGGCCTCTGAGAGGTAGTTTTGGGAGGCAAAGCTTTAGATAGTTTGGCAGCCTTAGCCCTAGAGAAGGCCTTAATGGACATGGAAGCAGGGGGCCTAGCTGCCCCACGTGCAGGAGTAGAAATGTCCAAATGTATGGTGTCTGACATTTCCTGAACACTGGTTTCGGTAGGAAGTTCTGAAGCCGATTCAGCCGGGGCCTCCCGGGCCTCGGTGGTCGGAAGAAAGGTTTCGGAAGAACGAATTTTGAGGACTGTTTCGGCCGAAACAGACACTCGCGGTAGGCCTAGCCGTGGTTTCAGCCGAAACCGCGGGCTGCGAGTGTTTGTCCTTTTCCTTGCGTTTTTTCACCATATGCGTAGTCTGAGTTTCCGACGGCATTTTATAAGCAAAAGCGGCTCCAAAAAATTCCTCTGCAAACTCCGACAGACGTAGAAGAGTTCGTCGGTTGAAGGAAGCACAGGCTAAACAGGATGATACGTCGTGGTCTGGGCCTAAGCAAGGAAGGCAACAGGAGTGGAAATCCTTATGAGGTATTTGTTTCCCACAGGTTAAACAATTATTTACTTTGTCTGACATCGGCTGAGACAAGAAAGAGTCCCCAACGGGGTACTTAGCTTTTTTCAAAGTCTTCGGTAGCTGAATTCAATGGATCTGACCGACCAGCACTTGCGAACAGCTTCTGCTTCGGGCACCGCGCGGCAAGAAAGACCGAGGAAAATCGCGTCGGCTGATGCTTATACCCCAGACGCTCTGACGTCGGGGAAAGTGCGACATCAGCCGAGGCCAGACCCAGACTTTGGAATCCGGCCGACCGAAGGGCTGCCTGAGGCAGGACAACCCATATGTTATGACTGCAGATGCATCCTTGAAGGACATCCTCCAACCTGAAAGTTGTACATGAATTATATGTATGAACCCAATACATATGTGAAATGAAATGGCATCTAAGGTTGGATGCCACACTGTTTCCAGGCATTAACGATAATATAAGCTTGGCTCCCATATTAAAATTAAAACATATTATGGGATAATGGGGGTATGTGTGTATATATACACAAAATGGAATCAGTTTTGAAATGTATTGTGTTCATACATATATTGAGGCGTTATTATGTCTTCAAATAAACTGCACACTCACAAAACTGATGAAAAAGCACAAATATTGACTAATACTTTTAAGGATGGATCTCCTTTGTGTCACACGAGGTTTATTGAATATATAAGGTTGCCAAAGAGTGTAAAAGCCCAAATGGGATACAATCCACGTACTGTCCGTATTTAGGAATAATGTCTAATTAATTGTCACAGGCAATATAAAGTTCGTAAAATAATATAAAATAAAACCAGACCTGGGTTCCAGTACAGTTGAAAAATGATAGGAAAATTTCCGTTTTTTCGTTAGTTCACTTCTGTAAAAAACTCTCAGGATGGCCAGCCCTGGTAGCGATGTTGTAGCTTTTTTTGTGTGAAGAAAACAGTGAAACGCTGTTAATAATCAACAGTCATAACCAAATGTGGCTTGGTGTGAATATTCTATAAATATGTCTTCCTAAAACACCTTCTCTGTTGGTTAAAATGTTATGAATTTCAAATCTGAAATTTGATACTACATCATTGTATGAATCTTTTAGAATTCCTTGTTCATTTTTATCTTCTAAGTCCCAGTTGTCCCCATGCTGTTTGTCATTGATGAGCTGGCGTTATTCAACATCCATCCCATCCACTACTGGCATTTTATTCCATACTGTTCTTTCTTTAAAACCCTTCCTGGTATGCTTTCAAATCTCTATTTAAAATTTCTTAACTTGTTCATTTTAATTTATTTCATTTGTTGTGCAATACTTGTCAGAGTCCTGTTGTATTTCAACTCATATCTGTTATAGTCAATGTCATTTTTTTTTCTTGCTCTAAGGAGTAGTTTCACTGATCAGATTATCCAACAATAATCTGATAATGTTTAATCATATACATTATAATTAGCCCCATGGGTTATTGTAGATGAAGAAAGCTCATTATAAATTATAAAAAATATATTCCAACCCATTGAAACAAGAATAGTGTCTCTTAAGCCCCATAGGCACTATCTTCTTTTCTTGACATCTGTTAAAAATAATTCAGCTCAATTGGAGCTTTAAACAATTTGTTATCAAATAGTTTTATACTTGTCCACTATATTGATCTACTGAATTGTCCATATCTAGTTCATTGTTAAGCCATGTATTCAAATCAAAATTATTTACATGAATTTATTTATTTATTGAATGCAAGTCATAGTTTTAAATTTATGGTAATCAGTCAAATTCCAAATAAGATAAATCAGTGTGATTGATAACTTTTTTACATTTATTTAGGAACACATTTTTACTAATTTGTATAACAATATAAATTAATCATACATCTAATTGTTTTTATTACTATTAATAGTATTTTTGAATATTTTCGAATTTTACTGAACATTAGTTAATTTTTAAATTTCATATATATACATTTATTATAGTCACTAATATTCATAATTTTATGAATATTATTATGAATATACATATAGATTTTAAAGGTATTAATATATATTCATCTATTTATAGGTTACATTTTTCTATAACTTGTCCACTATAATAATCCATGAATTGTCAGCTATATTTTTATATCTTATTTTATTTTTTTTTTTTTGTTCAAAAATTACTTTTTAATGGTTAAAAGTATATACAAATACTTTTTAAAGAAGTTTAACTTCTACTTAAAGTATATAATATATAGTTAGCCGTAACACGTAATAGCATATAGAGACTTAGAACAGGTTTCAATTCAGTACTCTAAGCTATGTATTTAAAATATACCAAATGGGGTAGTATTTATTAAGTTTTTATTTATTTAAATTAGATTTTTATGTAGATTATTGGGTAACATTTAAACTAAATAATGTCTCACATTGAGGTATATCTTAAAAAAAAATTACAAAAAAAATTTTAATGGCAAGTGCATAGATTAAATTTAAATTATGTGATTAACCAAAAATCTTTAATGACTGCTTGACCAATCAGTGTTTTGTCTGATAATTTTGTCAGTGTGCTCTTGTGAACTGTGGTATACCCTGCTATTTTCTTATCCGCGTTTACCTTTGCGGACTGGGTTAAAGTTTTGTTTAAAAAGTTGTGTAGAATCTGACTACATCAGCGGCTTTGCTGGTCACACTGCACCTCAGTGACTAAGGACTATTGGACATATTTATAGATATTCACACCAGCCCACATTTTGGTTATGACGGTTGATTATTAACACGTTTTCACTGTTTTCTTGAAATTTTCCTATCATTTTCAAACTGTACTGGAACCAGGTCTGGTTTTATTTTTATATTTTTTTAAACTTTTATATTGCCTGTGACGATTGTATCCCATTTGGGCTTTTACACTCTTTAGCAACTTATATATTCGCGTATTACAGTCAATATTTGTGCTTTTTCATTATGTCTTCAAATATTTGTCTTTTTAATTTTGTATAATTCATTAAGGTTGGAGGTTTTATATGTTCAAATTATGTTGCATAGTGTGTTACATGGTTTTTATATAAGTTGATATATTATATACATGTTTTTATTTATTCATTGATTTAGGGAGTGTGAACTTGTTTGTTCTGAGGTAAACTGTCATCATTATTTGAGTTGGTGCTACTTGCAGTTTTCTATTTTGTGGCATTAACTGCAGAATGAACTGGCACCCCACCTAAGCACCATGTTCAATTATAGCCTCACCTCAGGCCAGTCCACAAATGAGGAGCCACCACAGACCCCGGGAACTACAGTCCCATTAGCCTGACTAGCCTGGTCTGCAAGGCCATGGAATGTATCATGGATCTTGCACAGACATTCAGTTCAGGTTTGTTAAAGGCAGATCATGTCTCCTGAACATGGTGGACTCTGGAATTATAGATAAACTCACTAAACTAGGTATAAATCCCTATGTCACAAGATGGGTTGCCAACTGACTCACTTACAGAACCCACACTGTGAAAGTAGCAGACTCCAAATCAGACTTCAGACTCATGACAAGTGGAGTACCACAGGGTTCATTCCTGGGTCCTGCTTCTGTTTGCAATCTACTTTTCTGAAGTACAGTAGAACACAGATGACTGAAAACTAGGAGCCATAATCGAAACTAACAATTTTGACATCCTACAAAAGGAGTTCAGACAAACAAATGCCTGCTGTCAAAGCCACGGCCTCAAGATCAACACCAAAAAGTGCATTGTCATCCCCTTTGGTAAAAACTCTGTACCCATGAGCTACCACATAGGTGGCAGTCTACTTAACACTGAAAGTGTGATGAGACCTTAGGACACAGGTGGGCAGTAGTCTCTCGTTTCATAGCCACATCACCACAGTAGTCAGGAAATCCTTCTACATGGCATACCTCATCACAAAAGGTTTCTCATCCAAGGGAAAAAAAAAAGGTCATTGTTCCCCTCTACTCGTCACTTAGACCCATTATAGAGTAAAACGCCATTTTTTGGTATGTACCTCACAAGACTGCAACAACTGGAAAGGCCACAGAAATACCTCACAAACAGGATTACCGGCCTCAAACAGATGCCATACTCAGACTGTCTCAAAAAACTCCAGCTTTACTCAGTGGCATATCACCTACTCAGAGGCAATCTCTGCCTAACATACAAAGCTACATCAAACTAGTTTCCTCCTTCTGTTGTATAGCCTGTTTATTGCAGGGGTCCACCAAACTGGTTTCCTTCTCTTACAGGAGAAGGTCTTGGTTTTGCTAGGGATGGCACGATCCATGTATCCTTGCAGGTGCTCAGAGTGCATTTGTACAGGTTTCTGCATCTTGGGCAGCGTTATCCTTTAGCGTGGGGCTGTGAAACTTACCACCTCTGTCTTAAGTAAGGTGAAGTTTGCTTTAGAATAGTGTTTTTACTGTGGTTTCCTTAGTTGGGGGTGGTGGTGGGGTGTGGACATCCAGAGTGATTAGTTTATGGTCTGATCTAACCAGTGACGGGTTGACCTCCAGTGTGGAACACTGGTCGCCCATGTTGGTGATGACCAGGTCCAACATGTTTTCACCTCTGGTAGGGGAGTTTGCCAGCTGCTCCACGGCGTTTGAGTTGATGAATTCCAGGAAGCGCTGGGCCTGGGAATTTGTACTCTAGTAGTTTTCCCAGTGAATGGTAGGGTAATTGAAATCACCCAATATCAGGGTGTTTGGTAGGACCATCATGTTTTCCAGTGTCTCCAGAAAGGTGGAGTGGTGGTCCTGAGTCATGGAGGGTGATCTGCAGAAGGCCATAACTTGCACTGCAGATTTGCCCAATGCTAGCTGCACATGGATGATCTCAGTTATCATGCTGTGCCACTAACCTGGAGGTGTAGGTATCCTTGATGAATATGGATACACCCCCTCCTTGTGTGTTTTGGTCAGTGTTCTGTGGCCAATATATGTGGTACGAGTTGTAGCCCGGTAGTGCTTGGGTGCTCTCTGGAGCCTTGAACCAGGTTTCAGTTACTGCACAGATGTCGACATTCTCCATACTGAGGAGTGCTTACAGCACATGCATTTTGAGATTTAAACTCCTGGCGTTGAGTAGCATAACACTCAGTTTTTTAATTGTGCTGTTTACAGAGGTGGGTTTGACTTTTGAGCCTTGCCTAAAAACTGCACTATGGGGGCAGCAAGAGCCTTGGCCAGTATTTGAAAGCCTAGGGATGACAGGTGCAAGCAGTCTTGCAAAGCAACGTGGCTCGTCGAGCATGTCGTCCCAGGCTGACGGACACTGGATCCCCTTTGAATGACACCATAAGCTTAGCCAACTGTTGAAATTGATCACTTTCTTTATACTGAGGTATTCTTGGTGAGGGCAGGATGCGACTCAGGGTCACACCAGCCTGGGCTACATGATTAGAGAATTCTTCCATGTCTCTTTTCATGTAGTCCAGGGAGGTACGTCTCCGGTCATTCACACCAACATGAGCAATGAGAGTCATTTGTACTGGTTCTGGAGTGACCTGAGTGCTTGTGTTTATGTAGCAGATTCTGGCTCTCGACAGGCAGCTAACAGTAACCTTCTGCTTGTCCAGTGATATTTTTGTTGCTTTAAAAACACAGCTTATTCGGGCGAGTTTCAAAAATAGAGGTTTTTAGCTGTAAGAGTACCCTGCAGGAAATCTCAAGTCTTCTTTTGTCTGCAAATACTCCAGATATACTTGGCATTTAAAACATTCAGTATATGCTAGCTATACAAGGAAGAGGGAAACTACAAGATGGGCTTAAGAGTAATATTTTGCCTACAAAACTAACAGTGGGGATATAGGACATCCCCCTAACCACATTTCAGCCCCAGGACACTAGCTACCTTTATAAAAGCAGAAAAGGTCACAACCAAAGTAGTAACGTATGAAAAATTTAGTATTTTCTTTTATTTAAACTTTGAAAGCTTTGCAGGCATCTCTGGATAATGAGGAAAACTTTTATGATCCACTTTACTCTCCTTAAATGCCAAGCATGCAGTCTTCACAGGCTTATTTTCAATGAAAAAGAATGACTCTGATGTTATGAACCATCAAGTGATACCAATTAGGCTACTGCAAACAGTCTACAAAGCAACGGGATAACTGATTACAGCATGAGATTACAGGGTGCCATTAGTCAAATCCCTTTAAGTTCTTACCCAGGAATGGAGAATTGTGGTAGACTACCATATGCAGCTGGGAAATGCTGTTTAATCCAAATATGCATCCTGAAATTTAGTATAACAGAACTTACTCTGGAAGGCATGCTCACCCTAACTCTACCCCTCTCCACTGAAATCAAACCTAGCCCTTAAACAGAAACCACAGAACACTGGTATCAGTGCATAGTAAATTCAAGAGTAACACCTCTATTCTAAATTTTACTGTGCAATGCTCTGTTTTTAAGCTGTACATGCATTGACAATGCTACAACCCTGTTTAGAATCAAAAGGTACACTACCTTTGCCATAGATCTGCCATTTATTTTTTGGTCACGTCAGTTTAAATCCCTAGTCTAAGTCAACACCAGCATAGCTTCTGGCTGCATTCAACCCAGCTTTCCACTGACCAAGTGCTTGCATTGTTACTTGGCTTTAGAAGCTTATTAACTTATATTTCAATCAATACTTACAGACCAGGAAAGTAGTAAAGATTTAAATTTATGTCAAGGCAAGACTTTGCTTATGCTAATTTACTCTGCCTCAAGTTGAGAAAAAAATATTTGAGAGTTTTTGAAGGAATACATTTTTTTGTTGGTGCACTGGGGGCAAGTAGGTCCTCTCTTGTCTTCTGTATGGGCCCCTTTCCATTCACCCTCAATATGCTTGGGCTCACGTCGGTACCCTACTCCACTCCCCAATTCCCACCTACAGCCATTACATCTACATTTATACAGATTATAGCCCCACCTCCCATCTTACATTATCCAATCACAAAAGCAAACAGTGCAGCACAATTTCCTCCCATCCTTTTACCATCTACACACTACTCCAAACCCCCTACACCACTTAGCTCCTCCCTTTTCTCCCATGCAGAACTATTTAAAACTCACTCTAAACTTTCAAATGTACCCCAATCTATCCCTCACCAATTATGCTGGTCACCTCACTCCCAAGTTTACTACTTCTATTCCTATCCCACAGCACTACAACTGCCCTTCTCAGAAGTTAAAAATAAGGGTAAAGTCTGACAAATTTGTCTCCGCACTATAGTTTGACCTTTCAAAGGGTTTCGATACTATCTCGCATCCAAAGATTCTCCTTCAGCTACCTGCACTTGGCCTATCGTCCATCAAATGGTTCACCAGCTGTCTGACAAGCTGTAAAATGGTTCTACGTTTCCAAAACTGGCAGGATTCTATCATTTGTCCACTCCTCTAATAATTTTTATTAACGACCTCCAGGTTTTGCATGTCAGGACTCGGTCATTCGGTATGCCGATAATTCACCTCATCTGCTGTAACTCTCACCTCAAACTCATAACTCAAGAATAACTCAAGAATCTTTTACCTCTAAAATGGAGACCCGGTTTAAAAAACTCCAAACTTTTACTTAACCCCACAAAACAAAACTTTTTATTCACATCTAAAAGCTAAAGCCTCTGACTCAAGTCATTTGAAGTCATCTCCCCAAATCATACACTAATCGAATCTGGTACCTACACAAAACTATGTATAACCATTGACAATGCTAAATTTGATCTCCATATACAAAATAGTAATAACAAACTTGCCATGCTTTAGACAATTGTCTTCTAAACAATTCCACAAAAATCATTGTTACTACCATCACTCCTACATGGAGCCCCAATTTTTACCAATCCACACTGAAAAATTAACTACAAACCTGTTATAATAAAACAGGTTTTCTACTGGTGCCCCATATCACACTCACTATTGCTGTCCTCTTCAAACAATTAACTGGCTTGAACTTCAACTAAAATTACCTCTAGTCAGTAACTACTCATTGTTTATAAACCTATTACCTGTGTAGAACTCACATCCATTCTTCATTCCTACCACCTCAAAAGACCTCTTAAATCAGAAAAAAATCCTGTCTGTATATAAACCAAACAAATCAGCTGGTGAAAGCTTATACTCTTACTACACTTTAAAAAAGTAAAATAAAAGGAATTCCCTCCCCTATCCCATGAGCTCCGTTTCAAACTACTATCTTCAAACATACAAGAATACATATCCAAAAATCGGTGCTGCTCTTGCACAAATCCTGGCCAAGCCATCTCTAGCATATCTACTCCTTTCCATCATCTAGCTCTACTCCTTTCTCTCTCCTCCTCCACTCATCTCCACTTTATTTCACAAACTCAGACTAAACTCTTCTTTATCCTCTGTAAAGAAGTTAAACCCACTCACTTTGCTTCAAAATCTACCCTTTTCTTTTATCCTCCATTTTCCTCCCTCTGTTTTCTGTAATCTTCTAATATTCAAACCTGTTTATCTTACTGTTTTATGCATAGCTTTGCTAACAATCTCTCCACCATGCTCTAACTAAACTGTTAAATACATAAATAGTGCATTACTTGATTCAGCTAACCTTCTGCAGACACTATCATTGTACACTATTTTGTTTTTGTATCTTTCTGTATTTTGTAAAGGTTTGAAATCCAGTATTTGCTGCAATACATATTCTTTTTATATTGTTCCTCTTAAGTAGATGAAACTTTTCTCTTTGGGCCTTCGCTGAAAATGGGTACCTTGTGGCCCAGTCAGATTTTCCTTTTAAAACAAATATCAATAAATATATCAGCAGTACCTAATAGATTTTATGTAGCATTATTTTGTCTTTGGTTAAGATAAAATACTGCTCTGACTGCCAGTGTAGCACTGAGATAACTTTAATAACTATTATACCATGACCCCCCTCAAAACGTGCACGCTGATTGGCCAGCATGCACATTGTAAATAGAGTTATACTAATGGAACAAGGTCCAGTCGCCCGGACTTTTTTCCATTAGTATAACTCTACTGTCTCGCTATGTTAAATGGGTTTAACATAGCGAGACAGCTTTAAAATAAGCAACGGAGATCTCAGTTGCTGATTTTAAAGCTGTCTCGCTATGCTAAACCCATTTAACATAGCGAGACAGTGTTTTAAAAAAAAGCAACAGAGAAAGCAAGACCTCCATTGCTTTTTTACTGTTTCGCTATGTTAAATGGGTTTAACATAGCGAGACAAGTTTTAAAATAAGCAACGGACATCTCCGTTGCTTATTTTAAAGCTGTCTCGCTATGTTAAACCCATTTAACATAGCAAAACAGTAAATAAAAAAGCAACAGAGATCTTGCTTTCTCCGTTGCTTTTGCCCAGTACATCAGAACTGCCGCGGATGCCAGACATCTGCGGAAGGGCAGTAAACAGGCATTATACTATGCCATTTAAGAAAAGTAATAGTTTCTTTTCTTAAATAATGTCATGGTATAATAGCAATAACCCACTTCTGGGTGTGGGTAATGCTGTATTTACCCACGGTTGGCTTTGTTTGGTCCCTTGGGCTTCGCAGTCGGGACCAAACCACACCAACCGTGGGCAAATCCAGCATTACCCACACCCAGGCGTGGGTTATTGCTATATTAAACTCCCTCAATCCAATGCAAAATCCAAGGTAACGAACAGGTTCAAGCAAAGTGCTCTCTGGTAGCGGACTATGCTGATGGTAATGTTTTTCAACAAGGTAAGAAAACTAAGTAACAAAAGTTCTTGATGCTCAGCTTTTCTTGTTAAAGTCTTAACATACTGAGAAAGAGGCCTAGGTTTCTGAAGAATCATTATGATGTTTGTAAATTCTGGGGATGACATTTTAACTTCACTCTTAAAATCAGTCAGAAAATTTGTCCCACTAGTAGTTCACACACTGACAAAGGACTTGCTTTACATTACAAAATCTTTTATAGATCTGCCTCCAGGTTTCTCCATTTCTAGAAGCATTTTTCATATTTGGCTTTAAAATATTTTTTTTTTGCCTGCAATTGGTCCTGTGATAAAATATTTTAATGGAGAAAATCTACGTTTTAAATGTACCCTATTTCTTGTACAGAAAGTGTGGGCTGCAACATGTTAATCAGAAGCTAAACATGATTTCTTCATTGAGGGTCCGAAGTTTCTTTTGTTAAGGCTATTTGGCAAGCAACCTTGAGCATAAAGAATCAACTGATCCAACAGGAAGCAAAGGAAAAGATAAATGTACTCTGCTAATGTTAAATAACTCGTAAGTGAGAGATAACGCCCTGATTACAAGCAAAGTTTGAATAGTAGCGCAGAGCTGAAAGATGTGGGCTGGGAGAATGAAGTGAACAGCTGTTGCCTGCTCACCCATCCCAGACAGAGGGAGATCACTTTAGCTTTTGGCCACTGACAAACCAGAGGCTGCACTATGCGTTTCATTGCTGAACTCCAGGATGATCAACCACATGCCCCCATGTGGTAACTAAATGAGTCTAAGAAGTTGACATGCACAGGCATGCTTCTTGTGGCAGGCAGCATGCAGTGCACCCCAATGAATCCTTGTGGGGGGGGGTGCTCCACTTCAAGTGACAACTTGTCACTGGGGAATGGATGGGCAGGAACAAATTGTGTGGATGGCTCTTGAACGACATGGGAATGCAAAGGTCCTACCTTGTAGAACAAATTAGCAAAACGGGATACAGGTAAGGGAGCCACTGGACAAGGTCCTGTGTTGAATCAAAATTTTTTTTTTTTTTTTTTTTTTACTTCTGAGCTGTAAGCCAGTTACTGGAGATTGTTTGGAGATGCACATTACTGATCCTGTAGATTCACTGAAATAAATGTACAATAATAAAATGTATTTACTTCCAAGAACTGAGCTAAAAACTCGGTGGGTTTTGTGTGCATATAACAAGATAGGAAAATGCCTTCTAAGCAGTACAATAAAACAGATTCTGCAAAATACAAAAAAAAAAGGTATGCTAGTTTATATACAGAGTTTCTTCTGGGAATTTCCTGGAGAAAGACAATGCAAGAATCTACATGTTAAATAGTGTGAGGGCTTTACTATGTAGTTCACAGCTCAATATTCAGTGAGCAAGCAAATAATTTTCCTCAAGAAATATCAATACGACTGCACACAACACCTTCTCTCACTAACCACAGACAATACTACACAAAACAAAAATACAATCCACTGTGTTACTGGCCCCATGAGAAGCTCAGTGCCTCTAAAACCACTCAAGCATTCAACTGCGGTACCACCTTTATCATTCTTATAAGAAAAGCGCAGTCCGGGTCTGAACTGTGCCTGCAAACAGCTAAAGTTAACAGTATCTGTCACCACTCAGACACCACAACACTCAGACACCACAACACTCAGACACCACACCACTCAGACACCACACCACTCAGACACCACACCTTCCATTTTCTCTCATTCCCTTCCATTAGCAAATCGTATCCATAACTGATAGTGTGTTTGTTAATCTGAGACCACAGTAGCCTACTAATACAAGGTTATCCTGTTTTCCATCTGAGAAATGGTTAAGAAATGACTTGCAGTTTTAGAGCAGTCCTTGGTCAATTCTGATTGTATCAGAAACACAAACTTGTCTGCTTTGGCTCATTAGCAGCAGTACAAAAGAACTGCCTGCTCACACCCTTGTTCTCCCCCTCCCCCGTTTACCTTATGCCAATCCCACAGTTAATAAATATTACCTGTGGCAGGCACCATTTGTAAAACTACCATCCACTCTGCTACAGGCTCCATGAGGAGCTCAGTGTCTCTCCAGTAAGTGTTTCACAACTGTGTATGCTTATTTATGTTTAATTGTGTTCGACATCTAATGTGATTTATGCTTTATTACTGGAAGGTACTATGTCATGCTAGCATTGTCTGCACCAAGCTGTTTTTAGTATAATAGTATGGTCTATTGCATACCTGCACCTTGTTCACTAATGTTATTCATGTATATGTGTTGTGTGTAGACAGCTCATACTGTTGTCTAATTATTTCTACATAATTGTGCTGTTACTGGTGGATAGAATCACATTAGAGACCCAGGACAGAGTGCTTCTCACTATATTGTTATCTGTGACTGCATAACTGTCAGCTGAGGTCCCTTCACACTGATGTTTTTCCAGTTGGCTCAGTATCTGTATATACTAGTAGTTGGGTCAAGACATATTTTCCTGTATGCAGTAGCTATTTGCTCAGTTTTTTGTAATCTTTATAATATATCTTTACCATCTCAAAAGTGCTTACTCCCTTCTCTGTACTCTTCTTTTCTAGACCTAACACCACTCTTAAGTATTCAACTGCAGTACCACCTTTCATTCTTATAATGAAAGTGCAGTCTGGGTCTGAACTGTCTGCAAACAGCTAAAGTTACCTGAGTATGTGTCTGTTTGAGCCAATATTCATTATCCCCTGGAGAGCACTCTGCTTTGGCTTGTAAGCAGCCCCCCCCCCCCACGTACACAGTCACTCATTCCATTTTCTCCCTTATTTCCCTCAGTTAGCAAATAGTATCCATAACTGATTAATACTGTGCATTTGTTGATTTAAACTGAGACCACAGTAGCCTACTGATAAAAGGCTATCCTGTTTTCCACCTGAGAAATGGTTAAGAAAGGACCTACAGTTTCAGAGCAATCCTTGGTCAATTCTGATCGTTCCTTAAACACAAACTTGTCTTTGCTTTGGCTCATTAGCAGCAGTACAAAAGAACTGCCTGCTCACACCCTTGTTCTCCCGTTTCCCTGTTTATTACCTTAAGCCAATCCCAAAGTTATTACCTGTGGCAGGTACCATTTTTAAAACTACAGCCACCCTATGACCACCTCATACCCAGCTCTGCCATAGAACTTATTAAAACTGCCTGAACTGGGGCACAGCTAACTGATAGTTTGTGGAAATACAGGGTACCTACCAGAGTCTCCACATTCACTATCATATGTTCATTTATCAGTTTACTCAGTTACCGGATTGTTTCCAGCCCCTATTCCCTCCCGCCCCCAGTGGTCTTACCTTTATTACACACACAAACCCCTCCCATCTTTCCAATAGCCAACCACGGCACTAAACCAAATACTACTTCCTCCATCTTCCCACTACCATCACTTCTCCTCAGCTAACATGTACAAGCATACCTTGCCTATGCTCACTGCATGCACTCTCCTTGCTCATCTTACATCCTACCAAACCTCCATCATTCCCCCACTCAACCACTACCACTATACTACTAACACCACCACTAATCTCACCCTCACTCAGCTCCCCTCCTACCACCTTAAGAACCATCCTTATGCACCCCCCGCATATTCTAGCAACTATATTACTCAAAGCATCCCTACAACTTAAAGTAATCCTCCCACCATACCTATTACCCACAGAGCACAATCAAAGTTTCTCTAATAAACAAACGCATTCAAAAACTGAGAAAACTACACCTCATGCATTTCAAAACTAGCCCCAAGTGGAGACATCCACCCCAACCCTGGCCCTACCATCTCCAACCCCAATACTCAAAATCAGACTAGAAACCACATCTCCCATATCACAGCCAATTCCTTCTACTAAGCCTAAATATTAGAAGTATATCCAACAAAGTCCATGAACTCCATGCCACCATAGACTTGTACTCTCCAGATATAGTCACCCTGACAGAAACCTGGCTAAAACCTCACATTACCAGTGAGCAAATCCTCCCTACTAGTTAAGGCATACCAAGAGTAGACCGGCTAAACAAGAAAGGAGGTGGTGTAGCTACATTTAAACAGCATCTAAACATCCAGATCTTAAAATCATCAGCCCCACAAATAGGCAATGAAGAAATGTATACCAACCTCAAAATAAACCACAACAAAACCAACATAATTGGATGCTACTTCCCACCTGGCCAAAACCTCCCTCCACTACAAAACCTCCTCAGCTGGTCTACCCACCATCTCCCCCAAGAAACTATAATTTTAGGTGATTTCAATATTGACTGGCAATCCTGTTCTAGCAACCATCCAACCCATCATGTAAACCTTCATGGCTTCACCCAACTACTCCAGTCACCAACCAGGATAAATAAAAACTCCAGCAGGCACACTACCCTGGACTGGATACTAGTCAGCAAGAGCCTCCAGTCACATATAAAAGGCTGCTTAACAGATAGCCTCAGTGATCACTCCCAAATATTCCTACTCAAATACCTATACCAAGCTAAACCAAGAGGTAGATGGGCCTGTGTTGAACGCCCCCAGGAATACAGACTTGTCCAAGGAAGGTTTTTTGGCAGACCCCACCCCCCCTTTGGAGGAGCATTTCCATAAGGTCTCCGAAGGAGATTTAGTCAGGGGGTGACTTGGGAGAACCTTCCCCTTCCTCCAAGTCTGTATCCTCGGTGAGGGACTTGGGGGGGGGGGGTTCAAGTGCCTCTTTTGCCAGGTGTTTGTGAGGAATATCCTTGGGGGGACTGTCCGAGGGGGGCTCACCAACGGATTCATGTTCCTCCAGGGGAACTGGCTGGGGCGTCAACGCAGGCTGTCCCTGGGACTGGATGATGGAGGACAAACCGAGCTGAGCGGGGGCAGTTCCTGAGGAAAGAGTGAGGGGTCTCTATCCTCTAGAGAGAACCCTCTCCATGTCGTCGAATGCCGATGGGGAACAGACCTCTCAGACAGGTGGGCCGGCACCCTTGGATCCGATGAATGGATCGGTGTATGAGCCGAAGCGCTCTGAGTGGACAGTGTGCTCTGACTGCAAAGGAGCCAAAGACACGCTCGCCCCTGGATCCGATGCCCAGCTCTCAGCTCAGACAGCTCGGATCCGATGAGCTTGAGGGCATGGCCGGCGTCGAGGTAGCAATAATCGGCGCAGACTCCGACTGAGCTATCAGGGCAAACAGTGGAGCTGAACCCCCCCGGAGGGGGGGGGGGGGGGAGGAAAGCAGCAATACTCCCATCTGCAGATGAGTTTGCAGGAAGCGATGCATCATCCGTCCATATCTGCCTCAGAGAGGCTACGAGTAGATCTGGAAGAGGCCGCCGAAGCCAGCCAGGAGGGCAGACGAGACAACCTCAAAGGTGGTCGGGCCTCTCCGGAGAGAAGCTTGGGGAATGGAGCCGTGGAGGCGGCGGCTTGGAAACCTTTAATGGAGAGGAGAGAACCTTAGCTGGAGGGGGGGGGGGCGAGAGGTCCAATTCAGCTTTCTCTTTCTCTCCCTTCTCTCTTTCCTGTCCTTTTTTGCCTCCCGCTCTCCCTGAGATGAGGTGGGAGGGTGAGTCATAGCCAGGGAGGAGGGCCAGATGGTTGGGCAACCGCAGCCGCGGTTGTCAGAGGGAGAGGAGGAAGGAGCTGATTCTGCGGGTAGAAGACCCACCAAAATCAGCTTGTTCTTCCTATCTCGCAAGGCCTGGGGTTTAAAAGCTGCACAGATCTGGCAGCCTGAGGAAAGGTGAGAAACCCCCAGGCAAAGAAAGTACAGTTGTGTACACTTACCATAAATGTAGATGTTAGTGTCTTCACTGTTGCAGTCATCACTGCAGGGTTCTCCCCTGCCGGCAAGCAGTCCTTGGTCGGCCAGAATCCCAAAGTCTGGGTCTGGCGTTGGCTGCTCAGCCATGCTCCCTGACGTCAGTGCACCAGGAGTACAAAGCTGACAGCAGATGCCATGTTCTCCAGTTTTTCTTGCCCCAGATGTCAGGTATCCAAAAATGAGTCTAACCCCATACCCTTTGCAAATACACCTCAGAAGGGTGAAGTAGGGAACCACACAAAAGAAAGAGTAAGAGGGGACAGGAGGGAGGGTAACCCAGACTGCAACAGTGAAGACACTAACATCTACATTTATGGCAAGTGTACACAACTGTACTATGTTCGTGTTTCACTGTTGCAGTCATCACTGTAGGGTTGAATCCCAAAGCAGAAGAAAAGGGAGGTGGTGGCTAGAAGGCCTTGCAAGACTGCAGAAGCAAAGCCTGCCCTAAACTTAGAGTAGAGAGGTAAATTTTAGTGCTTTTAAAAAGTATGCACCGAACTCCAAGTTGCAGCTTCCAAAATGTCTTTGGTAGGTACTCCCCTGAGGAAGGCAGCTGAAGTAGCAGCAGCCCTGGTAGAGCGAGTCCTAATACTTCCTGGGATTTGCTTTCCATGGTGAGTAACAAAATCTGATTCCATGAGATCCATTTAGAAATGGTCCGTTTTGAAATGGCTTTGCCTTGGGAATTTGACGCATAAGAGAAACAATTGTTCTGTTTTCCTGATGTTCTTGGTTCTATCCAGGTAAAAACGAAGTTGTCTGTGTACATCCAAGGAATGCAAGATCCTTTCCCCCCTATTTTGAGGATTGGTGAAAAAAGTTGGCAGGTGAATAGTTTGATTTAGCGCCACTTTGGAAACCACCTTAGGCATGAAAGTAGGATTAGTCCTTAAAGACACCCTGTCTTGGCGAAAAATAATATAAGGTTCCACAGCCATGAGTGCTTGCAACTCCAAAACTCTCCTGACTGAAGTCAAAGCTAACAGGATGGCTGTCTTCCATGATAAAAACTTAATGTCAGATGTAGCAGCAGGCTAAAAAGGAGGTAGAGTGAGTTTTTCCAAAACATAGTTGAGATCCCAGGCAGGAATAGGTGGTGATCTAGGGGGCCTTAAATTCTTAGCTCCTCTAAGAAACTGTCTCATGAGTTGATGGGAAAAGATTGGAGGGTCTGCATTATAATAAGCAGAGATAGCGGAGGCACAAATCTTTATGGAAGAGGAGAGACCCTTATGTAACAGGTCTGTCAGGTATAGTAAAATCAGAGGAATATTAGGAGCAAGAGGATCCGAATCCTGATTATGCATCCAGGTGCAAAATCTTTTCCATTTTCCTGCATAAAATTTTCTAGTGCTAGGGTGTCTGGCTTCTAAAATGACATCCATAACCTGTTTGGGAAGGATAGGATTAATCATAGACCCTGAATTAGCCAGGCTGCCAGCTGAGAGTTTTGACATGAGTGCAGAACTTGACCCTGGTGTTGGGTCAAAAGATTTTGAGTCAGAGGTAAAACCCAAGGGGGCTCCTGTGAAAGATTCATCAGTGTTGGGTACCAAAATTGTCGACGCCAATTTGGAGCCAGTAAAGTTATCATCCTGGGCTTGTCATGCTTGATCTTTAATAACACCCGTGGAAGAAGAGGTAGAGGTGGGAAGGCATACTCAGAGGTTTCTCCAACTGAATGATAGTGCATCCACTTTCCATGCTAGCTCGTGGAATGTCATTGTGCAAAAAATCTGTAATTTATGGTTGAGGGGGATGCAGAAAGATCTATGTGCGGGCAGCCCCAGACTGCTGTAATCTTGAATATTTCGGTGTCCAGCATCCATTCGTGTGGGTCTGACAAGTTCCTGCACAGACAGTCTGCCAGAATGTTTTGTTTCCCTGGTAGGAACTGAGCTTGTAGGTCCACTTTGCAAGCTTGAGCTGTGTTCCATAGAGTCATGGCTAGTCTACAAAGGGGGTAGGAATGTGAACCCCCTTGCTTGTTTATGTACCACATAACTGTGGTGTTGTCTGTCCAGATCAGTAGTTGTCCTGGTTGTAGAAGATCCCTGAAGGCCAACAGAGCATTCTGAACAGCTAACATTTCCTTTAAATTGATATGCAGGTGCTTATGATCCTTTGTCCAAAAGCCTTGCAGACATTTTCCCTGCAAATGGGCTCCCCATGCGTAATCTGAGGCATCCGTGGTTAGTATCTGGCTGGAGGCTGACTGAAGGCTTTCCCCCTTTGTTGTGAAAACATGCCTTGGTCCACCAAAGGAATTCCTTTTGTAGACAAGGCAGGACGGTGATCTGTGTGTCTAGACTGTGGCAATGCTGGGACCACACACTTTTTAGGTACCACTATTTTCCTCATATGTAGTCTTGCGTATGGTACGAGAAGAATGCAGGAGGTCATGTAACCCAATGCCTGCAGGAATTTCCTTGCAGATAGAGTTAGTGACGCCAAGGTTTTGAAAGTTGAAGCCAGCTGTAATTGTTTTTCGGATGTCAGAAATGCCATCTGGGTTGTTGTGTTTAGAGAGCACCCAGAAAAGTTCTGTTGTGAGGGTGTCAAATTTGACTTATGTTCACAGTGAATCCCAGGAACTTAAGATTCTGAACAAATTCTAGATGCTGGAGTAAGACATCCTTGCTGTCTGCTTGAATAAGACAGTAGTCCAGATAAGGGTAAATTTGAATGCCCTTGAGTCTGCAATAAGCTACTACTGGTGCCAGGCATTTGGTGAAGACCCTGGGCCCAGTAGACAATCCAAAGGGCAGCGCAGAGAATTGGTAATGCCTCGAGCTGGCCTTGAACCTGAGGTATTTTCTGCACTCCTGTCTGATAGGAATGTGTAAGTAAGCCTCCTTTAAATCCAGTGTTACCATCCATGCATTTTTGATCAACATTGGCAGTAGCTGCTGCAGAGTAAGCATCTTGAATTTTGGTATATCCAGGAAAGTGTTCAAGACTGATAGATCCAGGATGGGTCTCCATGAATTTTGCTTTCTGGGGACTAGAAAAAGCCTAGAGTAAAAACCTTGCCCCATTTCTGAAAGTGGAACCAGTTCTATGGCCCTCATAGCCATGACTGCTTCCACCTGGTTTAAGGCCTCTGACCATTGGTGTTATAGTAGGTCTAGCCATCCTTTTGGTCTTGGTAGGGTATGAAAGTGGAATTTGTAACCTCTTGAAACCACATCCAAAACCCATTTGTCTTGGGTTATGCAAGTCCAATTTAGGTGGAGTTTTCCTCCAAGGGGGGCTTCCAGGAAAGAAGTTCCTGCAGCCCAGCAGGGGGAGTCATTGAGCCTGTTTTCTACAAGTTTGAGGCCTGTCCTCTCCACCCCTAGGGGTGGAAGCAGTCCACTGTCTTGGTCTGTAGGAGGTCTGTGTTTGTGGCCTTCCTCTGGAGAGTCTATATCTACCCCTCTAAGGCCTGTCTGAATAGGGAAAGGACCAATTTTTTGTTGGCCAATTCCTACTAAATCTGGGAAGCTGTACTTGTAAGAAATCCTTAACCGTTTGCATGGATTTAGCCTTATCCTCCATTTTCTTCATCACCTCTTCAGCCTTAGACCTAAACAAAACATTATGCTGAACAGGTGCATCCAGTAACAGCTTTCACTTGATCAGGTAAGTTTTGTTCCTTTAACCAAGCATGCCTTCTAATGACTGTGCCAGAGGCAGCAGCCCTACAAGAAGCCTCCAAGGCATCAAAACCACAGTGTAAACCATGCTTCCCTACTTGTTCAGTGGTATGCATCAAATCATGTAATTCCTTATCTGCACATGTGGAAATGGAAGCTAGCTTTTGCTTCATAAGACAGTAGAAATTGCTGGTATTTTAGCACATGAAATTGACAGTTTAAAGCCCTAATTGATAAAGTTGCAGAAGTGTACACTTTTTTGCCCCATCTCTCTAAAGCTCTAGAATAATCTGTCGAAATGGGATTTTTAGCAGAAGCGGCCTTAACCCCCCCCCTTAGGGCCCTGAGAAATGGTTTCAGGATCAGCAGTAGGATTCTTGAATAGGAACTGGTGAGAATCAGGGACCCTATAATATCTGTCGGGCTTAGCAGGGGCTGGAGGAAGAGAGTCAGGAGTTAAATTAGCCTCAGAGAAGGCATCATCCACAATATCCAAAATAGGAGGAATAGCCAGGGGTCTATGTTGGGGAAGAAGAAAATCCCCAAGTCTTCTCTTAGATTCAGAGTACTCCTGTCCTTCCCAGTGAAAATGTTCCCTCATTTCATGTAAAGTTTCCCCAAAAGAAAAATCCTCAGGGGGAGTAGCTGAAGGAATGGATTCCTCAGCATCAGAATCCTAATGAGGGAAAAAGTACTCCTGGTCAGAGGAAGACACTGAAGAAATAGATGCCTGATCAGAAGAGTCATAATCCAATTCCTGCCTTGGCCTTTTATCTGGTGGAGGATGTGAACCCCTAATCATGGTAAGTAAGTCCTCCGCCATCTTAAGTAACTGTTTTTGGGATTTGAGTCCCGAATCAAAAGAGGCCTGGACTGAAGTCTTAGATTTGGAAGGAGTCTTTGCCTTTGTCTTTGGCTTTGCCTTTATCAGAAGCTGTGTAGGTTTGAAAACCCCCTCTGAAGCCGGTACCTGCACAGTGGCTCCGGACCCATCTGAGGGAGCACTGTCCGAAGGTCCTGCAGCTGAAGTACTCAAAGGCCTAGTTGGCGCCTCGTGGGAGTCTTTCGGCAATCGGTTCTGAAATGGCAGACAGGGGCTGCAAAAAAGCCTCACTGACGACAGAGCCAGAAGCTGGCTCTGCTTCTAAAACGTAGTCTGTTTTGTACCTCGGAGGACTGTCTTTATCCTTGTATCGTTTGTGAATTCTGGTAGTTGGAAGCGTGTCGGACGATATTTTGTAATTAATCGCCTACTGAAATAATGAAATGCAAAATCGTACCTTCGCTTAATACGTTGGTTAAATCTAGCACAAAACTGACAACTAGCTACGTCGTGGTCAGGGCCTAAGCAAGGAATACAGAAAGAATGGAAATCCTTATGAGGTATTTGCTTCCCACAAGAAATACAATTAACTTTTTCTGACATCGGACTGGAGCAAGAAAAAAAAAGTTTCCCCAACGGGGTACTTAGCTTTGAGTAGAAGTCAGTCTTCGGACTGAAGTACGAAAAATTGTCAGGAGTCCGCCAACCAGCACTTGCTAACTGCTTTCACCACACGGCAAGAAAGACTGGAGAACATGGCATCGGCTGCCAGCTTTGTACTCCTGGCGCACTGACGTCAGGGAACATGGCTGAGCAGCCGACGCCGGATCCACACTTTGGGATTCTGGCCAACCGAGGACTGCCTGCCGGCAGGGGAGAACCCTACAGTGATGACTGCAACAGTGAAACACTAACATCGCACAGAGTGTGACCATCTGTTGGCGACAGCTTATGGCCACACTCAGTACATTTAGAAAAGGTAGTTTTCTGGCTTTCAGCCATAACCTTCACACACACACCTAAATGGAAAAGGGCCTACTAGGAGATAGAAATTACCAAGGATAAGAGGGGATAGATTAGATAAGAATAGGACTACTATATCAAAAAGATATAGAAAATACTACACACACAACCACTATACTACCCAAATATTTTAAGATTACCAGAAAAAGTTACTCGCCTGGAGCTCGAAAAATCCTGTGCTTGGCAAAGCCATGGCAAACGAGATCCGAGGATTGGAAGGAGGTTGCAGGATAGTACGGGTAAGGGGGTGGAGCTTGGAGCTCGGATCTTTAGCTTGGTATGCTGCCGGCTCGGATCCGTATCGGATCCGTAACCCACAGGTTGCTGATCAAATGAAGTTAACTACTTCAGATATATGGTTGAAACTCTGAAGTCTGTACTACAAACTGAACTCTTTGGAACAACTCTACCACAACTCATTAGCATTTAAAAGTATATCCCATTTTCTACACCCCCCCCCTTTTTTTAATAATAAAAAAAAAGTTTTATGCCAAGCATACATACCATTTAAATTACTGCAGATGAACCTTAACATTAAACTGCAGGGAGCACAGTGGTGCAGCAGGCAGTGTCGCTTCACAGCAAAAAGCATACTGGTTTTGATTCTCAGCTGTGGTGCCTTGTGTGTGGAGTCTGCATGTCCTCCCTATGTTTGCATGGGTTTTCTCCTGGTGCTTCGGTTTCATCGCATATACCAAAGATATGTAGTAGGTGGACTGGTCACTAAAATAAAATGGCCGCAGTATAAATATGCTGCTTGTGGATTATGAAGAACCACCTTTAAGAGATAGCCACGAGGATGTATAAACACAGACGCTAGATGGCCACTGTTTACCTGAAATCTTGACCTCACTTGGAAAAATGGGAGAAAGGGGTATTACTGATGGATGGAACCGTAACATTAAACCATGCATTACATGGGCTGTTCCCAACAATTAAACACTTTTGCCCATGCTTGGGGTGGGGTAATATTTTAATGCTGGAAAAGCTCATAAGAGTAAGATATCTTCAACTGTCTACAACAGCTGGACTACAACTTAATGAAGCCTCTGTGTAGTGCTCTATTTTCAGTTTTTGACATTTTCAGACAAAAGGAATACTTATGATAATTCAGGTTGCTCATCTTTCAGGAAGTATCTAAAGCATCTGTCTTGTACAAATATCTTACTTCTACAGTTTGCCTTGTGTGGATGGACATTTAACTTCTTTACTAATAACTTCAGGTTCAGGCTGCAGACTCTGGAGATGGCACAAGAATGCAAAAGTTAGGGCAACCTGTAAAACTGCTAGTCTTCAATGTATTAGTCTTCTCTCAGCTGGCTGCTTCCCAGCATTCCTTTAATGTAGTTAGTCAGGCAAAACCAACACAACTTAAGCAGCAAACTATTTTTTAATCCTTAGGCCATCAATACTTAAGCTCCCGGTGTCTGAGAACTCTTGTAGTTCAAAATTTGAGGATGGCAATCCACATAGATGTTGGTATACAGCTTTCCCTCATGAAATTCTTCAATGATTAAAAATTTCTATTTGTCCATTAGCTTGTGGACAATGGGGACTGAATGCCTACTTACTTTTACTGCCCTTCTGACTAGTGTACCATTGCCTGATACAAATAATCAAACCCACTCTAGACTACATGCCACTTTTCTGCAAAGTGATTTTTCAATCTTCCTGCCAGCCAACAGCTTCTCCTACAGATAGAGCTTCCTACCAAACACGCAATCTTCAGAGACCACCAAGGGACGTGATAGCAGACTATACAGAGGCTACGTTCCAGGGGGCAACAGAAGTGTTTTGCTCACACTTAAGCAAACACACAGATTACAGTGTACTTCTCAATGGCTGAGGTCTCACTTGGCCCCCTCATCCTAGATGAGGGCCATCCTGAACATCTATCAGCAACCAGGCCAGGAAACTACCACTCCTCGAGTCAAATCATTAACAATGCCAGCTATGGGGTGGGTTTGGATTACCAGACCCCTGACACTAGTGGTGTGTGTGCATTCCCATATCACTGTAAAGGTCTACACCTTCTCTCTGAAGTATGCATGCTTCTGCACACTCACTTCATGACTGCTACCACATATTTCTTGGCATATGCCATGGTGCACAGTGCTGCCAGTCATTCATCTACTACTCTGAAACCGCTAGCAGTGAAGTGGACTGGACCACTTTCCCCATCTTCAAGATGGCTGCCTCATTCCCATCCTCACTTGTCAGCTCCTCCAAATCCCTGACCACCAGTCTTTTTATGATCTGGTTCAGTCACAGCTTCATCACAACACTTCATTAAACCAGCAACAGAGTTTAATGCACTACTCACACCAACCTGGGACGAGTGTCAAGGTCCGATTAGTTCAGGGAACTTGGAACAACCAGTACATCATAATATTCACTTTCTCTGAAGATGAACACATCTATACCCACTTTATCCCACAAACAATAGGATACTGGATATGCACCTGGTCCATAGGATTGCTAGTTACTGTGGAATTCTGGGCCAGTGGCACAAGTTTTCACTATTTCTCTGAGGAACATTCCCAGTCAAAACACGCACTCTTGCTCTTTTCCACCTTCTCAAGCACTACTTTCATAGATCAATGGAAAGCAAAAATTATGTTCTTACCATAATGACAGATGCAAGAAG
This sequence comes from Protopterus annectens, assembly GCF_019279795.1. Lineage (NCBI taxonomy): Eukaryota > Metazoa > Chordata > Ceratodontiformes > Protopteridae > Protopterus > Protopterus annectens. Next base: position 410,353,242 of record NC_056747.1, on the reverse strand, counting down.
TGTGATCCATCTTCCTAGACCATTAGAACTCTAGGTCAGCACAACCAAAAAAGGCTAGGCAACCCAAACTTTCTCAGGTTAACAGATCTCTCCCCTTTTGGCCACAATCCAGTGTGTGGAAGGACACCCATCTAGATCTCTGTTAGTGTGTGGAAGGTGGATCAAACGTGAGACAAACCAAAATAACATACAAAGCAAAAGACAACCAGGAGGGAGAAGGGAGTGGGGGTGGGACACACTGCTACACCTGTACAGTTCTAGAAAGGACGTAAAACTTTTGTATCTGACAAGGATGTGGTACATCATCTAACCTCTCCAGAGGACCACAACTAGAAAACACTATTCCATAAATATCTAATAGAGGAGACAAAGCGAAGCCTGTACAAAGCAGACTAGAAGAGATGAGGATCCAGACACAAGGCTCCAACTCTTGCCAACCTGAAGCAAAAGGTTCAAGGACGGTAAAGACTGGAGGTCTACACAGTGGAAATGACTAACTGCGGTGATAAAAGCAGGGGTAAACCTTTATTAACACATAGAAAGCCCCCCCCCCCCAAAAAAAAATCCTTTACTTAAAAACGGTGCCAAAAGGATGTGAATAAATCCAGTGATTAAATTGGGGAAGAAATGGGTTCAGGACTGCCTTATTTGTCTACAGAAAGAAGTGAGTGCTGAGAAGAGACATCAAGAATCTAGACAAAAATGGGTGACAACTCTGCAAAGTTACCACTCGCTGCAGCTTTCAAAGAGGGAGACAAGGAGACCAAAGTAAAGTAAAAGTACTCCAGTCAAACAAATTCTGAACCTCTCTACAGGCAAGTATCAATAAGTGGAACAAGAGGACTACAAGGGGACCAGAAGTCCCCCCCTTCCTCGGCATCAGAGTGCCAGGGATTACTTAAAGGGGACTAACTGGATTTAAGGAAAAGCCAGATTTCCTTTCCAGATATTCAGTCCAAGAAAGGCAGACTACTAAAACCAAACTAAATTCTGTAGAAGCCAAAAGGAGGGGACTCTAAAGACTACGATAAAGGCAGAAATATAAACTAGGACAGAAGACCATGGAGACCAATGATCCTCCCATATCAGAGAAGCAGCTAAGATAAGCCTGTCCAAAGGATTTAGGGATGTAATCCAAAGGCACCAAAACTCCTAGAAGCTGGAAAGAAAAAGGCTAAGGGCTAACCAAATGCAGAGGGGCTCTGGCTGGCCAGGGATTCACTGGGACAGATATACCTAGCCTCTGTTCAGGTTAGTGTAAACAAATAAAAACAGTACTGTGACCTAAACGGGGTCAAGCAGAAGTCTGAGGAAGGACTAAACTAGACGAAAGTCCTACCTGAAGGTGATGCTGCCCAATGACTAACCTTCTTGTATCTTCAAGGTATAAGCAAAGTGAAGTATGATCTACAAAGGGAACCAACACCAATACCACTGATATTGATTAGGAAAATAAAAGTCACCATGAAAAACTCAAAAGATTCTCTGGGGCCCAAAGTATTAAATGTTTAGTCATGAAGGGTACCAGAAAACAACCAGACAGGAAAAGTTAAACAGAAGGGTCCCCCCACAACTGACAGCAGCAGACAATGGGGAAGAACATTGTGAAAACTAGAACAAACCTGAGACCTAGCTAAAGAAGATGTAGGCCTTGACCATCTGAAAATATTAACATATGTATAAAATATTTTCAGTTATAAGATGAACACTGAATGGTCTTGCCTCATCTAGGGCAGGAGTTGCACTTTCACTTTCTGGATGACATGCAACCCTAACAGGCATGCAGTGACAAAGGAATCATAAACAACCCCAATGAGGTACTTATCATTGGAATACAAAGATCCGAAGTGAAGATGGCAGGAACACTGACAATCAACTAGTGACAGAGAAGTTCTGAGGAAGGGTACATGCAGATGTCACTTTTATGGCCCATCACCCTAGGCCAATGTCAGACATCCTACATACCTAGCAGTGACTACAAGCTTTTGTATACTGGCCAGAAGTTCGGGTAGCAAGAGGGGAAAACTCAAGAGTTGGAATACTGCAACATGAGAATAGAAGGACATCATCCCAACTTACTCTCTCGAATGCTAGCAGTAGGGTAATGGAAGCATTTGCATTTCCTATTTCAATAAGGTTATCATGAGAATATAGGAGGGATTGGAAGCAAAAGTCAAAATGGGAGGGTTCCTCTGAACAGAAGAACCAGACTGGTGTCCCCTTTCCCCTTTGCTTGCGTAATACTAAGAACCACTGACAAAAAAAAAAAAAAAAAAAAAGACTCCAATTCAAGGATATAAACTGGACTGGGATTCAAGAAAGATGGCGTCATTTGCAGATACTATTCTGTACCTGAGAATCAGAAAAGGGCATCTCGTTGTGGAACAGAGTGTTCCAGATTTTTTTGAGATATAAAATGAATGAGGATAAAACAAAGACGATAGCCGTCAACTATGTAATCGCACATGAACTGGTTCAATACTCACATTTATGGGGACATGACAAAATGAAGTCTTTAGGACTGCGGGTTAAAAAGGATTCTGTTATGGCAGCCAAGGATAGGAAAGAAGCTAAACAAAAGAGAATATAAAAACAGAGAAATTGGAAGCTCTTGTCTATGGATGTGGATAGCAAGGTACAAGCAGTAAAATGTTTTTAGTCCCTTTAGTTTTATACACAGGCAGACATTTTATCAACCAATGGAGAAGATGTGGCTAGTAAAGAGTTGAAGGACTTTATCTGGAAGGCAAGATTCAAACGGGACAAGCTGTTCCTTCCAATAGGACAAAGAGGTTTAGGATTACCCAATTTGAATGGATATTTTACAGCTGCATAGTTAAGGCTCATACATAACAAGCAGAAAGTTACAATTCAAAGTGGAAATGGATGATGAAGATAAAGTGGGAGGGGGGAATAATTCAAGAAATAAGTAACAAGTGGGATTTTGGATGCAGAGCTTTAGACATAACCTTTATACAGGATTACACTCAAAGTAGCAGAATGTATATCCGCCAACACAGGAATGGAGAAAGGAGATTTTGCCAACAGGGATGACTGCAATTAGGGTTACAGGGAATGTGCAGGAGGGGACTAGAATTTACTGGAGGAAGTCAAAGAACCAAGTTATTGGGAACAAACAGAGGAAAAGGTAAAAGAATGGGAAAAGCCAAGAAAACATTTTAACTACAGGCTACAGACTGATATCAATCCCTGATGAAGAAGGCAGAGAAAGTACAGTTTTGTACCTACCATAAACGTAGATGTCCGAGAGGTATGCATCTGCAGTCCTAACAAATGGGTTGTCCTGGCCTCAGGCAGCCCTTCGGTCGGCTGGATTCCAAAGTCTGGGTCTGGCCTCAGCTGATGTCGCACTTCACCCGACGTTATAGCTGCAGTTCAGCGGGTATAAAGGCATCAGCCGACGCCATTTTCCTCAGTGTTTCTTGCCCCAGATGCCAGGAGCCCTCTAGGAAGGCTAAATTTGGATAAATGCAAATGTTTCCAAACAATAGAGAGCAAAACGAAATAAACAAGTATATACATATACACAAACAAATACACCATAATAGATTCCCCCAGCTAGCTACAAGATGGGCAAATACCCTAGGAGTACCACAGAGGGGAAGGAGGGTGGGTAATCCTGACTGCAGATGCATACCTCTCTGACATCTACATTTATGGTAGGTACAAAACTGTACTATGTCCTTCAAGGATGCATCTGCAGTCCTAACAAATGGGTAGAATACCATAGCTAAACTGGGGGAGGAGGTAATAAGATTATGGTGTAGTTAAGATCCCTTGCAAAACAGCAGTGGCAAAACCTGCTCGGGATCTGGAGTATAAGGGTAGATTATAATGCTTGGCAAATGTATGCACGGAGCTCCAAGTAGCAGCCTCTAAAATGTCTTTGGTAGCCACTCCTCGTAAAAAAAGCTGTAGTAGTGGCTGTAGCCCTTGTTGAGTGAGGTCTAATGTTTTCTGGAGTTGTCTTTCCATGGTAAGAGTAACAAAATCTAATGCAATTTCCTATCCACTTTGAGATTGTCTGTTTTGAAATTGCTTTTCCTTCCATTCCTGTTGCATATGCTACCAGTAACTGGTCAGTTTTTCTATTGCTCTTGGTTCTGTCCAGGTAGTAGCGCAATTGCCTATGCACATCCAAGGTATGTAATAATCTTTCTCCCCTGTTCTGTGGGTTGGGGAAGAATGTAGGTAGGTGGATAGCTTGGTTTAGAGATACCCTGGAGACCACCTTTGGCATAAAAGTAGGATTAGTTCTCATGGACACTATCTTGATGGAAGATGAGGAAGGGCTGTACTGCCATTAATGCCTGTAATTCAGAAACCCTTCTTGCTGAAGTGATTGCAAGCAGGAAAGCAGTTTTCCATGATAAGTACTGTAATTCTGCTGTTGCTGCTGGCTCAAAAGGAGGGAGTGTCAATTTTTCCAGCACAAAGTTCAAGTCCCATGCGGGCAATGGTGGCTTCCTTGGTGGCTTTACATTTTTAATTCCTCTCAGAAACTGCCTGAGTAGAGGATGAGAGAAGACTGGAGGGTCCATGTTGTATTCTGCTGAAATAGCTGATGCATGAATCTTAATGGAAGAATAGGACAGGACATTGTGGAAAAGTTCTGCCAAGTATTCCAGGATGTTAGCCATGTTTACCAGTGACACATCTTCTCCTTTAGCTGCACTCCAAATGAGATATCTTTTCCATTTTGCTGAATAAGTTTTCCTTGTTGAGGGTCTGCGAGCCTCCAAGATAATGTCTTTAACCCTTTGAGATAAATCTGGGTTATTTTGTCTTGTGCAATGTTCCAGGCAGCTAGCTGCAACATTTTCAAGTTTGGATGCAGGGTTTTGAAGTTGTTCTGTGTTAGCAGTAAGTGAACTAGGGGCAGAGGCCATATTTGTTCCTGAGACATACTCCTCAGTAATGGGTACCAATGCTGCCTCGGCCAGTCTGGAGCTATCAGGATGATCCTTGGGCGGTCTTTGATCTTCAATAGCACCTTGTGCATCAAAGGAAGAGGTGGGAATGCATATGCTGTCAGGTTTTCCCAACTGAAAGATAGGGAGTCCACCTTCCAAGCCAGAGGGTGGTATGTCCTTGTGCAGAATTTTTTCAATTGGTGGTTGTGTGGGGATGCGAATAAGTCTATTTCTGGTAGTCCCCATTTCCCTGTAATGTAATTGAAGATGTCTGGATGCAGCATCCATTCGTGGGCATCCGTGGTAGTTCTGCTTAGGATGTCTGCTAGTATATTTTCTTTTCCTGGTACAAATATTGCCTGGAGCTGAAGGTTGAAGCTCAGGGCCAAATTCCAGAGGTCCATTGCCATCCGGCATAGAGGGTATGAATGTGTGCCTCCCTGTTTTTTGATGTACCACATAACTGTGGTGTTGTCAGTCCTCATCAGCAATTGACCCTGTTGAAGAAACTGTCTGAATGTCTGAATTGCCAGTTTTACTGCCAGCATCTCCTTTTGATTTATGTGTAGGTTGAGCTGGTCTTGAGTCCATAAGCCTTGTATGCACTTGTCCAGCATGTGAGCCCCCCAACCGAGGTCTGAGGCATCCGTGGTGATAGTCTGGCTTGGTTGAGGGCTGTGGAAGGGCAGTCCTTTGTTCAATTGACAGGCCTGAGCCCACCATTGGAATTCTTGCTTCAGGCATGGAATTATTGGAATTTGGGTTTCTAGGCTGTGCTTGTGCTGAGACCATAAATTCCTTAGGTACCATTGCAACTTCCTCATATGTAGTCTGGCATGTGGAATCAATATTATGCAGGATGCCATGTAACCCAGGGCTTGCAGGACTTTCCTTGCTGTTAGCTGGTTCTGCGTTGTTAATGCCATGAAATAGAGAGGAAGGTGCTTCTGCTTTTCTGCTGTGAGGGATGCCATTTGATTTGATGTGTCCAGTTCTGCACCCAAGAAAGTTATCCTCTGGGATGGTATCAGCCTTGACTTTTTTATATTGACTGTGTATCCCAGGGCTTGTAGCAGATGAATGACCTTTTTCAAATCTTTTGCTAATTTGTTTTTGTTGTCCGCTTGTAACAGGCAGTCGTCCAGGTAAGGGTAAATTTGAATTCCTTGGAGCCTGCAATGAGCAATTACTGATGCCAGGCATTTTGTGAATACTCTGGGCGCAGTAGATAAGCCAAAGGGCAATGCTGAGAATTGATAATGCTCTGATCCTGCAAGAAATCTGAGGTATCTTCTGCAATTTGTTCGTATGGGGACGTGCAGGTATGCCTCCTTGAGATCTAGAGTTACCAGCCAAGACTCCTTGCCCAGCATGGGAAGAAGCTGCTGTAGGGTCAGCATCTTGAATTTTGGAACAATGAGATATGTGTTCAGAGCGGACAGGTCTAGAATAGGTCTCCATTGGTTTTCTTTTCTTGGCACCAGGAAAAGTCTGGAGTAAAATCCTTGCCCTTGTTCCATAGACGGTACCTTTTCTATAGCTCTCATCCTTATTAAGTTGTCTATTTGTTCTAGAGCTTTTGTCTTTTGATTTGGAGGTAGGTTTGGCATTCCTCTCTTCCTTGGTAGAGTATGGAAGTGAAACCTGTAACCTTTGTCTATTGTCTGTAAAATCCATTTGTCTCCTGTGATGTAATGCCAGTTTACTGAAAATAAGGCTAGCTTTCCACCTAAGGGTGCATCTAGTTGTTCCCTGGTAGGCGGTCTCAGAGCCAAGTCACTGTGATCGTCCTGTGGAAGTGGTAGTGGCTGGATCTGTGGCAGTACTTCTGGTTGTTAGGCTGCCACTGGCGTCCCTGTAGGCACCTCTGGATTGACCCCTGCCTCTTGGGCGCCTATTCCTGCCTCTCTGTGCTCTGGTGGTGTCTGGAAAGGACCAATTCTTGGAAGGCCAGTTCCTACTAAACCTTGGAGGCTGGACCTGTAAGAAATCCTTGACTGTCTAGACAGATTTTGCTTTCTCTTCCACCTTCTTCAGCACCTGCTGTGCAGGTGAGCCAAACAAATTATGCTTATCCATGGGAGCATCTAGGAGCTTTGATTTTACATGGTCTGGTAAGGACTGCTCTTTTAACCATGCATGCCTTCTGATCACTGTACCAGTCATAGCTGATCTAAAGGAAGCCTCCAGTGAATCATAGCCGCATTTTAAGGAATGATTACTGACCTGCTGTATGTTATGTACCATTTCCTGAAGAGACTTTTTGTCTAATGGTTCAGGCGAGGACAGTTTTTTAGTTAACTGGTCTAACAAATTCCTGATACTGAATCATGTGGAATTGACAGTTTAAGGCCCTAGCCGAAAGAGTAGCAGAAGTATAAACTTTTTTACCCCATCTCTCTAAGGCCCTAGATTCCCTTTCAGAGGGGAGGGGGTTTTTGGCAGAGGTAGCTGCTACAGCCTTGGGTCCCTGTGAAATAGTTTCAGGATCTGCAAAAGGAGCCTTATACAAATGATGAGCGTCCGGAACCCTGTAGTACCTGTCGGGCTTAGCAGGGGCCGGAGGAAGTGAATCAGGGGCAGTACAAGCATCATTAAATGCATCATCCACAACAGTAAGTACTGGAGGAATGGCTAAAGGCCTGTGCTGTGGCAAATGCAAAAAGGTCCTAAGCCTTTTCCTAGAGTCTGAAAAATCCTGGCCCTGCCATTGAAATTGTTCCCTCATAGCATGCAAGGTTTCCCCAAAAGAAAATTCCTCAGGCGGAGAGGCAGAAGGAATGGAGTCTTCTGCATCAGAGTCCTCATAAGGAGAATAAGGGCCTTCTGGAGGGTTTGTATTTTCTGTATCACAAGAGTAATCTGAAGAAACTGGCTCAGGGGGCTCTGCTCTAGGCCTCTTCCCTGGAGGTGGGTGAGAGGCCCTGTCAGGGTGAGGTTGGGATCCCCTGATCAAAGAAATGAGATCCTCTGCTAGACTAAGCATTTGAGCACTAGAGCTAGGCCTGTGAGAGGTGGTCTTAATAGGCACAGTCTTGGTTGATTTTGCTGCTTTAGCCCTGGCAAAAGCCTTAATCGACATGGATGCAGGGGGCCTAGCAGCTCCACGTGCAGGAGTGGATATATCTAAAGGGATAGTATCAGATAAATCCTGTGAACCGGTAAGAGCAGGTGGAATTTCAGTAGCAGATTCAGCCATGCTGGATGAGGCCTCGGTGGGAGGCAAGCTTTCGGCCGATGAAAGAACCGAGGGCTTGGTTTCAGCTGAAACAGAGACACTCGCGGTTGACTTAACCGCGGTTTCGGCCGAAACCGCGGGCCGCGAGTGTCGGTCCTTTTCCTTGCACTTTTTAGCTAATTGTGAAGTCGGAGTTTGACGGCATGTTGTAAGCAAAAGCGGAGCCGAAAAACTCCTCAGCAAATTCCGACCGACGTCTAAGTGTCAGTCGGTTGAAAGAAGCACATGCTAGACAGGCTGCTACGTCGTGGTCTGGGCCTAAACAAGGTAAGCAGTAAGAGTGGAAATCTTTATGAGGTATTTGTTTCCCACAAGTTACAGTTATTCACTTTTTCTGACATCGGCTGAGGCAAGAAAGTCCCCAACGGGGTACTTGGCTTTTTAGAAGTCTTCGATAGTAGCAATCTCTGGTTCTGACTGACCGGCACTTGCGAACAGCTTCTGCTTGGCGCACGCGCAAGAAAGACTGAGGAAAATGGCGTCGGCTGATGCCTTTATACCCACTGAACTGCAGCTATGACGTCGGGTGAAGTGCGACGTCAGCCGAGGCCAGACCCAGACTTTGGAATCCGGCCGACCGAAGGGCTGCTTGAGGCCAGGACAACCCATTTGTTAGGACTGCAGATGCATCCTTGAAGGACATCAGGCAAACAAAGGTACAGGGTATTTTCAAATTGAAAGATCTGCACTGGTGGAGTTTTTACTTGAATGTAGAACAGAAGCTGCTCCTAAACGGATAATTAGTAGGGCATATAAAATATTGGACAATAACTATAAGATTCAGAGGTAGTCAGAAAATATTGGGAAAGATGATTAGATAAGCAGTTCAAGAACAATTGGAAGACATATGTCAGGCTTCCTACTGCACTTCAAAATCTAGAAGATTTAGGATTTTTGCCTGGAAGTGTTTGCATAGGTGCTTTTATATCCCAAGCAGACTCCAAGAATTTTTCCTCCGGTAGATGACAAAATGTTGGAGGTGTAATGGAGGTACCTGGGAACATATGTGCCAACTCATTACAGTCTGAGAAGACTTTAGAGAGAGTACTCTGTCAGGGATTCTGGGTGAGCAAATTAGCGTAACTAAGGAAGTAATTTTTTGAGCTGGGGATACATTACATGAACTGCCTAGGCACAATAATGCCTTGTTAATTTTAATGCAGGTTGCTGCCAAAAAAAGCAATTAGAAAATGGATACCAAAGTCTAGACCAACTAAAGTTGAAGTAGTGAATACTGTAAGACAAAAGAACAGGAAGCGCGACCTTTAGAAAAAGGGTGGGAAAGAATAGTTGTGCAAGAAAGTACAGTTGTGTACTTACCATAAATGTACATGTTGAGTGTATTCACTGTTGCAGTTATTACACTTGGGTTGTCCTGCTGGCAGGCTACCCACAGTCGGCCTGAATTCCAAAGTCCTGGTCCAGTGTCGGTTGCCGTCGCCTCTTCCCTGACGTCAGTGTGCCAGGGGTATATAAAAGATGCAGCAGATGCCATTTTCTTCAGTTTTTCTTGCCCCAGATGTCAGGTGCCCCAAAAAGGGCAGGCTAAAAAATATTATGCTCATAAAAAAGCACGCACATTACCTTCATCTACAAGCAAATACACCACATAGGTTGTATAGAATAGAGAGGTACAGATAAGTCCCAGCAAAGGAAAAAGGGGGATGGAGGGAGGGTAACCTGGACTGCAACAGTGAATACACTCTAGCATCTACATTTATGGTAGGTACACAACTGTACTATGTTCGTGTTTCACTGTTGCAGTCATTACCTTGGATTGAATACCAAAGCTGAGGTTGGGTGACTGGGCCTAAATAGAATTAGGAGTGGCTAGGAGGCCCTACAGAACTGCAGTGGCAAAGCCTGCTCTGGATTTAGAGTAAAGAGGCAAGTGATGGTGCTTAGTGAAAGTGTGCACTGAAGTCCCAAGTTGCAGCCTCAAATATCCTTGGTTGGTACTCCTCTGAGGAAGGATGCTGAGGTGGCTGCTGCCCTGGTAGAATGTGGTCTAATGCCCTTAGGCACTGATTTGCCATGTTGAGAATAGCAGAAACAAATGCAGTGTCCTGTCCATTTTGAAATAGTCTGCTTTGAGATGGCCTTTCCTTGTAATCCTGCAGCATATGCCACTAAAAGTTGCTCAGTCTTTCTGAAAGCTTTAGTTTTGTCCAAGTAGAAGCGTAGCGATCTGTGTATGTCCAAAGAATGCAGAAGTCTCTCCCCTTTATTCTGTGGTTTGGATAAAAAAGTAGGCAAATGAATGGTTTGGTTAAGAGCCACACTGGACACTACCTTAGGCATAAATGTCGGGTTTGTCAGAGAAACCCTGTCCTGATGGAAAATAATAAAAGGTTCCACAGCCATTAGTGCCTGCAACTCTGAGACTCGTCTTGCTGGAAGTTATTGCTAGGAGAAGAGCTGTTTTCCTTAAGTATTTTATCTCCGCTGTATTGGCTGGCTCAAAAGGAGGCAGTGTGAGTTTTTCACAGACAAAATTGAGGTCCCATGCAGGTATTGGAGCTCTCCTTGGGGGGGGCTTATGTTTCTGGCCCCTCAGATACTGTCTCAGCAGTTGATGAGAAAAAAATATGTGGATCCATAATGTAATGAGCTGAAATGGCAGAGGCATGGATCTTAAGTGATGAGAATGATAAGCCTTTGTTCAGCATCTCAGTTAGATTTTGCAATACCCGAGGAATATTTGGTACCAGTGTGTCAATTCCCCGATCCTGGTTCCAAACACAGAATCTCTTCCATTTTTCTGCATAAGATTTTCTGGTGCTGGGCCTTCTGGCCTCCAAAATAACATCCATAACTGCTTTAGAGAGATGTGTTCTGAATTGCTATATTATACGCCATGCAGCCAGGTTTAGGGTTCTGAATTGGCTGTGTAGGATCGGATTGTTCTGTTGGGTCAGCAAATGAGGTATTAGAGGCACTGTCCAGGCTGGGCCTTGAGACAAGCTCTTTAGGATTGGGTACCAGTGCTGGTGTGGCCAGTCTGGGGCAATCAGTATCATTTTTGGCTTCTCTCGTCTGACCTTTAGTACCACCTTGGGGAGGAGAGGCAGAGGGGGGGGGGGGCATATACTGCAAGGGATTTCCAGCTTAATGAAAGGGCGTCCACTTTCCATGCTTGTTTGTGATAAGTCAGAGTGCAGAACCTCTGTAGCTGGCAGTTGTGAGGGGAGATAACAGAGCTAGGTCTGGGCATCCCCATTTCCCTGTTAACATGCTGAAGATTTGTGGATCTAGTTTCCACTCGTGAGGATCCATGAGGTTTCTGCTTAGTTCGTCTGCCAAGGTATTTGTTTTTCCTGGCAGGAATTGTGCTTGCAGGTGTACCTGATAAGTCAATGCTGTGTTCCACAAAGTCATGGCTTGCCTGCAGAGGGGGTAGGAATGTGTGCCCCCTTGCTTATGTATCACATGACTGTAGTATTGTCCGTCTTTACCAGCAGTTGTCCTGGATGAAGTAGGTCCTTGAAGGCAGTCAGGGCGTTTTGTACAGCTAGCATCTCTTTTTGATTGATATGAAGATGCATTTGGCTTGCGGGCCATGTGCCCTGAATACATTTTCCTGCCATGTGCACCCCCCAGGCATAATCTGATGCATCTGTTAGTGTTTGCCTGGCAGTGAGCAAAGCGAATGGCTGTCCCTTGTTGTGGTGACAGGCCTGTGCCAATCATCGAAACTCCTGTTACAGACAGGGAATGAGAGTAATTACTGTTGCCAAGCTGTGGCAATGTGGAGTCCAAACACTTTTTAGATACCATTGTAGTTTCCTCATATGCAGTCTTGCATATGGAATTAGAATGCAGGATGCCATGTAGCCCAGAGCCTGCAGAATTTTTCTTGCAGATAACTGGGTCTTTGTTGCCATGTTTTCAAAGTAAGAAGTCAGTTGCTTTTGTTTGTCTGGCGTGAGATAAGCCATCTGGGCAGTTGTATTTAAGCATGCACTCAGGAATATTATCTCTTGAGAGCGTACTAGTTTTGATTTCTTTTTGTTTACTGTGTACCCTAGGCAAATTAATAGTCTTTTTACAAACGCCAGATGCTGTGGTAGAATATCTTTGGTCTCTGCTTGAATAAGGCAGTCGTCCAAGTAGGGATATATTTGAATTCCTCTGTCTGCAAAATGCAATTACTGGTACCAGGCATTTTGTGAAGTCCCTGGGCGCAGTAGAGAAGCCAAAGGGCAGTACATTGAGCCAGCTATGAATCTGAGGTATCTTCTGCAAGATTGTCTGATTGGGACATGTAGGTATGCCTCTGAGGTCCAAAGTTACAAGCCAAGCCTTCTTGTCCAGCATGGGCAGAAGCTGCTGTAGAGTCGACATTTTGAATTTTGGTACGTCCAGAAAAGTGTTTAGACTAGACAGGTCCAGAATTTGTCTCCAGGCTTTGTCCTTTCTTGGTACTAAGAAAAGTAGAGTAAAATCCTTGTCCCTGCTCTTGTTGTGGCACTGGCTGAAGCCCCCCCATGTCCATGAGATGCAACTTGTTTTTGTGCCTCTGCCCATTGAGTGGAAGGTCTGGCATACCTTTTGCCTTTGGAAGGGTGTGAAAGTGGAACCTGTAGCCTGAGAGACTATATTTAAGACCCATTTGTCCTGGGTGATCTTGCCAGTTTTGTGAAAAAAGTGCTAGCTTTCCCCGTAAGGGTGCTGCCAAAAAATAAGTGCTTGGCATAGGCAGAGGGAAGTCATTGGGACCGTTTTCTATATGGTTGTGATTTGTCGTCTCCACTTTTGGAGGTAGAAGCACCCCATTGTTTGGGTCTGTATGAGCCCTGGGGCTGTTGCCTGCCTCTAGGGTGTCTGAATCTGCCTCTTTGTGGTCTGACACTGGAAAGGACCAATTCTTAGAGGGCCAGTTTCCGCTAAACCTGGGTGGCTGTACCTTTAAGAAATCCTTTACTGTCTGCATAGATTTAGCTTTATCCTCCATTTTCTTCAACACCTCTTCTGCCTCAACACCAAACAAAGTATCATGCTGTAAAGGAGCATCCAATAATTTTGCTTTAACATTATCAGGCAGATTCTGTTCTTTTAACCAAGCATGCCTTCTAACAGAACCTGTGACAGCGGCCCTGCACGAGGCCTCCAGTGAATCATAGCCACATTGCAAAGTATGTCTTCCCACCTGTTCAGCTGCATGCAATAAATCCTGCAATTTTGTTCTCAGAGCATTCAGAATTTGTCAACATTTTTTGTTTTAAAAGACATTAAGTATTGCGGATTCTTAAGCATATGAAATTGACCATTTAAAGCCCTTACAGCCAAGGTAGCAGAAGGGTAAACTCCCCCCCCATCTGTCCAGAGCCCTAGAATCTCTATCCAGAGGGGACACAGTTTTTAGCAGAAGCAGCCTTGACCCCCTTGGGACCATGTGAAATAGTTTCTGGGTCAGCAGCAGGGTTTTTATAAAGAAACTTATGGGAGTCTGGGACCCTGTAATATTTATCCGGCTTAACAGGAGCAAGAGGTAAAGAGTCTGGAGACAGGCCAGACTCCGAAAATACATCTACTATGTCTAGATCAGGCTGAATTGCAAGAGGTCTATGCTGAGGAAGTAAAAGAAAGTCTCAGCCTTTTCTTAGAATTGGAATAATCTTGGCTCTCCCAGTGGAAATGCTCCCTTATGGTATGCAGGGTTTCCCCAAACGAGTAGTCCTCAGGAGGAGAAGCTGAAGGAATAGAATCTTCAGCATCAGAATCCTCATAGGGAGGAATAGAAAGTACAGTTGTGTACCTACCATAAATGTAGATGTTAGAGTGTATTCACTATTGCAGTCATTACACTTGGGTTATCCTGCTGGCAGGCTACCCACAGTTAGCCAGAATTCCAAAGTCCTGGTCCGGCGTCTGTTGCTGTCACCTCTTCCCTGATGTCAGTGCACCAGGGGTATTAAAAGATGCAGCAGATGCCATTTACTTCAGTTTTTCTTGCCCCAGATGTCAGGTGTCCCCAAAAGGGTAGGCTAAAAATTTGCAAATAAAGCATGCACTAACAAACATTACCTTCCTCTACAAGCAAATAAACCACGTAGGTTGTATAGAATAGAGAAGTACAGTTAAGTCCCAGCAATGAAAGGGGGATGGTGGGAGGGTAACCTGGACTGAAACAGTGAATACAGTCCAACATCTACATTTATGGTAGGTACACAACTGTACTATGTTCATCATGTTTCACTGTTGCAGTCATTACACTTGGGGTTGAATCCCAGAGCTGAGGTTGGGCGGCCACTTGGGTTGAATCCCAAAGCTGAGGTTGGGCAGCTGGGCCTAAATAGGATTAGGAGTGGCTATGAGGCCCTGCAGAACTGCAGTGGCAAAGCCAGTTCTGGAGTTAAGAGTAAAGAGGTAGGTGATCGTGCTTGGTAAAAAAGTGTGCACTGAACTCCAAGTTGCAGCCTCCAAAATTTCCTTGGTTAGTACTCCTCTGAGAAAGGCTGCTAATGTGGCTGCTGCCTTGGTAGAATGTGGCCTAATATTCTTAGGCACTGATTTGCCATGCTGTGCATAGCAGAAACGAATGCAGTGTACTATCCACTTTGAAATAGCCTGCTTTGAAATAGCCTTTCCTTGTGATCCTGCAGCGTATGCCACAAAAAGTTGCTCAGTTTTTCTGAAAGCTTTTGTTTTGTCCAAGTAGAAGCGTAGCTGCCTGTGTATGTCCAAAGAGTGCAGAAGTCTCCCCCCTTTATTCTGGGGATTTGGATAAAAGGTTGGTAAATGAATGGTTTGGTTAAGAGTCACACTGGAATCTACCTTTGGCATAAATGTCGGGTTTGTCCTTAGAGAAACCCTGTCCGGATGAAAAATGATAAAAGGTTAGACTGCCAATAATGCCTGCAACACAGACTCTTCTTGCTGAAGTTATTGCTAGGAGCACAGCAGTTTTCCATAAGAATTTTATCTTAGCTGTGTTGGCTGGCTCAAAAGGAGGCAGTGTGAGCTTTTCCAAGACAAAGTTGAGGTCCCATGTTGGTATTGGTGCTCTCCTTGGGGGGGGGGGGGGGTCTTATGTTTTTTGCCCCTCTGAGGTACTCTTAGTGGATGAGAGAAAATAGGAGGTTCCGTATTGTAATGAGCTGAAATGGCAGAGGCATGGATCTTAATTGATAAGGACAGGCCTTTGTCCACCATCTCAGATATTGTAAAATCTGAGGAATATTAGGAACAAGCGGTTCAAGTCCTCGTGCCTGGTTCCAAGCACAGAATCCCTTCCATTTTTCTGCATAAGATTTCCTGGTGCTGGGCCTCCTGGCTTCCAAAATGACATCCACAACTGCTTGAGAGATGTGTTCTGAGTGGCTATATTTGCCATGCAGCCAGATTTAAGGTTCTGAGTTGGCTGTGCAGGATCGGATTGTTTTGTTGCGTTAGCAGATGAGGAATTTGAGGTAAAGTCCAGGCTGGCCCTTGAGACAAGTTCTTTAGGAATGGGTACCAGTGCTGGCGTGGCCAGTCTGGGACAATCAGAATCATTTTTGGCTTCTCGTCTGACTTTTAGGAGTACTTTGGGGAGCAGAGGTAGTGGTGGATAGGCATAAACTGTTAGGCTTTTCCAGCTGAATGATAGAGCATCCACCTTCCATGCTTGTGAGTGAAGTCCTTGTGCAGAATTCCCTGTAGTTGGCAGTTGTGAGGGGAGGCAAACAGATCTACGTCTGGGCATCCCCATTTCTTTGTTATCATGCTGAAGACTTGCGGATCTAGTTTCCACTCGTGAGGGTCCATGAGGTTTCTGCTTAGTCTGCCAGAGTATTTTTCTTTCCTAGCAGGAATTGTGCCTACAGATGTACTTGATAGGCCAGTGCTATGTTCCACAAAGTAATGGCTTGCCTGCAGAGGGGGTAAGAATGCGTGCCCCCTTGCTTACGTACCACATGACAGTAGTAGTCAGTCTTTAGTAATAGCTGTCCTGGATGTAGCAGATCCTTGAAGGCTGTCAGGGCATTCTGGACAGCTAGCATCTCTTTTTAATGGATATGAAGATGCATTTTGTCTGTCGGCCACTTGCCCTGTATACAGTTTCCTGCCATGTGTGCTCCCCAGGCATAATCCGATGCATCTGTTAGTGTCTGCCTGGCTGTGGGTAAAGTGAAAGGCTGTCCCTTGTGGTGACAGGCCAGTGCCCACCATCGAAACTCTTGTTGCAGGCAGGGAATGAGAGTAATTGTTTCTAGGCTGTGGCAATGTGGAGTCCAAATACTTTTTAGATACCACTGTAACTTCCTCATACGCAGTCTTGCATATGGAATTAGCAAGATACAGGATGCCATGAAGCCCAAAGCCTGCAGAATTTTTCTTGCAGGTAGCTGGGTCTTTGTTGCCATCATTTGAAAGTAATGAGTCAGTTGCCTTGGTCTGGCGCGAGATAAGCCATCTGGGCAGTTGTATTTAAGCTTGCACCCAGGAATATTACCTCTTGAGAGGGCACTAGTTTTGATTTCTTTTCGTTTACTGTGTACCCTAGGCAAATTAGTAATCTTTTTACAAAGCCAGATGCTTTAGTAGATGTCCTTGCTGTCCGCTTGAATAAGGCAGTCGTCCAGTAGGGATATATTTGAATTCCTTTTTGTCTGCAAAATGCAATTACTGGTGCCAAGCATTTTGTGAAGACCCTGGGTGCAGTAGATAAGCCAAAGGGCAGTGCTTTATCCTCAATTTTCTTTAACACCTCTTCTGCCTTAACACCAAACAAAGTATCATGTTGTAATGAGTATCCAACAATTTTGCTTTAACATGATCAGATAAACTTTGTTCTTTTAACCAAGCATGCCTTCGAATGACGGAACCTGTAACTGCGACACTGCAAGAAACCTCTAATGAATCAAAACCACATTGCAAAGTATGCTTTCCCACTTGTTCAGATGCATGCAATAAATCCTGCATTTCCTTATTTTCAGAACATTGAGCTTGTAAGCATTCTGTTTTAGCAAAGACATTAGGTATTGTTGATATTTAAGCATGTGAAACTGGCAGTTTAAAGCCCTTACAGCTAAAGTAGCAGAGGTGTAAATGTTTTTCCCCCATCTATCCAGAGTTCTGGAATCCCTATCAGAGGGGACAGGATTTTTAGCAGTGGAAGCCTTAACCCCTTTGGGACCCTGAGAAATTGTTTCTGGGTCAGCAGCAGGGTTTTTATAAAGAAATTTGAGAATCTGTGACCCTGTAGTACCTATCTGGCTTAACTAGTGCAGGGGGTAAAGGAATCCGGAGACAAACTGGATTCAGAAACTACATTAACAATATCTAGTACAGGGGGAATAGCAAGGGGCCTGTGCTGAGGCAGTAAAAGAAAGTCTCAGCCTTTTCTTGGATTCTGAATAATCCTGACTCTCCCAATGGAAATGCTCCCTCATGGTGTGCAGGGTTTCCCCAAAAGAGTAATCCTCAGGAGGAGAGGCTGAAGGGATAGATTCTTCAGCATCAGAGTCCTCATAGGGAGGAAGAGAATATCCCTGTTCTGAAGCAGAATCAGAGGAAATGCAAACCTGGTCAGAGGAATCGGTCAGCATCTTGCCTAGGCCTTTTATGAGGGGGATGGGAACCCCTGATCAGAGTAATTAGGTCCTCGGCCATTTTAATCTGTTTCTTTGGCATGGATGACTGCCCAGGTGAATGCTGTACTTGTTTCTTTGTCTTTAAAGGTGTTTTGGACTGCCTTGGCTGCTGAAGTGGTCTTGATAGTAAGCTGTGAAGATCTGAAAACACCCTCAGAAGCCGATGCCTGCTCAGCGGCTCTGCACCCATTTGAGGGAATAGTTTCTGTAGGCCCAACACCTCGACTTTCCAGAGGCCTAGTCGTCTCCACGTGAGTCGGAGGCTGCCTGTGTGTCTGGTGTAGCGGGTGTCAAGGGCTGCGAAAGCGCCTCACTGAGCACCGGTGGACTGGCCTAGAAGAGGCTTAGTCAGTTTTGGACCTCGGATGCCTGTCCTTTTCTTTGTCCTTGCGCTTTTTATAAACTCCGGTCGGTTGTTCAAACGGCATTATATAGTTACACCTTCGGCCAAAGTAGTGCAAAGCAAAATCAAACAGACGCTTAGTGCGATGGTTGAATCTAGCGCAAAACTGACAACTAGCAACATCGTGGTCAGGGCCTAGGCAAGGAATACAGTAAGAATGAAAATCCTTGAGGTATTTGCTTCCCACAAGAAATACAATTGTTAACTTTTACTGACATTGGTCTGGAGCAAGAAAAACTTTCCCTAATGGGGTACTTATTTATTGAAGACTTCGGATCTGAAATTCAATTTTGAAAAACTCAGGAGTCGGCCGATCGGCACTTGCGAACTGCTTTTGCTTCGGGCACCGTGCGGCAAGAAAGACGGAAGAAAATGGCGGCAGCTGCATCTTTTATACCCCTGGCGCACTGACATCAGGGAAGAGACAGCAACAGACGCCGGACCAGGACTTTGGAATTCAGGCAGACTGCGTGTAGCCTACCAGCAGGATAACCCAAGTGTAATGACTGCAACAGTGAAACACGAACATCTTACCATAACTTTAGATGTCCTTCTCTTCTATGTTGCAGTACTCATAACAGTAGGGAGTTGCTGCCTGCAGTGCCACCGTTCGGCCAGTATACCAAAGTCTTTGCTTCAGGAGGGTGTGTGACTTCTCTTACCAGGGCCATAAACAGACGTTGGGTATAAAAGTGACATCTGCACATACCCTCATCAGGACTGTTTTGCTGCATACAGTAGTGCTTCTGAGGTTTGAAGGGGGTCCTAATACGAGACCCTCAGACTTGCTTGTAGGCCAGCCCCAGGGCAGTAGTATGGCTGTGTAAGTTGAGACCAGGGGAGAGGATGGCAATGTGCCCACAGGTGATACCTGGGGTAGTTGTCAGAGAGACTGGGGGGGGGGTAGGTGGGACTGAATACAAGAGAAGGACATCTAAGGTTATGGTAAGTTCTTACACAACTATTCTACGTCCTTCTATTCTCGTGTTGCAGTATTCATAACAGTAGGGAGAGTACCAGAGCTTTAAGTACGAAACTCGGAGGAGGAAGGGGTCCTGTGGTCAAGCAGACCCTGTAGGATAGCTTCCAGTGCTAGAGCAGGATTTGCCAGAACTATGTCTAGCTTGTAGTGTTTGGTGAAGGTGTGTACCGAGGTCCAAGTAGCTGGTTTTAAAATGGAAGAGTGTATGACTTTGAAAAAGGCAGTAGAGGAAACAGCTGCTTCGGTTAGAATGAGGTTTAATATTACTTTGTAAGGATTTCCCAAGGTGGGAGTAGCACAAGGAAATGGACTTGGAGATCCATGAGGCAATGGTCTGCTTAGAGACCGCTTTCCCTAGGGCACTGGGATGGAAGGAAATAAATAGCTGACCCAACTTCCTGATACCTTTGGCTTTGTCTAAGTAATATCTAAGTCGTCTTTGTACATCCAGGGAATGTAGGGTCTTTTCTGAGGCACTTTGTAAAGGGTAAAAAAACTGGTAGGTTAATGGATTGATTTAATGAGAGTTCATTAACTACCTTGGGCATGAAGGAAGGGGTGGATCTGGAGGACTACTCTGTCCTTGTGGAAAACGAGGTAGGGAGAGATGGCCATAAGGGCTTGGATCTCAGAGACCCTCCTGGCAGAGGCAAGGGCTACTAGCAGAGCCGTTTTCAGTCTGCACAGTTTCAGGGAAACTGAGTGTGCTGGTTCAAAAGGGGTGAGGTTAACTTTTCTAATACAAAATTAAGGTCTCACAGGAGAGGAATGGGTTTCTGTCGGGGTTTGATATGGAGGACTCCCTTCAGAAAGTTTAACTTCCAGTCTGGATGCCGGAGTGGGTGAGATGGGCAGACTGGCAGAAATGGCAGACAAATGGACTGATTGAAGAATATGTTAGTCCTGATTGGAGTAGCTCACACAAGTAGGAGAGGACCCTTCGTATTGGAGTAGTGAGGGGGTCCTGGTTGTTCCTATAAAACCAAATGGAGAATCTGTGCCACTTAGCTACATAGTTTCTCCTAGTGCTAGCTTTTCTGGCTTCCTGCAGAACATGGAGTACGTCCTATGAATAAAGGTGTCTAAGGGATTAGAATCCCATCACCCATAAGGTCAATTTTAGGTTGTTCACCTGTGGGTGTAGAAGAGATTAAGTTATGTACCTACCATAATGTTCCATGTTAGTTTTCTTCTAGCCTTCTTTCTTGCTGGTTGGGTTCGGAGCCGACCCTCGGCTCCAACTCTGCCATTTTCCAAAGCTCGAGAGCTACTTACTGGCTCGAGGCCTCCCTATATCCCACAGTGCCTGGTGCTAGACCCCCAGATCTCGTTTGGAAGACCTAACGCCGAAATACAAGAGGACAACAGTCCCAAAAGCAAGACTTCAGCTAGAGGGCTGAAGAAAAAGGTAGAGGACATAAAACGTTAGACACAGCCAGTGACAAGACTCGCAGGAAGACTCTTCTCGGTCCATCTAGGCTAGGGGGATGGAGGGTGGGACGCAAGAAAGAAGGCGAGAAGACAACTAAAATGGAACATTATGGTAGGTACATAACTTCTTAATGTTAAGTTGTCTGTCTCGCCTTCATTCTTGCTGGTTGGGACAGCGTCCCTAGCACCTTAGTCCTGGGTGGCTCATTGGAACAGACTCTTGAACACAGTGGTACCAAAATCAGCTCTACTCCTAGAGGCCACATCCAATTTATAATGTGAAATGAAGGTACGAAGGGTGGCCCATGTGGCCGCCGCACAAATGGCTTCCATTAGTAGTCTTGCTTGAAAGGCTACCGTAGCTAAAACCCTAGTAGAGTGGACTTTAGGTTTAGCAGGGAGTGCTAGACAACTGGATAAGGTTACTTTAGATACTGGTAGACCCTGCTTACCCTCCGCATAGGACAGGAAGAGTTGGTCTGATTTCCTTATTTGCTCAGTCCTATGCAAATAGAAACGTAATTGCCTATGAACATCCAAACTGGTGTAATTTGTGTTCAGCTTTGCTGGAATAATTGGAAAAAAGACTGGCAGATCGATGGATTGATTCAGATTGTTTTCGGAGGGGACCTTAGGAAGGAACGAAGGATTAGTCCGGAGTGAAACTCTATCCTTTTGGAAAACTAGAGGACAAACACAAAGGGCTTGAAGTTCAGAAACTCTCCTCTCTGAAGTAATGGCCACCAAAGAGGGTTTTCCAGGTAAGCAATTTCAAGGAACAGGAAGCTGCCGGTTCAAAGGGAGGAAGTATCAAGGAAGCTAGGATCAAATTTAAAGTCCCACAGAGGCGGGGGATCTCTCACTGGAGGCCTGAGCAAGATCGTTCCTTTCAGAAAGGCTTTGCAAAGCTTATGGGACATGATGCTGGTTTCTGACAGGCCCATATGGAAATTAGAGATTGCCGCTAATTGAATTCTAATGGTGGCCGACAAGGAGCCCGCTTGAAAAAGTTCTGCTAAGAAGTCCAGAACGTTATGGACAAGGGCAGTGAAGGGATCTATATTTCTAGCCTCTGCTCAGAAAGAGAAACATTTCCACTTACTAGCATAAGTCTTCCTGGTTGTAGGTTTGTGCGAGGAAAGGATAACCTGACGCACTGAATTGGAAATACTGGGAAGCCTGGCTAAGGCTGGAAGTGGAGCAACCAAGCAGTGAGGTTGAGAGACTGATGCAGCCTGCCCGACTGATGGATCAGGAGGTAAGGAACTCTGTCCAGATTCCAAGGCTGCTCTAGAAGGTGACTATGCAGGAATGGGAACCAGATTTGTCGAGGCCAGTAGGGGGCAATGAGGATCATCCTGCAACCCAGCACGGTAGCTTTCTGAATTAGTTTGGGAATTAGTGGAAAGGGTGGGAATGCATACAGAAGTCCCTGGGGCCAATCGTGAACTAGAGTGTCTCTGGGGGAGTGTCTGGGAAGAGAGTGAAGAAACTGTCACACTTGCTGTTGAGAGGAGTTGCGAAAAGGTCGCAGCAAGGCTGACCCCATTTGCGGAAGATTGTCTGCTACTGTCCGGTTGAGACCACTCGTGAGGTATGAGAATAGCTCTGCTTAGCCTGTCCACTATGACGTTGGACTTCCCAGGGATTTGTGTTGCAGTCAAACCGTTGAGAGGAAATCGCCCACTACCATAGTCTGAGTGCTTCTCGACATAAGGGATATGACTTGGTTCCGCCCTGCTTGTTGATGTACCACACTACAGACATTGTCTGTCTGAATTGCAATGATCCCAGTGGGTAGAGAGTTCTGAAGAGCTTGCAACGCTAAAAGCACCACCCTCATCTCCAAGATGTTTATGTGCAAGTGGTACTCGTGGGGTTGCCAGGTGCCCTGGACAGTCCTGCCCTGAAAATGCCCCCCCCCACCCGATCAGGCAGGCATCCGTGGTCAGTGGCAACTGGAGGAGAAAGGACAAATGGTCTGCCCTGGGGTACTGATGGAGAGACCATCCAAGCCAAGTGGTCTTTGCATGACTGATTATCTTGTGAGACAAAGGAAATTGTTGAAAGGACCATTGGGTGAAAAGCATCCACTGGATAATCCTCATGTGAAAACGAGCCAGGGGAACTAATATGATCGCTGCTGCCATGAGATCCAAGGTTTTTAGGATGAATCTGGCCTGAATCTTTCTACATCCTAATAATACCTGTACATGTCGGCGAACGTCTGCTACTCTTTCTACTGGAAGTTTTGCGGACAGATCTTTTGTATTTAATGTTGCGCCTATTAAGGTTAAAGACTGACCAGGCGACAATGCAGACTTTTCGAAATTTATTGAGATACCTAGGTTGGAGTACGTTTGGATGATATAATCCCTGGCTCTCAGCAATTGATGTCTGGTGGTAGCAGTAAGGAGCCAGTCTAGATATGGAAACACCTGGAATCCTTGCCATCTCAGGTGAGCGTTAACCACTGCCATGCATTTGTTGAACACCCTGGGGGCTGTGGTGAGACCAAAGGGCAGGGCTCTGAACTGGTAATGACTGGCTCCCAGCCGGAAGTGGAGAAACTTCTGGAACACCTGTCCATTTTGATGTGGTAGTACGCATCCTGAAGATCTATGGAGCACATCCAATTGTCCTGACCCAAAAGGGTAGAATTTACTGAAGAGTGACCATCCGGAACTTTGTTCTTTAAACAGACTTGTTTAGTCTGCTGAGATCCAAAATGGGTCTCCAGTCCTGTCTTTTTTTGGTACCAAAAAGAACCTTGAGTAAATTCCGGATCCTTGCTGGTCTGCTGGGACTTGTTGGATGACCCGTTTTTTTAGCGGTCTTGAAATTTCTTGTACTGCTTGTTCCCTTAGACTGGATGGAACATCTGGGATGGGGTTGTTTGATCTTAATGGGGTATGGACAAATGGGATTTTGTAACCTCCGGATATGATAGACTGTACCCATTTGTCTTCAGTGATGAGACACCAGGCTTCTGGGTAGAGAGAGACAACCTCCCCCTGACTGTCTCCGAAGGTGGGCAGCCCCTCAGGGGTGCTGGAAGGGCTTGTCAGAGAAAGATTCTCTGCTGCCCTGATTCTGCGGGCCCCCTCTGCCCTGCGGGCAGAGTCTATTGTTCCCTCCTCTGCCTCTGGAGGGAAATTCGCCACGTGTCAGGCACGGCTCCCTGGGGTTTCCGGAACCACATCTTTCCACTCTTCTAACCCTTAGGGTATGGTCTACAGGGAGTGGAAAAACGGACTCCAACGGCAGAGAGAGTCTTGCCTTCCTGCTCTCACCTGGTAAGTGTATCTTTCACCTGAGGCCGAAACAGAGCCAAACCAACCGTCAAAGGGGGTGTTGGTGAAAGACGCCTTGAAGGGATCAGCAAAATTACATAACCGCATCCAGGCATGTCTTCTCAAAGCCACACCTGTGCCTGCGGCTCTACTCGCTCCATCAGCCGCATACGAAATGAGCTGCATGGAGGAGTTAATGACAGAATTAAGAGTCGCCAGCTGGGAGTTTATCTTGTCTTGAGCCCCCGCAGCTGATGGATCTTGCAGGGTATCTCCTAGCTCCTTGAGGAGATCCCTCTGAAGACGGGTGAAGTGGCACAAATAATTCAGCGACCGCATGGAGAAGGTCGCTGAGGAAAACATCCGCTTCCCGTGTCTATCCATCGTCCTAGACTCCAACTCCTTTTTTGTGGCAGCTGCTACCACCATGGCATAAACGGTGACACCCTTTGTCAGAAACTGTTTATCTTGGGGGGGCCGTGATGAACTTAATGGGCCTGCGAGGGGTGGGTTCCAGTGTGTCCGGAGCTGACCACACCTTCCGAGCCACCACTTTCATTAATGGATCGAAAGGCGGAGACATCCAGGAGGTGGAAGGGCGAGAACCAAACGCATCCAAGTATACCGACTTGTCCTCAGAAGGGTTAAGGGCAGACCAGTTCCCCCTCTGCTTAAGGAGCTCAAGGATGTCTGAGAAAGAGACATCTTCAGTGGGGGATCTTGGGGACCCTTCCAAATCCTCCAAGTCAGTATCTGATGTGACCGACTCTGGGGAGTCTACATGTTTCCTCTTTCGAGGGGGCTCCTCTGAAATTTCAGGGGAGGCCTCGGAAGAGGAAGATACATCCAGTGGGGTGAACTGTAGCATTTAATCCCCTTGTTTGAGGTCTGGAGGAGGGGCAGAGACTGAAGCAGGCACCCTGGGGAGAGGAGCTGAAGGGGCTGATCGAGGTGCAGACTCAGAAGTCAGCATGCTCCTCATGACCTCGAAGGCACCCCTGTCTGGCACAGAAGAGGGTCCCCACTCCGGAGACTGGAATCCTCTCCGGCACCGAAAGGGACAGCTCAGAGGCCAATGTAGGAGCAGAGCTTAGGAGCCGAGCTTACCTGCTCTGAAGCTCAGAGAGGGAGAACGGGGTCGGACAAGGGTCCGATACCACTCGCCCCCTCGGAGCAGACAAGGGAGACTCTGCGCCCAGATCCCTCCAAGGAAGGAACCATTGAAGAAATCGGAGCAGACGATGGAGCCGAAAGGGGAAGCATCGGCGCAGTTTCCAGGATCCAAGCCCAAACAAGCTCCAGCTCCGAACTGACAGGAGTCGGAGGAGGAACTATTTCAGAAAAGGGAGCAGCCACGGCCTGATGAGGAGGGCTAGTTAACATTTTAGCCAGGGCCTGTGACTTGGAGTCTACTAACCACTCTCCAAGTCCTGATCGGACAGCCTCGAGGACCGAGAAGCGTGGGACCTATGGCTCCGTTCAGACTGTAGCAAAGTTGATCCCGGAGCCAAGCGAATCGACTCCAAGGATGGCGATCTGGATCTTTTACAGCTCCCTGACGGCTCCGACACAAAGGCTGGAGCAGAGAGAGATTGATACTTCGGTCCCGGCCGGAACCGAAATTGAAGCAGACGCTCCAACTGGTGACTGCTCCATACTGGGAGCCAACGGCTTTGTGGGCTTGGGGGATTTTAGCTGGCTGAGACTTTGCCGGAGACCCCTCTGGTTTTAGTAAACCCCTGAGAATTAACTTGTTCCTACGCTCCTGCAGGACTCTTGGACTAAAGGCATGACATACCGAGCAAGAGTCCTGCAGGTGTAGGGAACCCAAACAATAAATGCAAGGTGTGACCATCTGTCAGAGACATTTTCTGACAGCACGAGTCACACTTCTTGAACCCAGATACCTTTGTATCCTTTGACATGTTATAAATAAAAGGAATACAGAGATAAAATTTTTGACTAGTGCAACACACAAATTTTAGGTAACTACTAAAAAAAAAAAAACTAAGACTATGATCTTAGACTACAAAGGCTAAATACTACTTCCTACTGAAAACAAGATAAAAGGAAGGGGATAAACTCTAATGTAAATGGCCTACTTAGGGAGATTGGGGGGGGGGGGACTAGTAAAAACGAGTTTCCTAAGGGTCAGAAAACACAGGGAAACAGACTAGTCTACAGTACAACTCTGATTTAAAGATTCTAAAATATACACCAACAGTTTAACTACTAAAAATACAAAAGATTAATACGACCTGAGCCAGTGAAGCGCAACCTCGTAGCTGAAGTGGCAAACGAGATCTGGGGGGTCTAGCGCAGGGCATTGTGGGATATAGGGAGGCCTCGAGCCAATAAGTAGCTCTCGAGCTTTAGAAAATGGCCGAGTTGGAGCAGAGGGTCAGCTCTGAACCCAACCAGCAAGAATGAAGGAACATCCCTTGTTCTGTGTATAGGTCTACACGGTGGGGTAACCTGTGGTGATTGCCCTTGGCTAGAGAATGTAGGAGGGGAAACCAATGCTGTCTTGGCCAAAAGGGAGTCACCAGTAGGATTTTTGGTTTGTCCTGAATTTGTAGGAGGACATTTTGAATTACAGTAAAGGTGGGAAGGCATACAGGTACAACCCATGAGAAGGCATCCACTTTCCAAGCTTGTGGATGTGGGCTCCTTAGTGCAGAAGTTAGCCATCTGCCTGTTGAGTGGGGAGGCAAATAGGTCTGCTTGTGGAATACCCCACCTGTTTATCAAGTCTAAGAAAACCTTTCTGAAGCAACCATTCGTGAGAGGGGGTGGAGGTTCTGCTGAGTGGGTCTGCCATAACATTCTCTGCTAAGGGGATATACATGGTTAATAAGTGGACCTTGAGAGAAGCGGCTAGGTTCCATACCCGGATAGCCAAGCTGCATAGTGGGTCGGACCTGATCCTCCCTTGCTTATGTACCACAGGACAGTCATGTTGTCTGATTACTTTTAGGGTTCCTGGCAGGATAGAGAACTTGAATGTTAGAAGGGACAACAGCGATGCCCTCATTTCCTTGATGTTGATGTGGTCCTTTTCCCTTACAGTAGACCATTTCCCTTGTACTGAGAGGTGCTGTTGGTTTGTTTGTAACACTGCACCCCAGGCCTAGATCTGAAGCATCTGTGGAGAGCTGTTATTGTGGGGCTGGAATTTGGAGGTTGATCCCGGGGTTGGTCTGCATTGTACAGATCTACCATATCTCCTTTTTTAGGCACAGGAGAAGTGGAAGTGGGGAATGAAGGCTTTCATGCAGTCTGTACGGAGTCTGCACCCCAGGAAGCTCAAGTCCTGTGAGGGGATCAGGTGAATTTTTCTGCATTTAGTGTGAACCCCAGAAGAGTGAGGGCATTAGACACCTGTTGTAAATGAAGTAGGAGTTTTATGGTCTTGAAGGATGAGCAGGTTGTCCAAGTATGGGTATATTTGTATACCCCCGGGTCCTGCAATGAGATATGAAGGGGGCTAGACACTTTGTAAACATTTGGGGGGGGGGGCAGTGTTGAGACCAAAAAGCAGTAGAGAATAGAAAACGACAGGAGCCTACAGAAAATCTGAGGAATTTCCTGTAATCTGGATGAATGGGAGATGTGGAGGTAGGCATCCTTGAGATCCCATGAAAGCTTTGGAGGGGATCAGAGGCAACAGAAGTGGTAAGGTGATCATTTTGAAACTCTAAATGTGGAGGAAGAGGTTTAGAAAGGATAGAGCCAGGATAGGTCTCCAAGGACCCTCTTTCCTTGGTACTAGAAACATTCTGGAACAAAAACCTGTGTATGAGGAGTGGGCACTGGTTCTATGGTGCCTTGATTTAGAAGCGGATGGATAGGAACAGGGGGATTTGGTTTTCTGGTGGTTAGGGAATATGTAATATCCTCTCTTGATGATGGAGAGGACCCACTGTTAGTCTCTGCCAGGAGGGAAGGGAGAGGCCGAGGCGAAAGGATAAGGGTATTCCTGGATGCAAGAGGGGGGGGGGGGCGAGTCACAGTGGAGGAGGCCTGGGTTGGTCAGGCCGACTCTGAAAATGTGTGGTGGAGGAGCTGAAGGGAAATCTTGGGGTAGACGTCTTCCTCAGTTGTCTAGGTCTCCGATTGTGGTATTGAATGAAAAGACTGCCTTCTAACAAAGGAGGGCTTCTGAGGGGAATTCCTATGAAATCTAGGAATAGGGGATACCAGAAGGTGTTTGAGATTCTGTAATTCTTTACCCCTCTCTTAAAAGGGATTCGAGAAGCTCAGCAGAAGCTTACCCAAACAGGGCCTTATTGTCTAAGGGTGCATCCAGTAGTTTAGTTTGAACATCCATGGGGAGGGGCTGAAGCCTTACCCATGAGTAAAGTTGTAGTACTGATCCAGAAGCTGCAGCTTTGGATAAAGCTTCCACAGCATCGTAACTGCACTTGAGTGCCTGGTCACTTGGGATACTGTGGAGAGGAGTGAAATTGATTGTGCTCTGATAGGGGAGCCCTGAACCTCAATCAGAAGGGTGGAAGCTTTAGAAATAGTATCTACATACCTGAGTTGGCTAGAGTAGAGAAGGTATATACCCTTTTGTCCTGTCCATAAATTTACTATCAGTTGGGTAAAGAAAAGTAGAAGGTAGCTGTCTACATGTTCTATCTGCAGAAACTGCTATAACAGCTGGGTCTGCTGGGGGGTGTTCCTGAAAAGAAGCTGTGCTTCTTGGGGGACCCTATAAAACTGATAAAGTCATTTGGCTGCTGGGGTTTGAGAGTCAGGTGACTGAAGCAGCTAGGAAGGCATCCTGAAAAGTAGGTAGTAAGGGAGGCACAGCTGATGGAGATGGTCGCTCCATTTGCAAAAAGTAAAAGTACCTTTTCTTGCAGCCTGAAACCTCAGAGGCCTACCACTTAAAATGCTCCTTCATGTGGGAGATGGTATCTCCAAAGGTGAAATCTTCTGGGAATTCAGGAGAAAGTTCTCCTCCTCGGATGTAATGAATTCCTTGGGGGATTCAATTTGTGTTTCACAGGACGACGACTCCTCAGAAGAGGAGTAGTCTTCCTCAGACACACGGAGGGGTGGTTGAGGCTTGAGAGAAGGCAGAAGTTGTTGTGTTTGTAAGGCCTTACACAGACCGAGAAAATGATTCCCTACCAGGCATCAGTGGAGGCACAGAGTGCTTGTTTTTATGCTTCATTTTCAAGGGAGTCGTAGGAGCAGTCAGAAGGGAAGTGGACGTCTGCCTAGCATGAATTGGAAGAGCAGGGGCTTCTGAAAATGCGAGCCGTGGTTCCCCTCTGCCATGAGACTCTGATGGCTGAATTACCTCAGCGAACGTACCTTTGGTTTCCCATACCCTGGCTTCTGTTAAGGTTCCCGGGCCTGCTTTGGTAACAGTTGTCTGAACGGACTCCCGGTCTTCAATCTCGTCTAGAGCCTGCTTGGACTCCTGAGGCACAGCCTGAGATTCCAGCCTAACTTTTTGCCTTTTCCTAGATGGCTCGTCGGATGGGCAAACTCCTCCCTCCATGTCTAACACCAAGCATCTTTGGTTCTCTAGATATAGTTTCAAAGCCGCTAGTTGGCTACAGAGAGTCTTTGGGACGAACTTACAAATTGGACAGAAAGTAGGGTCGTAGGCCTTGCCTAGACAAAGTCACACTTATCGCGTGTCCTTGTAAGGAATTCATCTCCCATAAGCACGCTTCCCTTTCCTAGCTGACATGCAAGTCTAAACAGTAAGCAACTTAAGCAAGAAAACCCCACAGGGCACTTATCTGTAATGGTCAAAAGTGGTAGTCTGGTCTTTAACGATCTGGAATTCAGTCTGAAGAAACGCGCTGCAGAAATGGAACTGGCAAACGGGCGTCCGATGATCAATGTGGCAGAAAAATTCTGATGAGGGTACGTGCAGATGTCACTTTCATACTTAACGTCAGTTTATGGCCCTGGTAAGAGACGTCAAACATACCCTCCTGAAGAAAAAGGCTTTGGTATACTGGCCAGACTGTGGCACTGCAAGCAGTAACTCCCTACTGTTATGAAAAATGCAACATGAGAATAGAAGAACATTAATAGATGCAGAAAATGTTTTGGGGAGGAATGAGGTTTAAGATGGGACAAGAACTGAACAATTTACAAAATGCTGGATTGATTATACTGTAGAGAATATCGGTTATGAACAAAGTTTGTAAGTGTGAACTTGTTAATATTGTTTGATTACTTACGTTTGCCTATGTCACAAGTGATAATTCAATGACTAAATCCAAAAGGGCATCTAGCCAATACGGTTTTCCAACTAGTTTTAAATTTAGCACAAATGAATTCAGCTCCAAGAAACCGATGCAAAATATTCCTTCCATAGAAGGCTAGTTCTCAGATACCAATTCCCAAAACATCTGTCAGGTTATAAAGCTTCACCAAATCTAGAGCACAGATTTATTTTTACACAGTACTCCGTACTATCCATTACTACCGCCAGTAAATATTCCAAACGTTAAAATTCTCTCATCCTATTTTGACAAAAGGCCCCCTACTTACATAAATCCACCTATCTTTTATGCAAGCCAGGGCTTTCGTGGCCATCTTCTCTTCCCCTCCTGCGGGAAGCTGCAAATATAGCAACCTGCAATGTATGCTGCATATACTTGTGTCTGGCCACCATTTCTTTTGCCAAGGAATGATGAATGTTTTGGATTAAACTACCAAACTGGCTATCTGG
Organism: Protopterus annectens; assembly: GCF_019279795.1. Classification (NCBI taxonomy): domain Eukaryota; kingdom Metazoa; phylum Chordata; order Ceratodontiformes; family Protopteridae; genus Protopterus; species Protopterus annectens. The sequence continues at coordinate 410,322,674 of NC_056747.1, read as the reverse complement.
CCATCACCCTTGGCCTGGAGTCAAGCCAATGATTTCAGTCGAGGGTTAACATGGAGAGGAACTTCCCTCTCAGGTACACCCTTTACTATGAAAAGGAGAGAATTCTTCACATGTCCAATCCCTGAACCCCCACACACAGCCAGTGTTAAGGCATCCGAGTGGAAGTGAACAAACCATATGCAATATAGACAACAGCATAACCTCTTGACAAAATTTTACAATACCTAACACTGTATCATGACAAGCTCCTGGAAGGAATCAGTGGTGACATCTGCTTAGTCACACGCATGTAAAATGAATATTTGAAAAGTACTACATTTGTTGTTCTCTACATAGCTACTTGCCTAGAAATGGCAGAGATTGAAAAATCTTCACTAGGTCTCTAGTATATACAAGAAAGACTGCCTTACGTCTCTAGTCTACAAAGGAGTGCTTTGTCTCAGTGCCCAGTAATAGAGGCAAACTAAACTCTCTCAAAAGCAGTCTAAACCAGTGGCACACAGCAGCATGACTAGACTCCACGACATAAGCAGCAGAACAAAAGTGGTTCCAAGCTTATTTACACCGCTACAGCTGAAGCAAATGTGTGCAATGTGGAAAGAAGCAGATGGGGCTGGGTCTGAGGACTATGTGGGCTGCAAGGACCAACACTACAATAGAGTTTTTTTTTGGTGAAATCCAACAAACCTGACAACTAGAAATGTCCTGCTGAGGCCCCAAAACAGACAAGGAATGGAAATTTTTGGGCAAGATTTGCTTCCCACACTTAAAGGTCAATAACTGCTTGAACATTAGAAACATTTTACCCAATGGGGTACTTATCCAAAAGCAGGTTGCAGGAACTCTAGGAGAGAAAAAAAAAAGCTGACTGAAGGATTGCAAACATTAGATTGCAAACATTAGATAAAACAAAGTAACACACTGGACTGTACAGCTAGAAAGAACTGAAGATGGAGATGACAGATGCGCTTCATACCCAAACATCCAGATGTGGTTCCTCCGATGCCCATGGGCTAGGGATGATGTAAATACTTTTGGAATCAGGTCAGCTGTGGGCTTGTGCTTAGCAAGAAATCAGTACTGCAATGCTGTCTACGAAGACCATCTGATCTTACAAGTAAAAAATACAAAGTTGCATGTCTTGGAACCAGATAAAATACCTGGTGTTTTCCTATAAAGGAAAAAGGAAAACTAAACCCGTTGCACTTATATTACACAAATCAGTCAAGTGACCATATCCTCGGTCTCAAAAAAGGGGGTGGGTCACATCAGACCTAAACAGTTTTGCACCCCTCAGCCCTGCCAGTACTTTCTGAAATACCATGAAGAGTCATAATGGAGTGTATTCAAAATGACAGACAGATTCTGCCTTTTGAATCTTGAGGAGGTAAGAGCAGCCCTTGATAAAGGATGGGCTGTGCATACTGCTTATTGAAACTTTGCTCTGTCATTCAATGCTTTTCCACACAAGAAGACAAATCAAAATCTATCCATATGTAACGGAATGCATAAAGCACTGGTTAAGCAACAAGGCACAAGTCAGAGTGGGCAGGGTTACTTGTCTAACCACAAAACAGCAGCATATTACAGCTATGGACCATTCTTCATAGAATGTACAGAGTGGGAAATTGGCTGTGGACAACCAACTATGCTGATGCCTCCAGACTTACTTCAACAGAATATGCCAGATTTCTGTAAGCTCTACAAAAAAAAAAAACAGGCAACCTGTGTAGTATCACCACCTTTAAGCTCAAGAAATGCAGAATCAATAAACCTGGCAAATATGAGGAACTGATTTAAACAGTCAAACCATAAATTATACTACCATTGTTAAAGACAGAGGGACACTGGTACATAAACTCCGATTAGTTTGCATCACCAAACAGAGATTTGTTCTTCAGTGCCATTTACCTGTGAAGGGCATGTCTAGTCACTTTTGGGATCCAACCCATTCCTGAATACAATGCCATGTTTTGTAGACTTCAAGTAACCCACCAAAAAAGTTAAAATATGGGGATAGAAAAAGAAATTCAGAAAGGGAATGCTTCCGTTTCTTGCATCTTACTTAAAGTGACCTCTGTCCAGTCTTTGAGGGCAATGTCTGTTCTGTTTGTCTCAAAGTGCGTGGGGGGTTGCATTTGGAAAACACTGCTGGGACAGCCAACACCAAATCAGGCAATCTACTATTGGAAGAAAAAAGACTAGACACTGCACAAAATCTTATAAGAAAAGTTTTCACTTTACAATTGGAAGGCAGTCACAGACAGGCAGCAAGCCACAGTAATCACAGACAAAACAAATGCCCTACTTTAGGTAGCACTGAAAATACTTGACCAATCTTTTGGACTGAGAAAAACTGAAGAATTGGTATCATTGTAACATTATGACACTTCTGCTGAGACGTTTGGACTATGCAAGAAAGCAGAATGAAGACATGGTACAACTATTATAGCATTATGTCATTTCTGATTCTAGCTCTCACTTCAGCTCAAGACTAGACAGAGCAATGAACTGTCAGCATTAAAAGACAGTGACTGGAACTGCAGATTGTAGCAGACAGAGCCAGCATATGAAGTTGTAGCAAAATAGTAGTGGTAGTATGGCAATGATCATGACGAACCAGTTAGGTGTGACACCAGATGCATTCTCAGATGGCTACAGAACACCGATTTAATCCAAGAATTAATGCATATGAAAATAAAGGACAACTACCACATATTCACAGTTCGGCAAAACAGAGGAAACGAAAAGCAAATTTTGCTGCACTATCCAGCTGACAGAGCAGAATAGCATTCACTGCCTCATCAATATGAGCAGAGAATGTCATGCTAAACTTGCATCCAATATGGCATATGTTGACAGGCTACAAATTTACCATTAGTTCAGGTCTTACCTTCCCTTATTCCCTTGCAGCTGGCAAACATAAAAGTGGCTTGCCTAGAGGAAAAAAAGCAATTCTGTTCTCCATACTCACCCAGTCTAGGGAATCTGTGTTTAGTGTGTAACTTGTATCTTTCCACTCAGTCTCTCCTGTAGGCTGGAAGCTGACTTCTCGAACTGCAAAAATGTCACCATCTTCCTCTTCTGTTCCATGACCAACCTGAAAAATATGCAGAGGTGTTAGAGTGGCAAAATGCAATATACTTGCCTAGCAGTACAGGAACAACATCTACATCTCTCTCCTCCCCACTCTACACACACACACCCACCTCCCCCCTCTACACACAACTCTCCCCCCCACTCTACACACAACCTATCTACACACACAACTCTCCCCCCCACTCTACACACAACCTATCTACACACACAACTCTCCCCCCCACTCTACACACAACCTATCTACACACACAACTCTCCCCACTCTACACACAACCTATCTACACACACAACTCTCCCCCCCACTCTACACACAACCTATCTACACAGCTCTTCCTCCTACATACATGTATACACATATATATATACATATCTATCAATCAACCTATCTCACCAACTTTATAACCTACCATATATTCTTTCATTTAGTTAACTAAAAATATGCCTATCATTATTGTGGCTTGCACAGTGACATAAAATCCCC